>NC_088856.1:1233822-1580072 GCF_963853765.1 Magallana gigas
ATGATAAATCATCAAACGTTTGAAATTCTGATGTTATTCATAATGAAAGAATGGAAACTCTTTTACTCTTAATCTATTTCAACTTTTATAGTTCATACAATATTTTCATAAGAAGTGTCATTAACATTTCATTGAAAGATATTAAAGTATTCGATTAATAACCGATTACTATAATGCTCAAGGGGAGATATATTTCGTTCTTATCATGTATAAGATATACATGGTATCCACGTGACTGCTGTTAACCAATGATTTTCTTACAATTTAACAGGAGGTAAGATATAAAAAGATCTCTTGAAAGAAGCTTTATAAATTTATGTGATTTCAGATCACTATCATCCCAGGATATCTGATTACATGACCATGGAGGACACAAACAAAAGTCTGGATATGGGAAGGGCTATGATACAGGATACGCATGTGGCAACGCCTAGATCCTTGCATCAGGGGTTGACAACTGACACCATCCATGACCCGTTCCTGAAAACTTTACTTGTATCAGAAGAAGCGTCCACAAGTTCACTTAGTGGATCTGTCAGTGGATCCATCAGTGGATCTGTCATCTCTTTTGGTGGGTCCAGTTCATCTGAGTTCTACCTGTATCCAAAGTCAATGAGGAATCCGGACGGACATCAGATGTCCGGGCGGGAGGAGATTGAGGGTTGTAGCTCGGTCAGTAGTCATTCCACCGAGAAGATGAATCCGTCCACAGATTCTGATAGGGACAGTTGTAATGGAACGAGTTTGAAGGAAAATCACGCATACAAACTTAAGCACAACATCATGAATCGATTTTCACAGCAGGAGACACGAGAGCTTCACTTATCAGTGCTCTCTAGCGACACATCCTCTAGCAGCTCAAGAGAAGAAGATAAGGACAAATTGAAAAGGAAGCCCCCTTGCCATAAAGTACGCCCTCACAGCAGTGAAAATATTTCCGTCGAAAGTAGTTCCTCTTCTAGTGAAACACAGGTATTAAGTAACGTTCCGTTGCCAGCGTTTGTGATGAACCCAGAAGGCACACACTATCTTCCCATTAGCATACACCCCTCGTTTTTGGACAATATTTTCGGCAAGAAAAAGGTTAAAATGCACTCTATATCTCATCCCATCAGCATCCCGGTCAATTTTGATGGACCCTACATTGCCATGTCACATTCCCCTCTGAGTTAGTCTTGTGGATCGACAGAGGGGAGTATTAATGAATAATAATAACATAATTGAAAACGATGTTCAACATTATATCTGATGTATTTTTGTGGTCATATGTTTTTGGTAGTCAGGCGACCTAAGTATCCTAACATTGCAAATTATTTAATGAAATCGCATCTGTGCGGATAATAAATGACTTTAACTTTAAAGTTTTTTCTAAAATGACATTGTTCTTATATACTTTGAAGTTCTTGCTTGGGCTTCCAATTAACATTTTGTTTTTTCAACATTTTGTGATAACATTTCGCCAAATCGCCAACGTAAGGCAAATTTTACTAATCGAAAGTTATTAATTTAAAATTTATGTCAATGCGTAGTTTTCTTCAGCATTATTCTCAAGGATACTTATATGCTCTACCAACTTAACGTCATATTTTCTGATTTTGTATTGATCTTTCACATACGACAAGCTGTTGATATGCATTAACATCTCTTTACTCAGCTTTAAAACGTAGCAGGGAGGGTCTCCATACCATTATATAAATAGACATTTACTTAAAAGACGCTTTAAAGCTGCAGTTTATTTGATATGAATTTTGATATAAATGAATGTTGTTTGTACCATTAATATGAAAGACACCATCATGTAAAGAAAACAAACTTTCTTTTTGCTTTTTTAATATAATTCACTTTAATTGTTATGATGCCTTCCTTAGTGATTATCGAATTAAATGCATTTTATGATGTCAAAATTGATTCTGACGTCATATTGTGTAACGTGCAGACGAAAATTAATCAGGAAACCTTAACATACCCTGGTGCATATTGTGATACGTGGAGTCTGTGTGTTGTAACCATGGTGATGTAAGGAATCGATGTGTTTGTGGTATCCATTGTTGTACATTTTTGATTGTTATTTCAGTGCTTCATATCACACAATGTATAGAACTTGTGGGGTTTTTTTTATGTTAAATTGGTTATTTATTTAAAACAAAGTTGTTTCTTTTCTTTTTTTTACCTGAGCAAAAAGCTAAATCAGCTGTTTTGATCAACATTTGTTTAGGATCTGTTGCTGTTGTTTTCTATGGTATCAACTTGAAATCTTTTTTGTGGAACTGTTTGATATTTACATCTATACATCTAATATTTACATAAAAACTCCTTAAATCGTTATGATTAATGTTTACTCAAACTAGGATTTACAGAAAGGGTACACAATTACTAAAGAGAGATAAAAATCAAAGTAACAATTATATTACGGAGTCAGCTTCTTGACTTTTAACTAAAGAGTCGAGAATCAAATTCATTGACAGCATAACTGCTGCTCAAATATTTTATACTTGAGCCCCAAAATGGGAGATAAGCTCTAAATTAGAAAAGTTGAAGAATCATTTAAAGCATTCTTAACAGCTAGAAGCAGATAGTTTGGGGTGCAAAGTTGAAAAAAAATACCCGAAATCTCTTGAGATCCTCTGCGGAGCTACAATTTTGCAATTTCTAAAATAACAACGCCGGCTTCTTAATTAAATGTAAAGTAAATGAATATGTTAAGTATAAGATCTCTAGACAGAAAACAGTGCCATTGGAGAATTGCAGTGTTCTATTAAAGAATATCTTGATAAAATGCTCATGTAAGAAGCATATTAGTTAACACTCAACTTATTAATGCATATCAATACGTTCATGAAATAAAATATCACTATTCCAATTTATAAATCGCGATATATTTATCAATTACGGGTCTCAATATAAATTATCTGTAAATGCTAAGGTGAGTAATGTTGCCCATGGGTCTAAACTATGTGAGCTTACGTAAACATTTTTCATCGATGGAAGTGATGAAATATCACAAACTTGTATGTTTCGGTATTACGTACTATTGTGTACTTTGAGCTCAAGAATTTTCACCCCATGTTCTTTTACCCTTCTACACTTGCAATGTTTTTGTCTAGAATAAATACTCCTTTTAAATAACACAATATGAAATAAGATTGTTTTAATAAGTCCACATTTAGAATTGCCCGCTGGCAACGAGGGTAAAAGAAACATAAAAAGACGGGAACGAATATTACGTGTATATATTAATGCATTTTGTGGAGAATTTGACAAGAATTAAGACTATGGATGGCTGGAAACAAAATATAATAAAATTGCTTATTTCAAAAGACTTGTCCATTTATGTTCGCATTGTCTTGCATTTCATCCGCTTATTACCAAGGGCTGCTATAAATCTACCAAATGTCTTACTATTCAAAGTGTTATATTAGAGGGTTAGTTAGTTATGACGAAATCAGACTTAGATGATTATTTATTTCCTTTGGAGGACGAGCTTTGTATAAAGATAAAGGAAAATATTCTGATTTTAAAAATAAATTGTTATTGATTTAAATGACTAAGTTATAGATTATTGCAAAACATAGCTAAGATTCCAAGGTAGATCTAGTCAAAGAGCTTTCCTAAAATCAAAGATTATAATATTGGATCAATGTGAGTTTTTGTTATGAAATCTACAACACAATTGCACGACCGAGCTCTATCAAAGTAGGAGAGTGGAACATTGTTTGGAAATCAAATATATTGATTTAGAGACTTTAAACCCCACCCCATTTCAAATTAGTTTGAAAGTAGACAGTGTTGCTATGAAGCAAAACTTAATAAATATCGCTTTCTCCAACAGAAGACAAAGAATAATCTACATACCTTAGAAATTAGAACTAAAATTTATTATAGAAACATTTATTTGAGAATCAGACGGTGATAATTTTCTAGGAGTGCTATATAATTAACAAAAAAGATAACAAAGGCTATATATTATTTGCATTACGTATGGGGGAAGATGAATATTGGTAACAGGAAATATTCATATTCAGAATGAAGGAATCTGTATAGGGTCTAAAGTTTAAGCTATTGTATTTTGCTTGTGGTACATACTGGTATTCTTGGATGTAGGTTTTGTCTCCATGTCGCAAATAATGCTTAACACAGAGCGACGGCTATAAATATAGGTTATGCATGCTTTCAATGTATACTTTTTTACGACAAACTCTCGACATATGATGAAATCTAAAAGAGATAATACTTATATATCTCCATCAATAGGAGTTTGATTCTTTTCACTAAATCAAAACCTAACAAAATATATAACTCACATTATAGTCTACCGTTATTCAGTTGCTCAATAAAGGAATAATGTTGTTTGCTTTTCTAATACCTGGATGTCTGGCATTTGTATATGGGTATTGTTGTAAAACTGGAAAAATAATGATCTGATAAAAAGATCTTTTGCTGATTGAAGTAGCTTTTTTGTTGCAAACCGATACAACAAAGTGTCATTTTGTACTAAAAAGCACCGCTAAAAATTTTTTGAATTGGCATTGTTTATAACTATATATGTTTTCATATACATTAGTTCATTTGCACTGTTAATTTTATGTTGCGATGACAAAACCTTTGCTTTTTCTATTCACATGATTTACTACATGTCATGAATAGAGAATTTTTGGGGGAAAACTAGCAACGCTTCTGTTGACTTTGATAAAAATCAGTACTAAGAATTTTAATATATATACAGTAAAATTAATATTAGAGGATATTACATTTCTAACTTTTTTTTTAACATAAGCAATTTCTAGCGTTTGTCTCATTCATTTTTATGTCTTTATCTATATTTTTCCCCCATTATTCAAAATGTGAATAAAAACATGAGCTGAGCGAAGAACTGTGAGCTCTGTTTCTGGCTTATTACTCGACGACTGGCACTACACGTTTGGCTGACGATTAGCAATGTGTTACTGAAGCATTGTAAACATTAATAACGGAAAAAATTACATTTTGTCCAAATTCTTGACAATTTACCCTTACAAAAACATTTTTTTTTAAATTGTGGAATACATTTTATCTTAATCTTTATATGCATATCATTTTTGTTGATTTTAACTAGATTGTTTTATCTGATTACAAAATGTATCAGTATATTACGAAACAAAAATTGATTACTTGATGAGTAAATTACAAAGTAAGTTTGTAAGCAACTTTCTGATTGAACACCATGAGGACATTAAAGTGCATAGTCATATTAATACACTACTACAGTTCAAAGAATAATTTGTAACGTCCAATCAGTATAGTCAAAGTTATAGGATACGTAAAATATAAAGTCCAATCACCAGTGTTCGATTATATAATGATAGGTAACAAGGGCTATTTTGTTACACATAGTCATATTGATACACTACTACAACTATTGTATATGGTGTTCATAAGCAGTGTTGTCACACACTTTTCTTTTAGAATGAGAACCCTATATTGTTAATCTTTGCTTATAAGTGCAATGTCGCTGTTTTGAGAAATAAATTTAATGATATTTTTTTTTCATGCATTTGTCCTTTTTAGTTCTTCGAGAAAAATATGAGGAGCTTATGATATACTCAGTTTAAGTTTTAGAGCGTGTTCCTTTTTTGTTATTGCTGGTCATGATTTCACTCAACATGCTTGGATTGTGCTTTTAGCAATATTTAAAGACGAAATGAACTTGGATGCTAAATCTGAGCCATAAATTTTAGGTGATTTAGACGGTAAGGGTTTGAAGCAGGTGACCTTCGATGATCATATTGAATTTATCACTGGTCAAATCGAAGAGGACAATAAATTTGATATCGTCCGAATATCAGTAAATAGGTATTTTGAAGATAACTTTATTTGTCGGCTAAGCAGATTTACTTGATGATAAACAAATTAGAGTTATCGGACTTTAGATTACGATTGTATCTGGTGTTAAAATTCGATGACTGTACTCACCAGTGAAAAGGTAGCTGTGTATTCTTGCAAATTCGTTTTTGTTTTTGAGTTTGACAAAACACAAGACTGAGGAGCATTGAGTTGATGATAAACAGATGACAATATATGTAGATGGTAGATATAGACTCTAAACGTAATATGACATATGGCGTAAAACATAGACGATTTGCTACAAAAAGAGAAAAACATATTTTAAATAAACTAAATAAGAACAGACACTTAATCATCCTTGCAAATATAACACTGATGAAATGTATGACTATCAGATGTATGAGTACAACTCAATTCAACTAATCATAATAAGATATGCATTTAGTAATATAACTAGCAAAGTTTGGCGACAGACAAATCTGAGCAAAGAGGCATACCTCTAGACAAATAGACAAATGCTGGGATGTTGCCAACAATTTTCTTGATAAATCTGTAGGTTCAGCTTGTTCTTTTCCCCATGCAATGGTTCTTATTGCTCGCTTCTTCTTTAAAAACATTACCTCCTCCAAACAAACTCCTAAACCTCTAGCATCCAGTAGCTGGTTCCAATCGAATTAAGCTTTTTCAGTAAAGATTATTAATAAAGATTAATAGTAAAGTAAAAATTGAGTAAATAAAGTTACATTAACCCGATGCATCATCTTAATATGGTGAAATCTGCACAATTAATAACGTATATATAAAAGGCGCAAACTCTTAAACATACTCAAGGATCAGCAATTTCAAACTTTCATCAACAACCTTAACAAATGTATTAGAATAATAAATTATGCTAGATTAGGTTAAGGGTTAGATTATAAATAGTAACGTAGACATGACCGTCACAGGGTATATTAAAAAAGAAAACGTGGTTCAGGATCAACAAATTAGAATCTTAACTTGAATGGATCCAAATCAAAAGTCTACCAGGATTCCTGGATACACTATTCATTAATGTAAAGAAAACTATTATCAGCTATAACTTTCAAATTGGACCTCTCAAACCGGAATACGACTCCAAAACCAACGCCTTTAAAATGAATAACCTTTTTAATTGATTTGTGTAAATTTTTGTGGAAAGTTAAGCCATTAGTTCTGTTAAAACATCAAACCAATGACAAGCTGGGTTCAGCAAGCAAGTAAATAACCACCAGAAGTCGCAGATATAAATATAGCAAATACTCTAAGAAAAGCAAACACAAGCATCACAACAGTAAGCCTTTGAGTGAAACCAACAAAGCGATGAAAGCGTAATGAGCCAAACTCAGACTTTTTTCAACAAATGGTTATAAAGAGGACACCAATGAACCCGCTTCATATTTTTTTTCAGATTTTTAAATCTTCAAAATAAGTCTGTACCTGCGCACTTCGACAGCTGTTCTGAGTGATTAAAAAGGCACTGTCCTGTTGTATGCATACCTTTCAGGCAAAATAACATTCAATTTTCATATAGGACTTCATATTCATTGCTTTTAATTCTTTTGGCAACATTTTTTGCAAGTCTCGGACAGAAACAAGCCAGTTTAAGAAATGTTTTCATTCTTATTCTCAAATGCACAAGACAGCAGCAAATCCCTTAATACGAAGATGGTGTTTTTTATCTATTGACATTCACCTACGAAATAGATCATTTAACAGAAATGCCAAAAAAACAAAACAAAGAAAAGACAATGGCTATAATTTTTCATGAAAAAAGGTATACGCATCAAAACCAAAACAAATCAATTACAATACGTTGTAGTTAATTTTCAATTTTTAGACACATTCAAAGTGTTACAACTTTGTCTGTGAAAATTCACATAAGCATTTACAATTCAAATTAATAAGAAAATAAAGCTTTACACAAAAAAGTTAATATGAAATTCACACTTCATACTATACTTCATATATTAGTGTAATATATTCTTCTGAAATCTATATACATGAACTGCTTAAACTAAATGAAAATTATTCATTGCATATATATACATATAACTATACCCTTGTTTTATTTAAACGAATGAAATTACAGATATAAGTAAACTCAATCAACTTGCGCAGTAAAGCTTTGTCCTATTAAAAAAAAGATAAAACAGATACATATGAATACACATATGGACTATAAATGTTTTATTATAAAATTTTCACACTGTTATTTACTACTTAAATTAGCTTAAATATTCCAAACATATTCCTAATGCCTTTTCGAGTATCTGTTAAAGCTTATCTCTCGTATGTTAAATTTGAATTTCTTTGACTGGCCCTTAAGAATTGCTCCTATTTAATTTTTTTTTATTTATTTCAATGTATACTCTACTTGCAATTTGGCTCATAGACGTCATTTTACCTAGATACAGAGAAAAATATATATGCATACAGTTTTGCTCATTTTTTTCGATTGATATCAAAGTATATTCTACAGAATCAGAACCGTGAACACGTTGCTTGAAAACAGTTTTTAGTCAAATGTAAAGTAGTATACGACAAACAAAGAAAATAAAGAAAAAATGTAATGCTAAAAAGTATATTAAAACTCATTACGCCTCTTAAAAGAAACGATTTCACGTAAGAGAAAATAAAAGCCTATTGGTAACTTGCTCACCTGTTTATAATTACAACATTAACACGTTTGAATTCTGATATTGAAGTTTGACCAGATACCGTATCATTTGCTAAGCAACCTACCCATGGATAACTATGTAAATATAAAAAAAGATTGTTAAAAACAGTTCGCACGGTTCGATAGCAACCGATTTGGTTTTCTGAATCCACGAATGTTTGTACATTTTTTCTTTCAGCAAAAACATAGTTTTTCATTGACATCTTTCCAATCAGGAACAATACAGTTGTATTAGGGTTCACGGTTGCAGTACAGTTGATCGTCTCATCAATGATGCCAATATATTCGTAAGGCATCGTCTCAACAGTCAAGTTGAGAGGTGGCGCTGGATAAAAGAAAAACAAGATTAGTAATTACAATTCAGTATTTTATGTGATCTGAAAACATTAGTGTTTTTCTACAAATTAAACAACCTATATATTGGTCAGAGCATTATCACTTATCATAGGCATTTAAGACTAAGTTTATGAATATTTTTTTTATACATGATATAAAAAAAAATAGTCAAATAAGCAGCATGTACTTACTCTCAATCATTAATATAATACAAGAAAATAATAATATTAAAAAGCAATGTGCACTTACTCTCCAAGACTACCGTAGTGTTAGCAGCCTTAGAGCTGATGGACGTGTCCACAAGTTGAATGTTACAAGAATAGGTTTGATTCAGTTCACAAACCCCTGGATCACGCCTCACAGCAAAGGACACGGTGACGTTGATGATGTTGTCGCCGACAGTCATTGATCCATTGATTTTACCGTTCTTCGATTCCACTTTTCCATCTTTGGATACATTAAAAAAGAAAAAGGAACCAGATGTATTTTGCTGGAAGATGTTGACGGCCGACCATTCGTATCCTCTGTTATGTATTGAACATGTTAACTCTATAGTGTCGTCGAATCTTGCAAAAAGGATCATCGGTCTCATTTCTACAACCACAAAAATATACAAACGTAAAATGTTTATAAATCAATTAGTTGATGGCATTCTCATTTGAAGATATTAGAAACTTGTGTAGGGTTAAGGTTATATACAATTGATATCTGACGAGTGCAAACCCAATGATACCCCTACAACAGGCTTAGACAAAATCTTTTTTTCTGTGTGATTACTTAAACTGTTTAACTGTTTGAACTTTGATAAATGTATGTACTCTGATTGCTTTTTTTTTGTTCTTTATAATTTATTTGTTTTGTTGTTTCTATATCTTAATTCCTGTGATACATATATTACTTTGTACAAATCATCTTTCAGTAAGTTAAAAACGTGTGTAATGTGTGAATCTGGAGGATATGTTTACTTATGCATTCACTAGACTTGACCCGTGTGTGCACATTTTGACATTGCATATGATTTTCAATAAAAATTAACACGTTTTTGTAATATCCTTTCTGAGTTTATCCATGCAAATGTGATATTGTGGAAACATAAACTAAAGAGCCTCCCGTGATTTAGCATGAATGTAATGCGCATGTGCAAAATGTGCAGATGATTTCCGGATTTTTCAAAAGGAATTTTCGTTGATAAATAATTAGCGAAGCGTGATTGATAAAAAAATAAAAACAATATAGTAATCTTCAAGTACCAATGATGTTTAAAATACATAAAACAAAAGATAGTAATTTTTCGATTTCTCAGTATTTAAGTCCAAAAATTCGAGTAAATCATTTTAATATAAGGCCTAGTAGTAGTAAAGATTTTTTTGTCCAATAACGATTACTAATATATTTTACTTTATCCTATGATATTGTATCATTTGATATGATACAATGTTGTATATGATAATATTGTATCACATAATACAATATCACATTATGAATCAAATATGATACAGTATCATACAATACAATATCATACTATATTATACAATATGATGTCATATTTTTTAATGTTATGATGTATTGCAATATAATATTGTTTCATATAATACTATATTGTATTTTGTTTTATGATATTGTATTATTTGATCAAATATAATAATGTTTAACACAATACATGTCATATTATACGTTACAATATCATGTCTCCCAATTATTGTACGGATATTACTGGTATTATATGATATATATTGTAAGTATGATAGGATGCAATTTTAATCTTATTTTATTGTATTGATTAACATATGAACATATGATTATCATACATATATGTCACATGTACACATTAAAATATTTATAAACATTCATAGTAAGCGCAATGGCTTAGCGCATGCGTACCAATAGGAGCCTGGATTAATCGGAAAACCTTGGAAAGTACGGTGCCTGCATTAAATTCTATATAGTTGACCGAGACTCGCTGAATGCAATCAGAAAAGGCGAAGGCGAAAGTGTGAAGATGCGAAGGCCAGAGTGCGGAATTGGGAAGGAGCGATAGTAGTATCGCTCCTTCGCCTTCGTACCTTCGCACTTTAGGCATCACATCTTCGCGCTTCGTCGTCGCATCTTCGCACTTTTGCTTCTTCGCCTTCGCACTATCGCCTTTGCAAATTCGCATATTTGCCCTAAGGTCTAAGTGGCCCTATCGGAACACCATAGATATATGTAAATGTAATTGTTAAAGGGGCATGGTCACGATTTTGGTCAAATTCTATTTTTCTGTTTTCAGTTGGGCGCCATTTGTCACGGGGTCGTTATTCCTCGTACAAAATAAATAAATAAAAGGATGGCCCAGTTTCCAACATTACTTTATTATGGCATTGGTGAAAAATAATGATGATGAGAAGGTGACCTGAAATGAAAACATTCATACAATTGACGCATACATTTTTATAATATTTAGATATTTTAACTTTAAGATAAAAACATTTTAAGAAAGTATTTCTCACCAAATTCGCTTCAGAATAACTTAAACGTAATAGTTTGAAACTAATGACAGTCTCAAACTATTTAACCAGACTAGTCGTAAAACCGTCGCTGTCTGCTGGCAAACGAGTTATGTTCTAAAATCATGGTGCAAAACATTATAAATTAAGTGTTATCACTCACACTTGCGCACTGACCATACACACCCATGAAAACCTGTTTTACCACTACCAAATATAGACATACAGTAGCTATTACCGTATTTGGTGAATCACAACCCAAAATAACACAATCACGTGACAGAACACGAATACTAGTCAAACACGAGTAAACCATGAATGAGTTAACAATGAAATGTATGGATGAATGAATGAGTAAATAAATGAATTACTAAATACTAAATTATATTCAATTGTATCCCTGTGACAATTATAAACATTGCTTTAGGAAAGCATTTCTACTGATCAAATGAAATTTGAGTCAGTTGTAGAGTTATAAGCAAGATACAGGGCTTACAATTCTTTGTCAAGTAAACAAGACTCGTGCCCTGTTGTTGTTTACATAGGTTCAATATACCAGTAAAAAATCTTTTTCAAGCTGATTTGTCTATCTTCTTATTCATCTTTAGCATAAATAAACAGTTCCTTACGTTTAACACATTCATTAGGTCTAAAATTGGAATTTTCACTTTAACATTCAAAATGTAAACAAAAGCTTTTTTTACATAGCAAAGAATTGCAAGCTCTGTAACTTGCTTATAACTCAACGAATGACATTCAAATTTTGGTTGCCCCTTAAACATGCCTTACTGAAGCATTGTAAACATTAACATTTGAAAAATAATTTTTGACTAAAATTGTGACCATGCCCCTTTAAGATGACAACCACACCCCGATGCAATACGTCAATATCTTCTTTTAACGGAAGTATTTTTATTTTTTAAGATACACCCCTTTTTTCACTTTAAGTTTATTTGAATATGAATTATAATTTTTGTTACTTTCTGTAAACTGCAGCAGTAAAAATTACAATAGTGTAAGGACTATTTCACAAATAATAAAAAAATATACTGAAAAACTTTAATCTAAAAGGGGGTCATTATTTTACAGGGGTCACTTTTCTTCATGTGGAGTGTGCTCATTTCTATGAAAATGACACTTATTCTTCAGGCAAAAGGGTCATTTTTCTACGTAGAATAATGACTGGGGATCATTATTCTTCATTACACCGCCATTATTTGCCGGTTACCTTTTTCCATCAAAACTAATGTCATAGATTTAAAACACAAATTAGTATTCTTAATTATTTAAAATCTGTCACGTCTTCATTCATATTTTTTTATTCAAATCAAATTTAGGTGTATATATACAATATTCACGGAATTATTTAATATTATATCATTACATTGTCATGATTCAAACTCCAAGTAACTTAGATCCACGCTTACGATATCAAAGAGTACTCGAGTACTCAACTCTCGCTCGGGCACACCAATCATCGACTAAATTTTCTTAGTCGATTAATCGATATAAAGTGAGAAAGAAATTTGAATCATTTTTTTCATAATAACGCGGCAGTTTTGGGGCTTCGAATAAAAATAAAATTTATAAAAATAAATATGTTCTCGGCATTTTTAGTCACATAACACTGTATTGAATCGAACAGTTGTCCCTAAAATATTTTAATGCGGCTACAAATTGATCTCTGTTGAATTTGTAGGTCAAATTATTGTTTTCAATAGAAGTGTTTATGCAAACTTGTATTTAGAGAGATCAATTAGTGGTTCTCCTTTACAGTTATTTATTGGATTAGATGTTTGTATTAATCAAAGATTTAATCATATCAACTCAAGTCGTTTGTTTTTATACAGCCATTAGATTTGATTGTTGATTTGGCACGGCACGAGACAATGATTTAACATGAAACAGGTCACACTTGATTTGCTTTAACTCAATTATGTGTAAGCGTCACAAGAAAAAGGAAAAACTTAGAAATTACTAACGGATATCTAAATAAAATGCTTTTTAATTTATTTGAAATCAAATACATCTATAGTGCGTATTATCAAAAGTTTTCAAATCATTGTTCATTAGGGATAATGGTTAAGATACGGTGTATGTGACAGTAGAATAAGGACACACAGTTTCAAATAAATGAACACTCGATTATCGCTCGACTAAAGGCTCCGATTAATCGACTTAGCCAACCGAGTAAAATTGACATCCCTACTAAAAACGAAAGTAGATTTTTTGTCAATATCACAATAATTGCTGATCAGGTAAAATTTAAATATGGTATACGAACACCATCTCTTAAAAAGTGTACACAAAAGCTATAATGCAAGTATTTCGTTGTTAATTGGGAAAAATTCATTCATTTCTAGGTAAAGTTATAATTTCTTTATTTTGGTGTTTAACAAAGGTAAATGACAGTAAAAAAATGATTTAACATTGTATAATTTTGAAAATGAAAACTATACGCACCCAATCCTTGTTCTCTGTTCTGCAACTGTTTGATTGAGTGTTTCAGTTCATCGATGTCGCTCCTGAATTCTCTGAGAACCTGGTAAACATTTTCAAAATCCTTACTATAGCACTCGTTCTGAGTATGGTAAATGGGTTGTGCTGCCGAGAACATCACAACAAAAACGGAAAGGAGCAACGTTGGTCGGACGTAGGCCATAGGGCTTTGTTCCATTGCTAACAACAGATGACGCTTAAAATGAAATACAAACTGTACCAATGAAGATCCCGCTATGTTTGAGTCATTGATGGATAGAAAAAATTTACTTCCGTTTTGCTTAAACATGAACATGGCTTGAATAAATAAGCACTAGTACTGGGGTATAAACTTTTTAAGTTCGTTACACTCGCTTGCACATCTTTTTGCGCATTTCCGTGAATATGTCTTGACCTTTTGTTGTCATTTTCGTCTTGACTTTAAATCAAGTGCGTAATATTTGATAATTTCATCACAACCAAGACACAACGATATACATGTAAGACCTGCGCCCACAAAGCTGTGATATATACAGCGAAATGCATTAAACTGATTAGTTGGATCAACACACCAATATGCACATGAAGGTATTTGTTAAAGCATTATGAGCTGCATTTTTTATCTTGCAATTTCTTTTTTAATGAAAATGTTTTTCGACTTAAATGACAAAAATCATTGTTTTAAATTTTTGTTAGCTATATTTTTGTGGGAGAATCCGTTAAGAAGCCTTAATTGGAGCAAAATTGAATTATTGTCGTCTGTGCAGAAATTGATTTGCTATTTATTCCTTATAAGAGAAGTCTTTCCCCCGACAAAATATTCATTATTTTAAACCCTATTTACCATAAAAGTTTTGATTACATGAAGACTAATCATATTAGCAGGTTTTTGCAGCAAAATAAAATTCTAAAAAATACAGTTTATATTGCTTTTAATAAATGAGTTTACAATTAAAAGGCTCATATAAGCCTTCAACTTTTTTATTTGAATTTTATTTTCTGATAAAAAAACGTTTTTGTTTTTTTTTTTGTTTTTTGTTTCTGTTTTTTTAAAACAGAAAAAAGAGCATTCTAACGTTTATGTCAGCTGTTATGTCAGCACTCCAGTAATTCGGCCCTGACTGCGGTGTAATATTATTATGTAATAATTAGGTTCTTACCTAAAAAGAACAGAGGAGAGTGTCAGGCTCGGTACGTTTATTTAGCAAGCACACATATTATTCAAAATGCTCCGGATTTCATAAATCCGGAGAGTTAGAGTTACCTCCCATGAAACATTAAAAAAAATATAATGGGGTACCTGCAAACAGCCTTACTACAGTGGTACTTTTCAAATAAAACATATTCTGACTGCTATGATTATTATCTTCTTTTTTAAAATGTAGATTGTCATCTCTGTTGATAAGGTCTTTTAAAAAATGTTTTAATAGAATTCAAATTGAAGTCAAAGTAATTATAAAAAAAACACTTTTTTGATTCTAAAAAAATCAAAACTCAATGAAGTGTAGATGGTGTCACTTTTAAAAAAATTGTCAAAATATTTTTTACATATTCCAACGCTGTCTAAGAAAGAGGAATCTTCCTCTCAAATTAACATTACAATGCTAATTAGCAAAATTATCAGACATAAAACATTATTTATTTTTTCATCAACTGAAATTTGCTTCGTCAATTTATCATATCGTTATTGTTTGCTAGATAATGTAATCGAGCACTGAAGATGAAAATTGTATTCGTTTTTCTGATTTATTCATTCATATAAGTAAAAAGACATTGGGCGACAAAATGATACACCAAAGAGTAAATGACTAAAAAATGTAATAGCTGTAAGTTACCACAAGGACATATTTATAAGTCTAATAAAACAGCAGTTACAATTTATTCTAGTATGGAAGATAATCTTTGAATTTTACATATACATTCAAAATACTAATAATGCAACATTAATTCGGCAATGCAAATAAAATAAATTGCAAAACAAAGCTTTTTTTCTGATGAGTGAATCTGCAATTCGCATATCATAAGATGCTGCAAAGATCAATTTAAAAAATTGTAAACTGTTCTAACCTTAGCATAATTGTTTACAAATTATTTCAACAATCTTATTATTAGTAAATTAACAGGTAACACAAATTTTTCACTAAAAGTAAGGTTCACACTTTCAATAACTAAATGTTTTCGCTTATAGTAATAAAAAACAAACAAAAAAGTTATTCTATAGCATTATATTCTTTGAAATTGATATCAAGACCTTTTTTTACATGCATTTTGATGTAAATCGATGTAGAGTAGAATAAGTAAAACGAGAAAAAAATATCAAATCTAAATAAACCACCCTCGCAAAAGAATATGACGTCAGGCAAAACATAGAATTAGGAGTCACATTTCTCACCTGGATATAAATACTGTATTAACGAATTTAAACTCTGTTATCGAACTTTGACCAGATACCGTATCATTCGCTAGGCAACCCACCCAATTATTACCTGCAAGAAAATTACCAGGATCCCAAAAAACAGTTTGTACAGTCGGATAGCAGTCGATTATGCTCTCAGAATCCACAAATATTTGTACGTTTTTTCGTTCGGCGAAAACAAATTCATTCAGTGAATGAACCCTTTTTCCAATCAAGGACAATACAGTGGTGTTAGGGTTCACGGTTGCTGTACAGTTGATGGTCTCACCAATGTTGCCATGATATGGATATCCATCAGGCATCGTCTCGACAGTCAAGTTGAAAGGTGGCGCTGAAAATATTTTTAGATTGTTAATCACAACAGTGTAACTGTTGTATATGATCCGAAAAAAAAATTTGTTCTTGCAAATTCAACAAACTATTTTTTAGTCAGAGCTTTATATTTTATTATAGCTATTTAAGAAATTTTTTTATACATGATATTCAACAAAAATAACCAAATACGCAGCGTGTTCTTACTCTCTATGATTAACGTACCATATATATGAATAAAACTTATAATTAATGTGCACTTACTCTCCAAGACTAACGTAGTGTTTGCAACCTTAGAGCTGATGGACGGGTCCACCAGTTGAATGTTACAAGAATAGGTTTTGTTCAGTTCACAAACCCCCGTACCACGGCTCACATCAAAGGACACAGTCACGTTGATGATGTCATCGCTTACAGTCATTGATCCACTGATTCTAGCGTTCTTGGATTCCACTTTTCCATCTCTGGATACATTTAAAACTAAAACAGACCCAGATGTATTTTGCTGGAAGATGTTGAGGGCGGACCATTCGTATCCTCTGTGATGTACTGAGCACAGAAACTTAATAGTGTCGTCGAATTTTGCATAGAGGATCATCGGTCTCATTTCCACAATCACTAAAATATACAAACGTAAAAACATTTAAAAATCAATTAATGCATTGCATCCTCATTTGAAGATATTAGAAACTTGTGCAAAGTTAAGGTTATATACAGTTGGTATCAGACGAGAGCATATCCAATGATACCCTGACAACTGCACTCTACAATCTACTCTAAGCCAGAATCTTTTTTTCTGTGTGATTACTTAAACTGCTTAACTATCCAGAACATTGATAACTGTATATACTCTGCTTTAAAAAAAATTGTTATGTTGTTTCTATATCTTAATTCTTGCGATACATATATTTCGTTGTACAAATCATCTTTCAGTAAGATAAAAACGTGTGTAATGGGTGAATCTGGAGGATATGTTTACTTATGCATTCACTAGACTTTGACGCGTGCGTGCACGGGTTGACATTGCATATGATATCGGACATTAAAAAAATATATATCGACACACCGTATTGTTGACATTAAATAAGCAAGCTTTAAGCCTACAATAATGCTATTAATTTCACTTCACTATGCTTAGTTAGAAAAATCCAACTGTGTCTTGGGACAGGCCTTCATCACAGTTAAAATGCCTCCCATATACCCGTAATGTAGCAAAAAATTGCAGAATCACTCGGAAACGAGTTTGGAGAAAATTAATGAAGCTGCTTTAAAATAAACAGTCAAATCATTTTGAGGCTGTATATACCTTTCATCTAAAAATTTAATTCATAATAATGAAGAATTCAACCATTTTTCATGAACCTTTTTTACTCCTTTCTAATTTACACACCATATTGACATTTGGAACATTCGGTATTTTTTTTATATCAAATGCGCTGAGTTTGAGTTATCTCCAGTATTTCCTTTGGTGAACAGAGAATATAACAAATTTTCAATAAAAATTTACACGAATTTGTAATATCGTTTCTGAGATTATCCATGCAAATGTGATATTGTGGAAACATAAACTAAAGAGCCTCTTGTGATTTAGCGTGAATGTAATGCGTATGCGCAAGATTGTAAAATCCAAAAAATCCAGATGATTTCCTGATTTTTTAAAAGGAATTTTCTTTAAATAATATTTAGCGAAGCTTGATTGAGAAAAAAATAAAAACAAATTCAAGTACCAATGATGTTTAAAATATATAAAACAAAAGGCAGTACTCTTCCGATTTCTAAGTATTAAAGCCCAAAAATTCGAGTCTATCATTTTGATGTAGTAGTATAGATGTGTTTGTCACTAAAACGATTACTAATATATTTTTGTTACATAAATATATTATCTTAGGACCATGGATTGGCCTGGTAAATAAACATATTCATTCTCTTTTAATTTTCAACATCGCCCGCCTCTTTGATATGTACGGTTAATGAAAGGAGGGGGTTTTAAAGAAAAAAGTTTGCACATTTTGTTTAAAAAAGATTTCATTATAAGATTCAACACATGGTATAACCTTGCCGCCATTATGTTGTACGTTACTTTTCCATCAACACTACTGTCATAGATTTAAAAAAACGAATTGGCACCCATAATTATTTAAAATCTGTCACGACTACATTCGTATTTTTTATTCAAATCAAATTTAGGTGTTTATATACAATATTCACAGAATTATTTAACATTATATCATTGCAAGTTATCATTTTGATACAAACCCCTAGTAACTTAATTCCACACTAAAGCGTTCCCACCACTTCAATTCTCATTTTTGTTTTTTTATGTGGTAGTTTACCAAAAACGAAAGTAGATTTTTTGTTTATATCACAATATTTGCTGATCAGGTAAAATTTAAATATGGTATACGGACACAATCTCTTACAAGGTGAACACAATAACTATAATGATGCAAACATTTTGTTGTTATATGGGGAAAATCATTCATTTCAAAGTATAGAAAATATTTATTCATCTTCGTGTTTAACATGAAAGGTAAATGACAGTAAATAATTATAAAACATTATATAATTTTGTGAATTTAAAAAAAAACTATGCGTACCCAATCCTTGTTTTCTGTTCTGCAACTGTTTAATTGACTGTTTCAGTCCATCGATGTCCCCCCTGAATTCTTTGAGTATTTGGTAAACATTTTCAAAATCCTTACTGTAGCACTCGTTCTGAGTATGGTAGATGGGTTGTGCTGCCGAGAACATCACAACAAAAGCAGAAAGGAGCAACGTTGGTCGGACGTAGACCATAGGGCGTTGTTCCATTGCTTACAACAAATGCTGATTGGAAAAAAATCCAAACTACACTACAGAAGATCGTGCATTGTCTGTGTCAATGATGGAGTAGAAAAAAAACTTCCTTTTTGCTTTAAATTGAACATGACTTATAAATAATCCTCCGCACTAGGGTATAAACTTTTTAAGTTTTTTACACCCGATTGCACACATTTTTGCGCATTTCCGTGTATGTGCCTTGACCTTTTGTTGTCATTTTTCTCCTGACTTAAAATCAAGTGCGTAATATTTGATAATTTCATCACAGCCAAGACACGGCGATATAAGACCTGCTTCCAAAAAGATGTGATATATACAGCGAAATGCATTAAGCTGGTTAGGTGGATCGACACACCAATATATACAAGAAGGTATTTGTTAAAGCAATATGAGCTGCAATTTTTATGTTGCAATTTCTTTTTTTATGAAAATGTTTTTCTACTTAAATGACCAAAAAATCATTGTTTTAAATTTGTGTTAGCTATATTTCTGTTGGAAAATCCGTTAAGAAGCCTTAATTGGAGCAAAATTGGCTTATTGTCGTCTGTGCAGAAATTGATTTGCTATTTATTCCTCATAAGAGGAGCCTTTCTCCCGACAAAATATTCAAGAATAAAAACCCTATTTACCATAAAAGTTTTAGTTACATGCAGACCTATCATATTAGCAGGTTTTTGCAGCCAAATAAAATTCTAAAAAATCTACAGCTCATATTGCTTTTAATAAATCTTTTTACAATTGATGGTGTCATATAAGCCTTCAACTTTTTTATTTGAATTTTATTTTCTGAGAAAAAGGGTTTTTTTTTGTTTTGTTTTTTGATCTTGTTTTTTGACAGGAAACACAGTATTTTAACGACATAGCGCTTACGAAAGGACGGGAAGTGTCGTCTGCGTCTACGACCAAGGAGACGCTGGGTCATCATCGAGGAGGAAAGTACCAGTACAGGGGTATAAATTGTTTAAGTTTGTTACACCCGATTGCACAATTTTTGCATTTTCGTTTATTTGCCCTGACCTTTTGTTGTCATTTGTCATCTCATTTAAGACACGGTTTTATAAACCTGCGTCAACAAAGGTGTGATACATTCAGCGAAATGCATTAAACTGGATAGGTGGATCCACAAACCAATATGTACATGAAGGTATTTTTTTTAAAAAGGCTTTTACAATTAAAAGGCTCATATTACCCCCCAATTATTTTACTTGAATTTTATTTTCTGAAAAAAACCTGGGGTTTTTTTTTGTTTTGTTTTTTACAGAAATCAGAGTATTCTAACGTGTATGTCAGCTGTTTTATGTGTGACGTCATATCGCTTACGAAGGAATGGGAAGTTTCGTCTGCGACCAAAAGGGACGATGGATCATCGAGGAGGAAAGACTCGACATCAGTAGTACTCCGGTAATTCTGCCCTGGCTGTGGATCTCCCTGTGAACAAACCATAAACTGTATACTGTTACATTTTATGTGAACTGAACCCGTGATCCCTTTGTGAACGGTTATCAGTCCGTGTGCGAACTATCCCATCCAACTGTCCTATCATCTCTGTCGGCAATCAGCTAAGTATATATGAATTTTTTGTGATGATCCATTAATTATGTATTTGTTTATCCTTTCAGTGTTTTGTTTATTTATTTAATCTATGAAATGTAAATGTCGCTGTTTTTAGAATTGGGAAAGTCGTTCTTTGCCTTTTTTAATTGATGCATATAGCGCACGCTATATTTACTTGTTGTAATAATGACTAAACATGTTCACTTATAGAACTTACAACGAATTCTGCTTTGTAGATTGGATTTTTCAAATGAAACTGAATGTAGAATATGTAATCGACTTAAAAAAAAACAAAAACAAACTAAGCATTTGAGTTAGCTGCACGTTATTCAAATAGAGATTTTGAAGGCCAGTTTTATTATTCAAATGTGAAATATGCCTCTTTTTCTTCAAATACTGGGGAAAACATGTCTTACAGTCGAGCTGGTTAAACTTTGATAAAAAAGAGGTTTAAAGGGGCATGATCACGATTTTGATCAATTTTTTTCCCAATTTTAATATTTACAATGAATCATAAAGGCCTTTTTTAATAGGCAACAGAAATTTGATTGTCATCTGTTGAGTAATAAGCGAGTAACAGAGCTTGAAATTCTTCGCTATGTTTGTTTACATTTTGAACTTGAAGTAAACATTTCAGTTTTAAACCTAAAACGAATGTTTTAAATGTTAGGAAGAGTTTATCTTTGCTCAAAATAAAAAAAAATAGAAAGACAAATAAGCTGGAACAAGATTTTTTACTGGTATATTGAACCTATGTAAACAAAAACAGCGCACGAGCCTTGTTTACAGGACAAAGAATTGTGAGCCCTGTATCTTGCTTATAACTCTATTAATGACTCTCAAATTTTATGTGATCATTAGAAATGCATTCCTAAAGCACTGAAAAAAATTAAAACATAAAATCAGAATTTGACCAAGATCGTGACCATGCCCCTTTAAATTCTGTGTTTTTTTTTAGGGTTTTATTCTTAATTCTTTCAAGGCTGGGAAAATCAAGTAATGTGTTGATTATATATAGTTTTTCCTCTTTTTTCTGTTATTTACTTTTTAAGATGTTTATGACGTCTTATTGCATTTAAGCATAATTCATATATCAATATATCAGAATATTATAATATAGATCCTCATATATAATTATAGCTCTATAATTCACAAATAATATACGTAATATGTTGTTATTCAAATACATGACTATAGTCTGATATGTAAATTATTAAATTGATCTATAATACAAGGAGTGGATATACTAGTACAAAGGCATAAAAAAAGAGGATGTGGTATCCCCTTTTGTAGACAGCCATCAATTTTACTAATTTTAATTTACTCGTACCTGTGATAATTAGATACTTAAAACTAAGAATTAATATGATTTGTTTTGTGACAAATTGTATGAAAAAATGACAATTACAAACTGTCAACATACAAATGTATAATGATTAAAATCATTACGTTTTGTAGATTTAGATTTACAATACAGTTTAATGATTTGTTGATACGGTGTATTTTTCGGTCTACATGTGATAACTCAGTATTATTATTGACAAATCTGTGACATATTTCGATCTAGGTAAAAATAATGTTCTTATTGTTCCGCAAATTAAAAAGCAGAAAAGTAAACATTGCTGTTTTTAATTTGCATACACATTATGACTGTGTTTTGAGAAACTGTACGGTAAATACTTATAAATATTAATATATATGTTTTACTATTTTATTACACCATGGGAACTTTTAAATGGTCTTTGCTTATTTCTATTAATAGTTTATTAGTTATTTAGTCAAACTGGTATACTGATATTTTTTTATGACTGTAATTGTATAGCATCGAGTTTTGTCCACTCTGTAAATTAAACATACCTCTTGCACACTACAGACAATATTGAAATAAATTTAATCTCTAAAGATATTTTTTGAAACTTTGAAATCCAAAACATTTGCAGAATTGTTACAATGCTATACTACAAACAATTATACATATACGTATGTTAAGGTTATTGTCATGGTATTGTTTTTTTTTTGTCTGGGTATGCTTCTGATCATTTAGATTTTAGAGGTCATGTAAGTGTTTGACGGAAAGGTTTCAGGTCAGTTACAAATCATGCTTTTTCCCTATAATGAATTATCAGGTCAGTCACAGAGGGTGTCTATGTCAGGAACTAGCCCCGTTTCATATAAGTTACATGTCCGTTTGTTAGGAAAATATTTCAATATAGCTCAAACGTTTATTATTGACTTGTTCAATATCTTTTATATTTTTGTAATTCGCAGTTTTAATTTTGTCACACTTTCCATATTAAACAAATTCAAAAATATTGATTGATATGGAAAGTACATGAAGACTTTTACTTCAGTCGCTAGTTGATGTTAAAATGTTTTGTTTGACGTATTATCTTATTTAATGATATCTTCATTTAAACGATTTGAACTTAAATCAAATTAAACAAAAGTATGTGCAAATCGATAGACTAATATTTCAATGAAATAAAAGTCCATACTTTGTAACTAGCTATTTTAGCGTCCATAATCTGTATGCTTTGGCAAGTATCTATGATCACTGCTTGTCAAACTATCTCTCAAAAGCCGAGATGTTTTTCATTGCCCGTTTATACCTGCTCTTATTTTAACAGAACAGTACATAATATACTACCCCGACGTAAGGATAAAGTTTGGCTTATTATTGATTGTTGATATACTACATGCATTTTGACTCATGATCAGATCCATGTATATATTGTATATATTAAAAGTAGATCGTTTAGGTAAATGTAGAGTTGTCTAATTAAAGTAAATAAGATAATGCAATTCTAAAGATGCTTTAAATATACCTCTTGGTCGAAACAATTTGACGTCAGACTCATTGAGGTTTATGGGTCACATTACTCAATGGATTATAAGCATAGAAACAGTTTTAAATTCTGAAATTGAATTTTGACCAGATACCGAATCATTTGCTAGGCAACCTACCCAATTATAATCTGCAAGAAAATTACCGAGTTCGCTAAAAACAGTTCGTACGATCGGATTCCACAACCACTAAAATACACAAAGTAAAACATTCATATTAACTTTTAAAATTATACGGTAACTGTATCATACCATTATGATTTATTTTACTAACAAACATGCACAATATAAGGCATTTCCTTGAAGTTATGAACTCTTCCTTCTTATAATAGAATTGTGACCCTGACATCATCTAATAAGATTTCCAACGGACGCTTGTGCATAATTAAGGTAGTCCATCCATAACTATTGTATTTCATATCTAATAGATTGCAAGTTTGATTACTAAAAGCTTAGGGTAGTTTTAAGAGGTTTATGTAATAATAAAGATTCATCTTCAAAATGTTTACAATGTATGTACCCTGCTCTTTAAGATTTGTTTAGCGTATAGCAGTTTATTAATGTCATTTCTTGTAATGCGATACAATGGATATTTTCTGCGGCTTGAAATTTTTGCGACCTCAAAAAGTAAAAAATCATATTCTGGGTTTCCAATTTCTACGAATACATTTCACTGAAAAGGTGAGAAAAAAGTTTTATTCATTGCATCAAAATTTTATTCTTTCCATCATGCAAGTTTTGAGACTCCGTAGGAGGCATTACCGTTGATACGGTATGTAATTTGGGTATTGTTCTCAATGATAATATCCTACTACATAATCAGCTGTTGACTTGAGATCCTCGCGTGGTCAATATGTCAATATTTATCTAATAATTTCCAGTAAGGCAAGCATTTGTCTTCTGTGGATATCAGAGTTCCGTCACGGATATTCATAAATGACGATTAAATTAAATCGTTTAACTTCTTGTGATCTATAATCAATTACACATGTATGTTTGTCAGACTTAAATGATAAATATCATTTAATTTGCTTGATCATTATTGAAGATTCTTGGCTAACACCTATTTTTAAACGTGAATTTTTAAGGAATGAGGAACCATTCTTTTAGTATTTTGAGGTGATAATTTCGGTCGGGGCGTGGTCAAATCCATAAAGCCCGAAGGGCCCAAAGTTTGTGAGGTATGAATCTGGACAATCTTTCAATTTAATTCATTTACAATTTGTCATTTTTTCGATTATATTTATTGTTTTAATGTACATGAATATACCGCCTGAGAGGCCTTGACTGGTTAATTAACATAAATATATCAATTTTGGTGGGTTTTTTCATCCCCGCCCGCCTGTCTGATATGTTCCTGCCAGTTGCCTTTATGTCTTGTTCGAAACTACCTACAACTAACCAAACTATATTCCCTTATTCAGCAGACTCCTCACTGCTGCTTGTAGAGTGACTGTTGCCAAGACAACTTTAGGAGGGGGTGGAGGGGCATAGTGTTTTGCATAGTGTTTTTGAGTCATGAGTTAAGGTTATAGGTGTGTTTAACAAAAAGTAGGATTATAGGAGAGAACAAATATTTTTTTTCAGTTTTCCAGTATGCTACAATTACTATATATCATTTGAAGTTGATAGTAAATTTTTGTTCATACATGTATAGCACAAAAGTAGGATTAGATTTGTTAGGGATTTTTTAAAAATATCTGATATTCTCAATTGTCCTTCATATGCTTAATTATAACATAAATTTAAATTGCCAAATGAATACATAATGTAATTCAATAGTGTTATAAGTGCTATTTCTAAGTTTTTCATTTTGTTTTGTTTTGAAAAATAACAATTCATATATGATACCTTGAACAATGCTGTTGAGAGCAAAGTCGATTTATTACCATATATTGGACAAAGTTTATGTGTACATGACTGTTTCAATGTTTGTTTTTAGATTACTTCTGATGCATCTTTTCAGTGGCTATAATATAGAATTCTAATCAGAATGTTTCTTGGGAACTTTCACTTGAAAGAGATCAATCTTAATGCATGTGTTTACTGTACTTTTTGTAAACATAAGATTGAAACAATATAATGTGGGTTTTTTAAGTTGTGAAAAATATTACCATTGTGGAACAATCTCAAAATGTTTATGTATAGCGAAAAACAACAAAAAGAGTTGATTTTTAAAAAGGTAAATAATCTACAATATGGTAAAGATCCTTAAACAATAATAGCAAAGTTGTAAACCTTATCATATTACATAAAATCAATACATATTTGTATGCTTAATTTGAAACAGATAAAGGTTCCAAATTTTGTTAAGATATTGCATGGTTTTGGTTTTAAATGCCAAAAAAAGTGTATCAATTCAAAAATTTTAGTGGATGCATAAAACGTTAAAAACGCAGATTAAATGCATGGACTGAAGTTATTCCACCCTGTCAGCAGGAACAAATTAAATGACTTCACCAAAATGAACATCTACTAAAGATCACCATTATCATCTTTTGGCTCCTAAAACAAACTATTACTAATTTTAACTTATTCAATTTGCTAACCCGTTCCTATACGCACCTTCTCCCAGTACTTTTTTCTGCAATTCCCTGACTGAATGTTTCAGGTCATTGATGTCATTCCTGAAATCTCTGAGGAACTGGTAAACATCTCCACAGTCATTCCCGGAACACTCATTCGAGGATGGTAGATATGCTGCGCTCCTGAGAACATCACAAAAAATAAAAAAATGGGGAATAATGGTCGAACGAATGCCAGAGGTCTTTGTTTCATTGTTTACAACATATGATGCTCGCAATTAAATCTAAACTGTATATACGGAGTATCGCGCACTGTTTACGTCGTTGAGTGGTGAAAAATTATTTTACTTCCTATTTGCTTAACTTGGGTTACTCTGAATCAGTTAATATATTCATTTTATTACATATCACCTTTCGGCTCTGCAAGGGTATCATATAGCATTGTCTTCCGAGTTAAGCAAAGCATAACATTTAAAATCTCAATTTACAAATTTTAACAATTGAGTGATCTTGTGACAACGCTATACACACCACCCATATATATTTACATCCAAAAAGAATTTCCCCTCTTTTTCTTACGAAAATCGATTGAAAATAACATAACGTTGATGCAGAACAAAAGTCAGACGTATTTGTTCATATCAAGAGCTATACAGTTAACAAAGTAAGCCCATAAAATCCAATTCATATTCCAGGGTTTACAGCTTGCACTCAGTACAAAATGCAATTGATGATTTAGATTATCTCTTTTCAAATACAAACCTAAATATGAAGAAAACAAAGCCCACTTGTTTCCTCTTACTGATAAAATGGTTGTGGTTTTCACCAATTCTCCAAATGCAGCCTTCAGGCACCAAAGAAACTTTAAGGATATGATTGTAAGAACCAGATTAAAGAACCCTCTATCTAATGGTGGCTTTAACAATTTTTCTGACACAAGATATCTGATGCGCAAACACAGCTCTGATGCAGACAGCTTCTCTAGTCCTAATTGGCCGGATATACCAAATATTTGGTAAATAATTGTCGCAATGATAACTGTATGTAACTTTTCAATTTTAAATGTAAATTTTGTCAGAAATAATACTTAGGGGAAACAGGAAACCTCCGCAGGCGTATTAATAACCATCAGATTTTCCATGTGCATCTAAAGTCATATTTGATAGGAGATTATCCACGAGCTTTCATTAATGCATTACAACAGATATGATTTTTGTAGAAGAATAGACTGTTTGTCGAGTATCTATTTTTCACTGGTTGTGAGACTACATCTTGACTGTAAAGATTGAAAAATGTTCTTCTGGCTGCCCATACAAAATCACACAATTAGATTTAACTACACTTAACGTAAGATTAAATCGTTGAAAATGGATAATGTTGCAGTAAATCTCAAAGGCAGATAAAAATTGGTAAATACATTACAAAACACCCCGAAAACATGAAGAAAAAAGTATGTGTGCATTTGATTCCATTAGTTGTATTTATTTTGAGTCAGATTCGTAAAGTATCCTTTTATTTAAAGCAATTTAAGGAAGAATAATAGTCGTATTCATGATTGGGTTCTACAATTATGTTGTGTATATCGTAGAGTCCTGAATGTTTATCTCTTTCTTGAGACACATTGTTATGGGTCAGAATAACCCTAGATTCCCGCAGAGATCAATTACAAAGAGTAAATTTTAAACTTAATTTATTTGCAGTAATATGAAAATACAAAAATACACTTACTCTAAGAATCCTAACTAAAGAGTGCCGAATGGATCAAATCACAATGTCCCAGTAAGTATAAAACTGTTTGAAGTTTAATGTCTTTAAACAAAAGTCCAATAAGAGACTATCTTATAAGCACTGTTTACAGGTTATTCATGCTATAATATAAATCTAGCAAATTCTAGAAATTATATGTACAAGAAGTTACATGAATTACCACCTGCCTGGACACTCAAGAATATTCTAGAAAGAATAACTGACCACTCCAGAATATTCTATTATACAAACCTACTATATATAACACACAGTAATGTCAGTTTGTTAATATACAACATTAACATAAACTACAAAGCTTGCAAAACAATATGCTAAAAGGCCATATTGCTTACGTGAGTAAAAAGCTATTAAATACCTTTATGAATTTTTAGATATAAACAAAAAATTTAAAAACGCATTTAATAACATATGTATATAATATCCTTTCAACTATTGTATTTTTATGTTTCTTAACACTTTTTAAAGAGAACTTTGTTGAAATATGGTCACTTACTTTTGGTTTTGGGGAAACTGCTTTTTCAATTTTTGCAATTACACCAACCCAGACAGTTATTGCAGTTCTTGAGAAAATTTTTATAAATTTAAAGAAAAAATCCATTCCTATGTAGAACTTATTTGTACATCCTATTCCACTGTTAGTCGATTGAAGACGATCGCCACGTATTAAAGCTGAACACTACTAGTATAGGGCATTCCCCGTCATATCTTTCTTGCATTTTACTTGCTGAATGGTCAGTAAACTGATCTAATGTCTGAGATAGAGCCTCAAAATTCCTATATAGATGTAAAAATGCTAAATTAATTAAAAAGTGTTGATGCTTTGATAGCATGAATTAAATACGTGAAATATTCAGTAAAGATAAAACATTTTTACAGCAGCTATTTCTTTGATATTCATTCTATTCTATAGCAGGTTCCAATAAATGTTCTACCAAACCTCTCTCTTTACTGTTTTGCTAAAACTCTTACAGTAGCAAAGGAGAAACTTCAGTACTCTACAACAATATACAACAATATACTCTACGCCAGTTAATGTATATCCAACACAGCAACAAACACACAGATATTAACGCAGCAATGCACCAGAACATTTATTAAACCGGAAAACAGGGGATGACAAACAAATAATATAAACTCAGAACCCTACGGGTCACACTCTGCAAACCCGGAATACATGTTATTTAACATAATGGCGTCACCATTTTTTTATAATGACAACTTAAACTGAATTCTGACATATGTCAAGAATTAACACTTAAAAGGGGATTATTATACCCCACACACAAATCACAAGGTTTAATCACAAACATAGTCAGATAATTGATTTAACCACTTCGGTGGATGGCGAACACGGGTGTGTCTAGTTTGCAGGTCATCATCGTTGCGAGTAGGTGGTAAAGCGGCGCCACTGTCAGGGTGTGTTCTCTCAGAAACTAGTGGTTCTGTGAGTTTATCTGCAGGTGATAAGGGATGAAGTGGAGTTGGAGGATGCTTATCAGCATACATGGCTGCCCTGTGAGGTCAAAGCACTTTCAATTTCAGCAGCTGTAAAGCATTTTAGTCCATACATTGTACAGTCGTCACTAAACGCCTGTGTTCTCACCGATAGTAAACCATGTGTGCAGGCCTTCGAGAAAATGTGCTTAGTACCATCGCAGGAAATACGTCAAGGCAGTGTTCCGATCAACCTACCCTCTGACGATGAGTGTGATGAGTCGCCTCGTGAATCGATGGACTTGGAAAGCAACTTAACCAATCCAACATACTCATCACCACTGACAGTAGATGGGGGTTGACAGTTGGCTAATGCAGCAATTCGGTGAGGGGCTTGCACGAAGGGTGCCTTCACGCCATATCCACCCAAAGATTGTGGTTTCCCTTGGAGTGATCACGGTTTTTGATGCAGATAAGTTAAGGCCATTTCTCTGTAGAGCTTGAAGGGTCCTTGTGATATTATCAAGGAGGTCTATTCGGGTAGATCCATCACAGTACAGATCATCGGCTAACTTAGCAACTACACCTTCCTGGAATAAGTCACCCAAAACTCTGCAGGTCAGCTCCTCTAAAAATGGTCTCTGAGCCAGGCATGCCCAATGCTGAACGAGCGTAAACTCTGACGCCACGAAAGGGGGTTACCATACCGCAGTACTTCATGGACTCTTTTGCCAGAGGGATTTGATAGAATGCCTGTGTAAGGTCTGTTATTGCAATATATGCACTGAGCAATTTGTCGGAGAGTCGAATCTACGTCAGGCATAAATAAGCGATGGCTGGGGCTTGCTGTATCTCCCAACATCTGCGAAGGCTGTGACTAATCTGAAGCCCCGAGATGGCTTTTTAACTAGAAATGATGGGTTTACATACTCGACATTGACTTTCACAATTTCTGGCTTAGTGAAGACACCACATGCCTCCAACTCGTCAAATATGTCCTGAAGTGTTGACAGAAGTTGTTTATTGTATTGAGGTAAGCGTCCCTTTCTTTGAGGAGGTTGGACTGGCCCCATGTTAACAACAGCCCTGAGTGGATCACTGGCACCATTGTAACCTTTAAAATCCGGATTAAACACATCATCGTATGTGTCGAGAGTGTGTTTGAACTGTGCTTTCATCTCGGGAGAAAGCGTATTATCAGGGTCAAGGTTGACTGCAGCAGAATGTGTGGTTGATCATTTGCTGTCTTTAGTGTTGAGCTTATGGTCAGGTGTAGTGTTTTCATATGGAGAAACACCCGGGGAGAAAGTGGGTCTCACTAGGCACAAGTGCTGGTTTCGTTTAATGGTACAAGGATCATTTGACTAATTTGCAATCCGTACTTTTCCTGCCACACTGTCTATAAATGAAGGAGGGGCCAATTTGTTGTAGAACTTTGGCATGATGTAGGCTCCAGCGAATATGTGTTGTACTCATCCGGACTAGTCATATTGTCGGGAAGTTTGACCTCAATGTATTCTCCCGGCCACAGTGTTGTGGTGTGTGCCACTGGAGCTCAGAGTACTTGTGTGAGCCGAATGGAGTGGTGTCCTTTCTGAGCTTTAGTGCCATACCGGAAAATACTCTTGTCGCTAATTCTGACTTCCTGTCGGGCGGGTCTGATTGTAATGTTATTTGCCTCCATAAATGGAATTCCAGCCAAAATGGGGGTGTCCAGATTGTCAACAACTAGTCCTTCAAATGTTAACACTTGCCCATCATGATTAAAGGTAAGTCGAGTCTCACCGGATACATGGAGCGGTGATAATCCATCGGCCTGGTGGGCATATTGTGAAGAAGGGGTGACTACTGATTGTAGGTTGCTGGTAACATCCGATCAAATCATGTTACCAGTTGCGCCACTGTCTATGGTAATACAAACAAAATGATGTGCCAGAAATGAATCAATGTAAGGAGATTGGCGGATTTGTACCCTGGCTACAGAGGCATTCTGAGGGAATGATATTTCCTCTTCATCACTGCACTGGTTATTGTCTGTACCCATTATCTGTCTTGCATTGGCAAAGTACTTTTTGTCACTTTGGGGTAGGTATGAACACTTACTAAGGTAGTAATTGTAAGGGCGACCAGAAGCTTTAATCAAAGGGCATGATTTCTGGACTTGCAGTGAGAAAACTGAGTGCGCACAGCTCTGTCATCCTCTGTGCTTCGTAGTTCTTCTAGTAGCGAATCAAGGGCTTGGGAAACTTCAGGCTTCAATGTAGCTAGTGTACGTGATCTTAATTCGGTCCCATACCTTTGTTTCACTAATCTTGGAAGATCAGGATGGATGAGGGTAAGCCAAGTGTAGGAGTAAGTTCTTCATCCTCTTGGATTTCCTGGCCATTGTGTGTGATACCCAGTTCAGCTTTCAAGAGGTTATTTTCAGTGAACGCCATGAGTCTCTGAAATAAGTCCTCAGGTCTTTCGTTTGGCTGTAGTTGAATGTTTGCAAAGTCCAGGAAATGGGCACCAGTTGACTGAAATCCATAGTAAAATTATTTACTACAGTGCTCCTCGAAATAATAGGTGTATAATTTGCGATCTGAGCGAGCATGAGTTCGAGTGTCATGACTTTCTGTGCGCGGGTCTTGCGATTGGCCTCGGGGACATTCTCATCGTCGTCCACAAAGTGTCTATGGGGCACAGGGCGAAAAACCATCTTTAAGCAAGTCCTTAAAGGTGGCTTAAAGGTGACTTAAAGGAGCTTAAAGGCTATACAACCTTTAAGCCGCCTTTAAGTCACCTTTAAGCAAGTGCTTATAGGTCCTTAATGTCCAAACTTCTTTAAGCTACCTTTAAGCCACCTTTAAGCATCTTTAAGTGGCATTTACGCTCTCTTTACACTGCCTTTACACTGTCTTTAAGTGGCCTTTAAGTCAATATTGATCAAGCTGAACAATAAAAAAATATATTAAATGCAAAAGCTCTTTTATAGAGATGGGAGGGGGTCATCCGGGTGATAATATAATTTCCAAGGAAGGGGGGGGGGTCCAGGCGGTTTTAATCGTCGCTCCATTAAACACAGATCGCTATCATCAGCACCGCTCCGATGGACACAGATTGCCGTTATAAAATTCTTTATAATTTTTTGGGGGTTTCAAAATTATTGTAGGGATGAGCGCAGTCTCTGTATCTTAATATGTGCATAAAACTAATTAAAGTATGTTTGTTTCCTATTATAAATTAATCGGTGAAAAAAATCTCTCTCTCTCTCTCTCTCTCTCTCTCTCTCTCTCTCTCTCTCTCAGTTCATCTGGTTATTAAACAAAATTAAGATAATGAACCAAAAATGCATGATTTAATTTGTTAATCGGTTTAAGGTTTGTATTTTTTTTTTCAATTTTCATTATTTCTAACTCTAGATCTGCTAGATACATGTTAAAGATGAAAAGACTCTCAACTGCCTTTGTTATATCGGGCAGGATATTACTGCTTTGTTTGTCTAGACATAGTTTTGTTCGTTTGTGTATATCTAATTAGAGTCTATTGTTTGTCCAACTTAAGAAAACCCCTGGAACTAACACAGAATATACAAGATATACACAACAGTTGTGTCGTGTGCCCAGGTGCATGTTTGTGTATATCTAATTAAAGTCTATTGTTTGTCCAACTTAAGAAAACCCCTGGAACTAACACAGAATATACAAGATATACACAACAGGTGTGTCGTGTGCCCAGGTGCACGTCAGGGTTTCTAAAGGCGTTGAATCTTAGCATGTACGAGTATACGATAAGTCTAGTGAATGAAAGTTAATTTACATTTGTAATTCATTTTCAAAGTATTATTTCCTAGCTCTGGGTTTCAAATATGTTAAGTCTACAAATTAACGATACATGTATGTAAGAGTAAAATCTTGAGGCTAATTAATTAATGTACCGGTGATCATAAATAGGGGTTGATTATTTAAATATATGTATAAGGGTAAATATGTCAAATATACCCGGCCTGGCACATCATACAATTGTATGTACAAGTCATTTGCAATTGCCACATGCAGTAAATACGTCACCGGTAATTGGTAATTTTGTTTGTTATAGAATTGATAGTTTAAAAATCATGTACATACAATTACATGTAAATATTTAAATATATTGGAACGGCGCCGCGATCATGAAAACCGGGAAATTGCGGGAAATTGAACAAATACCCTAATAGTATCAATGCATTTAATAAAAGAAATGATTTCATGTTCTTTCTTACATTTTTATAGCTATAAATTAGATCAATTACGTATATCTACTCTGTTTAAATTTATTAACTAAGAAAGCCTACTATAGTGAACCTAACGGTTTCCATTTAGGTATAATATATTTTTGTTCACTGAAGACCAAGTTCCGTATTTCATTCTAAATACATGCATGCATGTAATTTATAAATTAGATATAATTGATTGTTACAAACTGAATGGTTTGTCAAAATCTTTTCAAGTAAACACATTCAATACAGTGATTCAATATCCACTGATATATAGGATATAAAAACGCTTATAAATATGTAAGTTGCCGTGGCGCAGAGGATGTGTGGTGATGCTAGTAAACTAAGGGTCCCGGGTTCAATTCTCACCGCGGCCGTTTTTTTTGGGTTTTTTTTCATTTTTCTTTCTAGAACAAAAACCGTTTTAATACCTTTTCTTTCATAAAGTTAATACATTTTGTTGGAAATTAAGCACAATATTGAATTAATTTTTTTTAATGGCTTAAAGGTGGCTTAAAGGTAGCTTAAAGGTGGCTTAAAGGTGGCTTAAAGAAGTTTGGACATTAAGGACCTATAAGTTGTCCTTAAAGGTGGCTTAAAGGTGGCTTAAAGATAGTCTTTAAGCTGCCTTTAAGCCATCTTTACGCTTTCTTTAAGCCACCTTTAAGCAATACATATAGCTTAAAGGTAGTTTAAAGGTGGCTTAAAGATCGTCTTTAAGCTACCTTTAAACACCTTTAAGCTATCTTTAAGGAGGACTTAAAGATGGTCATTCATCCTGTGGGGGTTAGTGCGGGATCTCTTCACCCAAGTTAGATATGGAAGGACATTAGGGTCCAGGGAGAGAGTGTATAATAAATTTTGTCTCCAGTTTTCGTAGGAGTTAACAGTTTCTACTTTTGTAAAGCACCACTGTTTTGGCGCCCTATTCGCCATGTTGTTCACGGTGTTGTACAACATACGTCAATACCTGAGTGTCCGGGGTGAATCTTTTATCACGCTGTTGCTGTCCGCTTCTAGGAGAGTTGAATATGCATGAGAAATAGCTTGGGTTCGTATATGACGCGCCACCACGCCAGTTAATGTATATCCAACACAGCAACAAACACACAGGTATTAACGCAGCAATGCACCAGAACATTTATTAAACCGGAAAACAGGGGGGGGGGTGACAGACAAATAATATAAACACAGAACCCTACGGGTCACACTCTGCAAACCCGGAATACATGTTATTTAACATAATAGTGCTAGAAGTGGTGTGAATGAGATGTGGATAATAAAAAAACTCTAAAGAATTATTATAAACTTTGAGGTCACAAAATTTTTACCAAAATCAATAGCATCAAAACGTACGATTTTTCAAGGCTTTATACAACCATTACCTATGACAAATTAAAATCTAGGCTTTTTTATATCATCGGCAGTTGTTTCTTCAATAAAAATGGAAGTCGTAAAAATGCTTACCTTGTCAAAGGAAATCTAAAAAATTAATTTGTTAAAAGCCATTCTGATTGCACACACAAGTATTCTGAAGTCGACTTTAAAAACATACTTGAGTTTGCGATAGACAACATCTATGTAGTTTTTGGAAATCAAGTCTTCCAACAATCTGTTGGAATTCCCAATTGTTAGCAGACCTGTTTTTTCATTCTTATGAAGCAGAATTTATTCAAAAACTTGTACGTGAAAAAACCAAATCACTCGCAGTGGCCTTCAACTCAACATTCAGGTATATCGACGACGTTTTATCAATTAACAATTGTTTTTTCCATACTAACGTCGCCTCCATATATCCCAGTGAACTTGAAATTAAAGGTAACACGGAGTTTGCTTCATCTGTTTGATATTTGGATATTTTACTGGAACTGGACATTGATGGTAACCTAACAACAAAATTTAATGATAAACGCGATGGCTTCCATTTTTCTATAGTTAATTTTCCATACTTATGTAGGAATATACCTTCATATGCTGTTTTGTCTCTCAGTTAATTCGCTACGCAAGGGCATGCTCTTCGTATGAACAGTTTCTAAGGCGAAGCAAGCTACTGACGAACAAGTTGATAAAACAGGATTATCAGCAGTCTCGTTTGAAGTTATCTTTTCGTAAGTTCTATACAAAGACCTTTTCAGCAGATACAATCTTCCACTGGGTTGCATGCTTACTGACATTTTTCATACTAATTATTAAACCATATATAAACCAAATTGTCTACGGACTTTTCCGGGTTTTTTTCGATTACGACAAAGAGCACACGGCGGGTGTGACCTGTCAGCAGAGGATGCTCACTCCTCCTATGCACCTGATCCTACCTCTATCTATTTGGAGGTCTGTGTTGCTCTGTTTTGAATTTGTATTTCATTTTATGGATTTTTGAGATGGTTCATGGTTTGTTATTGTCATTTTTCATCGTTTGTAAGCATTTCTCAATGTTTTGTGTTTTGTAGTGTGTGCCATAAGTTTATAATAAAGAAAAAGTGAGATAAATCCAACAAAACATATGCAAAAAAATGTTGACTAACAAGTATAATCTTAAGTTTGAATATTATAGCAGTGCCAACAATTTCAGTGAAAAGCAAAATCTGAAAAATTTACTCTGATTTTTTTCTAGTCATTTGTGACCGGTCAGCATAGGATGCTTACTCTTCCTAGGCACCTGATCCTACCTCTATCTATTTGGAGGTCCGTGTTGCTCTGCTATGAATTTGTATTTCGTTTTATGGATTTTTGAGATGGTTGACGGTTTGTTATTGTCATTTTTTTCATTTTTTCGAACTCTATACAACAGCAGCACCACTTTTCAAAATCTTCGTAATAAGTAGAGTTGAATTATCAATTAAATTTTGAGTTCAAATAAGTGTATGTTTTGTGATATTTAAATTCGATTATGACCTTCCTTCAGAAGAATTATCAATATATATCACGTGACTGTTAATTCAGGGGACCTTACTGAGTATCATACAGATGGCATTTACTACTCTAATTCATTTAATATCACATTTATATTAAAATGAAATAATTTTTTATAAATATTTTGTAATAATAGATGCATTGTTTTGCGAAAAGTTAAATCCATTGATATTTTCAAAACAAGCATTTACAGTGCTGCGATGTGTGTTGGTGCCTATTTATGAGCAGGGTTCAGCTTTAATAGTCACTTTCACATAGGTATAAGGTGTACAAACCCTTTAGTTTCGTTACACCCAACTGCACATATGTAACTCGAGAAATACATTTAGTATTCCTTTATTTGTTAAGATTGTGTTCCATTTATTTCATGATTTATAAGCATTTTCTGTTTGCATATGTAAACAACAAGATATTACAGTTTCAGGAAATTTAGTCCACATATATAAAAAGTGTTGCTCCCACACATTATAGAAATAAATTACTCATATAGTAGTATAATACTTTATTGCTGTGAACTTATAATATGGTAAGTATAAACTTATCAATTAATAATGTATTCGTATTAAACAATAATTGAATAGATATAAACTTTAATATATAGCTCTTTTATCCTATTCATGTATGTTCTCCACAAAACGACATAAAATCTTAACATTGGTTTTATTCAAAGAGGATGTGTGGATTTTTAATTCTTCAAAATAAGTATGTAGCTTTGGAGTTCGACAACTGTTTAAAGTGGAATTATCCAGCTCTTTTATGCATACTTTTCAAATAAAATGACATGTAGGACTTAAAAGTTGTTGCTTTTATTTCTTTTGTCAATATTTTTGGCCATTTTTAGGTTGAAACATGTCAGTTCAACAAATGTTTAAATTCCTATCCTCAAATGTACACAAAATTATATATATATATATATATATATATATATATATATATATATATATATATATATATATATATATATATATATATATATATATATATATATAACTTTTATTCAATAAAACAACCATTTAAATTTGTTTTACTTGTAAAATATTGAGAAAATATTTTTGACTGACTAATGGACCATATACTTATAGCCTAGCTGTCATAACATCAGCAACACTTGGTCAAGTGGTCTAGCCACCCGTCGATAGGACGCCTGTCGCAGCAGTGATACTTTAATATTGATACATGAACACATACTCGATATCACAATTTATTTTGTTAACACTATGTACAGAGGGAAGAGCTTTTCTTTTTACTTATATTTACTATCCTCCTTTTAAGAAATGCATTTTTAAACGTTTAGTTGGAATCTAAGCATCAAATGAATAAGTAAATTATATGATAGTTTACAGATGTAAAAACAAATGATTCATAATATCAACGATAATTTATCATTTAAGTAAGAAATCAGTTAAGTCTACATAACACTTAAATTGATATATCACATAAAAAATACATAAATTTTTGTATTGAGCAACAAAATATGTTAATCTAATACATGAAGTAGACAGATATTGCTACATAAAATGGATTTGTATTAGTTTCCATAGTGACGACGTCACCCTTTTGAAGCCGTAAAATTGCAAGATTCGATCCGATATCCGAGTTCGAGTGTTGTGGTTTACTCGTGATTGCTTTTCCTGCCCCTTTTCCGTTGACCAACAGCGTTGCATGCACCATATTTGTGGCAATCACATTCCAAAAGATCAAATACACACCAGGCTTTGTAACTCGGAAATCTGATCCCGCTAGCGAATCTGTCAGGTCTATGTACTGACTGGTGAAATTGACGTGTGATGATAAAGTAGGAAGCACAGAAGAAGCCATAAATGTCGGCCTCGCGTTGACTAGAAATAGAATGTTTGAGTGTTGAATAAGCATTAGTGTTTTTAAAAATATTTTTAAATATGGACCGCATCCCTATTTTTCCTGAATTTGTTCTAAGTACAAAAAAGAAATATATGCCTCCAAAATGTGTTACATGATTTCAGCCATTTCTATAATATGTTACACCTCAGTTGGCATTTTTTATTATTTTTTTGCATGATGTAGCTTTAGTGACCTCGGATTTGTAATAAATGGATCCTTTGTTAAAAGTAAACTTACCCGGTCCAATAAGCCATCCAGATATGGAGGAACGGGTTGGTAAGATAGTGGTGTTGTAAGCAGAAGACCAGAGCTTTCGGTCTTTGTACGAAAAAACCCGAACCAATAAAAAAGAGGACGTATCTGTCCGTGCAAAAGAAGACATCTTTGGATTAGGAGATCGTTCTACATAGAGGCTATCAAACCTATGAGTGACTTCCACAGAGATTGTTAGGGCCCAAATTCCTGACTCTGGGATGGTAATTACGCCATTATCCGGGTTATAAACGTCCCCCTTGTTCGTCAACACGGTCTGAAATCTGTAGCCACTGCCACGGAAATCAGTGCCAGTCACATTACCTGAGGCTCTCGCATAAAAAGAAGGGGTACCTGAAACACACAGTAAATTTTTCATAAGTGACAGCATATACTACGCACGTATAGCACGTATTATAAAAATACATAGTAATACCGTGCTGTAGTTTCCAACCCGAAAATGTAGAAAATTCTGCTACAGCTGTTCCATTGAGGATGACCCTGACCTTGTCACCGACCTGGAGGTCATATACTACGAACCCAGTGCTTGACCCTGTTAAGTACTCCCGTGGGTATGTCGCTGTAGACCCAACCGATACGTCATTGACGAGGAGATCAGCTGTTGTTTGGTGATGCTGGCTACTGGCAGTGGTCCAAGAAAAGACGTGAGTTCCGCTAGATTGACATGTAAAGATACCCGATGTTTTATCGTAAGACGCACCCTCATTGGTAATGACATGGCTGTATATGACATAATCATCCGTCACTGATTTCGTCAGTTGTGCATAGAAAGCTACGTTGTTCACTGAAATACAAAGACATGTTCAATTTATTATTTAAAATCAAATGCTCCTCTGTATGATTTTTATTTACCGCAGAAACTTCGTTTCAAACCATTGTCATTCTATGGCCAAACATGATAAAATTGGCGTCAAAACTGTTCGGGTATGTAGATTTTGTGACCCATTTATTGGATATTGTTTATGGGCTTAAATGAGGTATTTAAAATCTGTTTCAAAATATTTATGCTGAACATTTTGACGATTTTTAGTAAAAATACACAAACCTGTGAAAAAAGTGCAATTGAAATTTTCATTGACACATTATCATTTTTCACTCGGAAAAATTCATTTCTTACGGAAATTTAGAACGATAATTGTTTACAACTTTTCTCCACTTAGAAGTCCCTTGGAATACATCGCACAATTTTTCAAAGTTATCATATGGGAACTTTTATTTTTGTTGCAATGCAAAATCCCCGAAGACTTATTTTAGTCGAGTATTGAAACTTGACAAATTAGAAGGGGCGTTTCATAGAAGAAATGTTGGGGTTTTTCATACTAGTGAATGGACATCGTTCGAACTTTAAAGTATTCATAAAAATTTGCTGCATAAATATCTTCGGACACGTCATCGAATCCTCAGTGGTTTGACTTAGTCCTAGATGTTGACAAGTTTTTTTTAGCTTATCAGGAATGAAGAAATGATGCCATTAGCTTAAAAATGTTCACGCTGATAATCAAAGTACTGAAAATACTGATAGACGGAGGCATCATTTCAGAGGAAATTAAATTAATGAAAATTTATATGATTTTTTTTTATTTCAGGAAAAACAGCGCGCTTACCGCTTATCAAGTTAGAATATTCGCAAAGTGGTTTAGTATTATGGCAATTCAAAGTCGCGAGGATATTTTTCAGGTTGACATTAGAGTTAGGTAGATAATATGAAAAATAATTAGTATTGTTCTCTTATTTAACCTTATAAGCTTGTTATATTACTTCTTAAAGGTGTATATTCTATACAAAAAAGGAAGGAGGAAATTATTTTGCATCACAAAACAACATGGGAACCTGTATACATGTTATTAAATGCATACAACTCGAACTCAAAAAATACAATGCAAACTATTTATGTACACATTTCTTTTCTTGTGTATATTTAGTTTAAGTCGATGTTATTTCCGGTGTATAGTGATTTGCAAACCCAAGGTAGAAAACGGCATATCCTAGAGGTTTCCACACCTGTTCAAGACAAAAGATAACTTCTAAATTGCAAAAACTGGACATTATTTTGAATTTGCAGAGAACTCAAGTTTAGTTATATGGTACCAGTTTTAATGATATATATTATGGCTATTGTTTGCATCATATAAAAGATTTTTGTCAGTTCTATCTATTTTTTTTTCACACGCAAACCTCTTGCGACACTCTTATCAGCTTGTAAAATACACTGACTTCCCAAATCACTTGCGAAACGATATACGACAGAGACAAAGAAGCACACCATGTTTATTCAATGAATCTCATAATTATTCATTATTTCGTCCACCGCTAGATGGTGCCTAAGGAATCCTCATTATTTGACGTAACGGGCAAGAAATTTGGAAATTCCCGTTCTATAAATAGTGTTACATTAGAACAGTTGAGAAAAGTAGATCCGGCAAAATTTTATTGAACAACGAAATTTTTCAACCAATCAGTTGCGGCAATATCTCATCAAGCGAATTCATATCAAATGATACTAAAATATTTTCTTGATAACACTCAATTTGATATGTCTGTACTAATTCGTCGCTGAATTATAGAATACAATTATTGCTGGGGGGGGGGGGGGGGGTCCGATACGGCGATTAAGCTACCCTCAAAGAATAATGTTGTACTTCTCGTGTAGCTTAATCATCGTATTGACCTAAAAAAAAAAAAGAAGCAATAACTGTATATGCTAATAAGGCGAGTAAATTAAATAAAAACTATCAAAGACCTGTCATACAAAAACAAATGACAATTATTATGCTATCAGGGATTTATCCTGACTTCTCAAATTTAGGCTATGTCGACTTTCCTGAAAAGAAAGGTTAACAGCTAGTATTATTTATTATCAGAGTTTATGAAAAAATTACAATTATTCTATTCCAATATAAAGAAGAGTGGGGTTGATGTCTGGCATTAATTTTTATTAATGATGCTTGAAACCAAATAAACTACTTTGAATTTTCTTTTCCTTTTTTAGATTTCTTTCAAAGATTGTGACAGTGAATGGTTATCATTAATATTTGGTCACAATAGCATTCAGACGACGGAATGAAACATTTTTCGTTGGTGAAAAAAACGTATTCTAAAGCAAAAGGTTATCCTCTCAATTTTATTAACATAGTTTATGACATAGAAATCTTAGACTTAATATTTGATAATTGCAGTCGTATACAGAGTTCTTAGCCTTAATACCAAATAACTGAACTCATTTCAAACTAAACCACATCAGTCACATCTGCTTATTTATCGAACAGTAAGAAAGAGTTCAATCTGAAACTTCCAAGTGTATACATTTACAGCTAAACTGTATAAAGCAAATTCAAAATCCAGTTCGGAAATCTGAAATTTCTCTGTTAATACTTATACATCTTAACTGTATAAAGAAAGTTCAAAATCCAGTTCAAAGTTCTGTAGTTGAAGTTAACTTTCAACAGGGTCAATTCATAAGCAGGGTTTGAAAAAATCTTTTTCCACCAGTGAAATAAAAAATGACCCCGGGTAATTTTACGACTTTTGGTCTCAATTTTCAATGTTAAAACCTACTTCAAGGTCAATATTTACGTTGAAAGTCAACCCTAGGTCAATATTTTACCCGGGTCAATTTTCTTTGATACATCAGAAAGTATACTTTGGTGTGGACGCTTTGATTTTTTGGAGAAATATAATAGCAGGAATAATTGTCTGAAAATTTATTACGATTAACCAATTCATGGAATTTTTTTACTCGTAAACTTTCAACAGTGATATGTTTTTAACATATTCTGTAGACCTTGTTAAACATCTCGAATATATTTTACATTTATATTCGTTTTAAGTGGAAAACCATGCAAATCTATTTAAAAAAGATCTAAACATTTGAAAATTTTGCAAGAATTTCACCAGAAGCTTTCTCTCTGAAACAAATACACTACTGACCCCAATGTTTTATTAAATTCTGAGACACATGTTCAGACGCGTATATTGAAAATCTATTGAAAAATTAGCACTACAACTAAAACTCCCAAAGAAATTATGAAATAAAAATCTGCTTCTCCATGTACCCGTATAAAAGCCTAGCAGGAAGTTATAAACAACGTTGCCAATTTCAAAGGTTTTTTTTTTTAAAATATGATGTAAACTTTCATTTATTTCCATAAAAACACAATTGTGCTTATCCTGCGTATGAAAAGCGAGGAATATATTTGCATCTTTAAGTAAGTTAACTATCCTCGGAATGTCTAATTCAAATGGTGTAGTGGACGGGTCGTTTCACAAGCAACATTAAAACATCTATTTAAGACAATTTTTCTGCAACTTCGCAGAAGATTTATCTCGTAACTAGTGATTAACTGCTTAATTTTTATCATAAATGCACACCACATTAATGACGTAGTTTAGAATATTAATATTAAAATTTTAAATAATGATCATTTTGCCCATTATTAAGATACGAAAAAAACATATATAAATGATACGTAAAAACTGCATTTTACCGAAATTGTTAGATTTCTTTTTTGTTCAAATCAGATTTGAAGGTAAATGACATTAAAATCAATAGATATCATAACCGTTTCTGACAAATATACTCACTTTGTCCGTGTTCTTTGTTCTGTAAGTGTTTGACCAGGTGTGTCAGTTCATTGATGTCGTTTTTTATTTCTTTCAGAATCTGGTTGTCATTTTCACAATCATTACTGTGCCACTCCTGAGGGTGGTAGATGCGTTGTGCTCCAGAAAACATCACAAACAGAGTAAAAAAAAAGAATGTTGGTGGTACGAATGCCGAACATATTTGTTTCATTGCTCTCAACATATGATGTTTTACTGAAACACAAACTGAACTATAGAATATCGCGCACTATTTGTGTCTTTGATGGAAAAAAGACGTTTACTACCTAGAGCAAAACACGAATCGTATATAGGAACCAGCACACGAGTATATAAACCCATATAGTTCGTTACACCCGATTGCATACTTTTTTACGCATTTCTTTTTAGATGCATTGAAGTGTATATTTATTGTCATTTTTATCCTGGCTTGGAAAAAATGCAAAGAGTTCCACTGCGATGTAAGACCCACGTCCACGAAGGTAAAAACCTCTACAGTGAATACATTTATGGTAAGATACTTCGCCACACCAATATTTCGCTTTATGTTTGTGGTATTTCATTTCAAAATAAAGAAATTTGGCAATGCACAACAAGGAAAAAAAGAACGAAGATAAAACGGGAGAGAATATTTTCTTTTGTACAGTATGACACTGTATTTGAAAAAAGGTTACACAATAATCAGGTTTACCATAGCTTTAAGATATTCACACATTCATATACGCAAGCAAATTGTTAGGTCTATACCTTATTTACTATGGTAATAAACTTGAAAACCACCATCCACCTTTATTTGCTGTTACACATATATTCATAGGAAAACGCAAACGTTGAAAAATAGTTAAAAAGTGAGTCGGCTAAGTCAGTGGCGCATATGGACATCGGGAATGCAACAAAACATGTTGTTAATGTTGTAAATGTTAATCCACTTAAGAAATAAGGTATCATTTTTGGATGTATATCGGGATATAAATACGGGTTGGTCACGTGATTATATCTCATAAAGGCCGAGGGGCTTTATGTAAGATTTGATCACGAAGCAACCCGTATTTACATCCCCATATACATCCAATAATGATACCTTATTTCTTATATTTAAATTTGTTGCAAATTATGACAATCACAAAGATCCATACTTTCTTTTTTGTGATGACCTAGAAAGTTGATTCGATTAAGATGACGTAACAAAAAATAGTACAACAATGTTGCAAGTATTTGATTATTTTGATAAATAAATATGACACTACTTTTGACAAAAACAAAGCGATCGAAAGTTGAGTTATAGTCTACTTAGGCATTTTCAGGGGAAACTCTATCGCAGAATTAGATTCAAGAGCATAATGATTTTCTTCCGACATTAGAGAGGAAAGCAATTTCAAATTTTAAGTTCTATTTACAGAACAAAACGGACAGACAAGGAGTTATTTTGACCGTGATCCGTGAATGGACTAAACATGAAAGATCTGTGATATTGCGTTTGCGATTTTGATCGACGCTTCTAATAATGTCAGAAATGAATTTAAACTGAATAAACTCCGTTGACAAATTGCGATTGTAATGATCGTTATGAGCATCCTCTGTGTGACCGGTCAGCAGAAGATGCTCACTCCTCTGTGGCACCTGGTCCTACCTCTAATTTTTTAGGAGTCCGTGTTTTTTCTGCTCCTTTTCTGTATTTTTCCTTTGGACCTTTGATTTTGAACACTGTTCGGTATCACCATATGTCATCTATCTGTACCTTAAAATCTTGGGTATGGTTGTTTGAAGCATAAAACTATGAGTTTGATAACAAATTTTAAAACAAATTGTTTTATAATTTAAATGCTTTCCTTTTTTATAGAGATCAATATCGTCTAAATATGGCCATCGCTATCCAACGCTCTTAAGACAGATTAGTAAGTATGACGAACAAATTTTCTATAATGGCTTGAAGGAGGTAAACAACATTTACTCTTTATGAACCCAGTGATGCGTCGGAGGAAATCTTATTCATAACCTATTCATCGTCTTAGCAAATGAACGTGAAAGACATAATAATTTGATAGAAACGAAGACTAGATTGCAAGCGTGCATGACTTAGCAAATCTCTAGATCTAGGACATTTGTAAGATTTTTTTTATACTTATTCAAATTGTCTTTTGATCCAAAACTCGATTAACCTATCGGTTAAGACAATGTGATGTGACATTTCCACTAACTACTTCAAAATATGAAGAGGATATTGATTCTGTAGGAATAACCCTTTTGAATGTTTTGTGTAATGTTTGCGAAAAAATCAGATATGTTATAGGGTTTATTATTTTGAATATTTTCTTTGGTCTATATTTAATTTTTTTTCCCATGTAGGCAAGTAACCACAAAATAATACATTTCGGTGTTTATTTATAAGTGTGTATGTCTTTTTGTATGATTGAATGTCTGTTTTGAACGTTTGTTTCTTTGAAAAAGAAGTACATTATAAACAAGAGGTCCTTGGGGCCACATCGCTCACCTGAGCAACAATGGGCGTTCAACAGATATTGTGCCGTATGGTCCCTCGGTAGAATAACAAAAAATAAATATTGTAAAGTATTCGAATTTTACATTTATTTTTGCATACACGTAATCTTTGTCATTGTACCTTCATGAAATACTATTTTTTACCAGAATAAGAGAATCCTACGCAAGATATAAAAATAAACATTTGGTAGGGGTACACTGTTAAGTTTTTAACTTCCAATTCACTATATTTTCATTTTGCCCCCCCCCCCCCCCCCCATTTTGTAAAGCGATCAAAATATATGAGAGCATATAGGTACATTTTTTTTCATCAACTACTTACTAGTTATTGTATTTTTAAAAAAAATATATAATAGTTATTGTTTTTTTTATTTTGAAAATCCTACATGTATAGATGTGAAGAAGAAAATTGTACCTCAATGTGCTCAATTCCTCAAATTAAAAACATTCAAAAATTTAATTTGTCTTTTATAATCAAATGACTGTTATTTACTTCGCGTACAAACCAGGATAATTTTCCGCTGTGATATTTTTTTAGGAATAGCGATAATTACTTTATCCCCGCAACAAAAATGTGTCAGAACTATGGAAACTGTTTTAAAGATGTTGTTTTCATTACTTGTGTCTGAAAAACTATAAAAATTGATGTAGATTTCACATTATTTATTGTATAAAGAGGGGGCCCCAGAGAGTAGGTATATACAGAATATCATTCTTTTATTTTGTTTGTACAAGTATTTATCATACTCTAGTTCATATAGAATTTCTAATGTTCAAACAAAATTTCAGCGTCAATCGTAGAATTATAAGCAAGATACAGAGCTCACAGTTCGCCTAGGTTTGAGTCATATTTTGTTCACATGAGTTTATTACATTCAGCTTAAGATTTTTAACTTGGTATTTCCTATTCAGCATTTAAAATGGAAAAAAAAAGATTTTCAATTCTTTTATTCACTCAAGACCAGTTTACTGGTATTTGAGGTTCAAAATCAGTTTATACAAATGTACACATACCCGGTCAAGGATCACATGTACAGTAGGAGTGATAATGACGAAACAAGAGGCCCATGGGCCACATCGCTCACCTGAACAGCAGTTCCTTGTGACATTCTATTTTGTAGCATATGCTTTTTTCTATTTTAAACATTAAACCCTTTTATGGGGCCCCAGTATTGGTCCGAGGTTTATAGTTGGCTTAAACAACATAAATAGTAACATAGGAATGAAAATGTGTAGCACTGTGGCGGGACCGCACGTACACAGCCTGAAAAAATGAACGTAGAAGAGTTCCACTTCAAGAGGAATAACTCTCAGACTGTACAGAATAACATCAAGAAAGACAACTCCTGGTTCCACTACATTAGAGTTTAAACAATTTGAGGATCCTTGCATAGTATTCTCACAAACTGTAGCATTATAGTTCTCGAGAAAAACTTTTTAAGGGACTTGGACACGATTTTCAATTTTTATGTCTAGAATTGTTATTATAGATGTTTTCAATGCTTTGACAAAATTTAAAAGTCAAGTATCGAGTTACAAGCGAGTTACAGAGGGTAGAATTCTTTGTTTTGTAAACAAAGCTTGAGTCCCGTTAATGTTCACATATTTGTTGTATTGGTATAAGTTTTAATCTGATGTTGCGGTTTGTTGTAATGAAATTACTTATGAACCCATTGAATCAGTCTATCTTGTTTCCACAAGTGATCTTGATAGAGAAATGGCAATTTCTTTACTTTACAGTATTTGTAAACAAACTTATGACTCGAGCTTTGTTTACATAACAACAACTTCTTTTCTCTGTATCTCGCTTGTAACGTGACTTCTAACATTCAAATTTTGGTGAATCATACAAAATACAAAAGTAAACTATTTTATACATAGAAATCGAAAATAAAATTTTCATTTGATATCGTGTCCAGTCCCTTTAAAAACATTTTCAATATATCTTTCTATGTTCAACTTTGAACTTCCTTGGGGCCCCAGTATTAGTCCAGTGCCAAAGCTTTATTTATTTGGAATCTACATTATTTAAGGATGCTTGCATAGTAATCTCACAAGCTGAAGCATTATAGTTCCCTAGAAAAAGATTTTTAAACATTTTCCCTCTATGTTTCTATGCTAAACTTTGAACACCTCTTGGGGCCCAGTATTAGATAAACATTGGTGTAGATTTCACATTATTTATTGTATAAAGAGGGGGCCCCAGAGAGTAGGTATATACAGAATATCATTCTTTTATTTTGTTTGTACAAGGGTCACTGCTTTTATAATTTCGAGTTAACTCTATTTGAGAATACTTACATAGTTATCTGACAAATTTAAGCATTGTAGTTCTTGAGAAGAAGATTTTAAAACATTTTCCATATATACTTCTACATTTAACTTTTAATCCAGCTTGGGTCCCAAGTATTAGTCCGGGGGTCACTTTTTTAAAACTATCAAACCTACATTATCCAAGGTTGTATGTATGCTAGTAATCTCACAAATTGTGAAGCATTGTAATTCTTGAGAAGAAGATTTTTTAACATGTTACCTTTCTATAATAAACTTTGACCTCCTCTTGGGGCCCCAGTATCGGTCCGGAGGTCATGATTTTACCAATTAAGAATCTACATAAGCCAGGGATGCATGCATAGTAATTCCACAAACTATAACACTGTAGTTCTTGAGAAGAACATGTTTAAACGTTTCCTTTATATTTCTTAAAATGCTTAAATTTTGAACCCCTCTTGGTGCCCCATTATTTGTCCGGCAGTCACGATTTTTACAAATTAGAATCTACATTATTTAAGGATGTACATGTATGCATAGTAATATCCCAAACTGTTGTATTATAGTTCTTGAGAAGATTTTAAAACATTTTCCTGTATATGTTAAAATTCAAACCATTCCTGGGACCCCACTTTTTGTCCGGGGTCACGATTTATACAATTTAGAATCTTCACTATATATACAACCTTTTGTGTAAATATTGGCATTTTTGGTGCAGTAGTTTTCTTGAGAATAAAATGTTTAAACATTTTTCCTTTGTAGTTCTATGTTAAACTTTGAACCCAGCCTGGGGCTCCAGTTTTGGTCCGAGGGTTACGATTTCTACAGTTTACTTCACTATACATATCAAAGGCCGGAACGCCCACAAAGGCCTCGAGCTGACATTTTCTTTAAGATAGGTATCATTAATTTAAATTTCTGTACCAATAATCGCATATTAAATAATATCAGAATAAAAATATTTTGTGTAACTAAATTCGTACATATTATAGTATTTATTGCCATGCAGACAACATACAAATACACATAAAACATGGGTTCATCAACAAGAGTTCACAATAGCCCTCGCCGTGCACCGGGACACATCCGTCCTCGACCATGGAGCCCGCGGAGATCCGAACAGGTGTCACTACAGTTTTAAATTTTACTATATATTCCTACCAAAGTTGCACAACTTTACATACAGATAAAAAATTCAAAACAAACTTCTGGAAAAAATCCTCTTGACATATTTTTAAACAACGCTTCATTTACAATTTTCTAGCAAAATAGACACGTGCATCAAGTAAGGCGTGATACTTTGTTTACCTCCAAGTTGCACATGTGTTTGAAAATCAAGCCCGGGCCTTTAACCCGCCCCCCTCCGGAAACAACACGCATCAAAAACTCAAATGACCTCGCATTATTACAAATCTGGGATAGTTAGACCTCTCACACATTGTTTTTCATCTTATAAAAATATCAGCTCCTGTCGCGTGCGAAAACGCCCCGAATTCAAAGGAAAATTCGGGAATTATTTTGCCTCAGCCATGTCAGTGAAATACTGTTATGACACCTGCACGCGCTGTCTGAGTTAGGTCGTACAAACAATAAGTCCATAAATATATATATATTTTTATATTTATTTATCACCATGTAACTGTATACTCAGTACATTTCCTTATAAAATACGTAGTGATGCATTTGTAATACAATGAATCATAACTCATCATGGTTACAAAAATCGAAGAAATTTCAAAGTTAATAAATAAATTATCTTCTTTCTGCTTTAAACACTCTTTCAAGTTTGAACAAATTTTACGGGTTCATCATTTGTTTACGAGGGTAACATATAAACAGTGTTTCCCTAATTATAATCAAACATACTTGTTTTTAAATTTAATTCCCGTGTGAAACAAGATTATCTATGGTATGGTTGTTTACAAATAAATCCACATCACGTGCGTTAATCTGCCGTATCTATAATGCTCAACCAAACTAGCTGCAATCTTGCAACAAAATCACAAGATAAATTTATTGCTTATATTTATCTTGGAGACCGTGCCCGATAAAAAATAAATTTATTTATAATTTTTTATTTTTATCGGGCACGGTATCCAAATAAAATGTAAGCGATGAACTAAAATAATATTTAGTGAATGTTTACACCTTATCGTATTCATCCGTCATATCTTATTTAAACAACCTTATATACTTATACAATGAGTTGTCAATAATCAGGGAGAAACAGCTGGATTTTTTTGGTGCACAATTAAGTTGAATAAATGGCACAAAAGTCATGTGAACATTTTCCTATGTATTTGTATGTTAAACTTTGAACCCCGCCTGGGGCCCCAATTTTGGTCTGGGGGTCACGATTTTTACAATTTAGAATCTTCACTATATATACAAGCTTTTGTGTTAATATTGGCATTTCTGGTGCAGTGGTTCTTGAGAAGAAGATTTTTAAAACATGTTCTTATGTATTTCTATGTTAAACTTTGAACCCCGCCTTATGCCCTAGTTTTAATTCGAGAGTCACGATTTTTACAATTAAGAATCTTAACTATATATACAAGCTTTTATGTAAAAATTGGCATTTCTGGTGCAGTGGTTCTTGAGAAGCAGATTTTTAAAGACACGCACCCTATACTCACTGTTTCGCAATTATCTCCCTTTTGAAAAGGGATGTGACCTTTATTTTAACAATTTATAATTCCCTTCCCATAAGGATGCTTTGTACCAAATTTGGTTAAATTTGGCACAGTGGTTTTTGAGAAGAATTCGAAAATGTGAAAAGTTTACAGATGGACGGACAGACGGACGGACGGACGGACAGACGGACGACGGACAACGGGTGATAAGAAAAGCTCACTTGAACCTTCGATTCAGGTGAGCTAAAAAGGTTAAGTTTACAATACAATAAGTTGTTAAAGTTGGTTTCTGGAAGAACAGACTTTTAAAATTTCTTAATAAATATCGACAAATTTTTTACTCTTTTACTCTTTAGTTTTTGATCTGTATACAAACATAGAATTGTGAGCAAATCTCTGTATCTTGCTTATAATTCGAAGCTTAACACTCAAATATGGTTAGTAAATAGAAATTGTAAACAATTAAACACAAGAAACATGCACTATAACAAATAAAGAACACAATTTATTTATTTTTTTGAAATGAATCATATATATACATGAATATACCTACATATTTCCGCCAGCGATATCAAACTTTATTTAAACTGAATAAACTCGATTGCATTAATCTACCATTACGCAAAAGATAATGCCGAATTACCGATAGAATGAATTGTATTCCAGTACTTTTCTGATACATCAGATTTTGCTTAATTTGCGCAGGTAAACAGTTAACTGTTTAATTTACCGAATTCTTTAATTGTTTGATTTGATACGTAAAAATCACGAAATACAGACGATAGTTCCCAGGTTACAAAGCATAAATAATAATAACGAAACGAAAATCAGAACAAGCTAACACTAACGTCATGTGTGAAAACTGTCAACGCATTTAAATATTTAGCCTCAATTTTCTTCACAAAATCGGCACCAATATATTTTGCATGTTTCAAAAATTTCCCTTCATACGCGAATTGTTGCACAACAAGCAAATTCATCATAGTCAGATCGACCATGTTTCGTAAAATGTCATGGCTGCTCTAAACAAAGAACCTCGTTTTAGAAGTATGGAATACGAGTCTTGGTAAAATGGGTATGCAATTCCGGGCCGTGGCAAAATAAAAGCCGGGGCAGATCGGCAATCGTCAATTCCAAATACGCATTATTTTGCAGCATTATTTACAGCGAATACAAATATACTGGTCCATCAAATATCCTGAAATTGTAATGAAATTGGCAGATTAATAACTGCCAATCTTTTGTTTTGCCCAGGCCAAGTCTTGCCTACCCATTTTACCGGATGCCGAAGCTATTAAACTGATTGAAACACGCCTTTCCTTTATTATTATTTTCGTAATAACTCAGATTTGAAAAAGAAATAGCCCTTAATATTTGCACTTTATATTTTCCTTCCCATAAGGATAATTTATTCTAAACTACGTTGAATTGGACTCAGTAGTTCTCGAGAAGAAGATTTTTTAAAATGCACCCCCCCCCCCTTTTTCTACAGTTTAAAGGTTTTCTCCGCTTTAAATACAGATCGGAATTTTATTTCTGCAATTTATATTTGCCCTCCCATAAGGATGCTTTGTGCCAAATTGTGCGTTTGTGTTGAAATTGGAAAAGCGGTTTTAGAAAAGAAGTTCAAAATGTAAAAAGTTTACAGACGGACGGACAGACAGACGGACAGACGGACGACGGACAAAATGTGATCAGAATAGTTAACTTGAGCTTTCAGCTCAGGTAAGCTAAAACAAAATATGCTATATGTTTTCAGAAAGACACAGAGCAAAAGACGCACTAGTATAAACATTTTGCAAAACATGTTAAAGTTCAGAATTATGCACACTCTTAAAGACCGGACCTTGGGTATAAATAGCAGCCAATCACGAAAATGGAGGAAATTTCAATTTTCTTGCCACCTTTCACTTCAGAGAAGACATTCTTGAATTTAAACTTTAATCAACAAAAAGCAATAAATAAATTTTGCTACAGAGCTAAAGTCCACTGAAAGGCATCTTTTGGTAGAAAAAAATCAATTATTGATATTATATTTCTTCTGAAATTTTCATTTAAAATTATGAAGTGATCAAGAAATTCAAATTTCCTGAGAATGATTGACAGATTCGAGAACCGGCATTATGTTTACATTTCTACCGGAAATGCTCATTGCTATAGACGCATAAAAATGGCTGACAGCATGTCTTACCTTAAAACTAAATACATGTAACACAAGATAATCCGTTTTATTGGTTTATTGCTATGATATCACTCTGCTGATCATAAATAAAGAGAACACGAGGAACATACACATGCTCCAATGATAGTTATCCCCGCGGATTTACTCCCATACTGATAGTATCAAGTTTCTCTCTGAACTATATAAAAGCCGGCCTTTGTTAACATTCACAAACAAACAATTGACTGCGTATAAATCACATAATTTAGAATAAAATCGTTTTCAAAAACACTGGGATTACTTCGAGTAATAGATGATCTATGCACGGCACATTATTTTGGATTAGCAGGTCATAATCTTCGTATAAATAGTGGACCATCCCATCACTGCAAATGATATAGGCACTCAGTCTTTAACTTGGGTAAAATTTATATTAGTATCATAAAATCCCATCTGTGGCACAGCATCGTCCAGATTTGTAATGCTGGGTCTGTGTAAATAATGGAGACGTAACATATTCCTCAACATTCCAGAGCCGCGACCTGTCTTGGAATGACTGAAATATTTCTTCAAACTTTTCTTGGGAGTCATCACTTTTGTTGGTTAATCAGCATTTCTTCTATATTCCAATCAAAATGTTGATAACTTTGTAATTGCTTAAATATCCTCCATGTTAATTACTCCTTTCGATGTTTTTCCGCCATAATTTCATTTTGGAGGGAACTTTATATAGACTGAGGCAATTCAAAAGGAAACTTGTTATATAAACATGCAACTATTGCATGTACAACAATCATAAAATAGTTATATCGTGTATTATTAAACAAACTAATAAAAAAAATTGGATAAAGAAAATATTTCTATGCAAAAGTTTAAAAACTTCAGAGTAAATAAATGAGGTAAATAACATAAACCTCTATGGAACCTCTTTCACAAGTTCCCAGGCTTGGTGTCTGATTTATTGACATTTGGCGGGAGGGACTCCCCACAAACCATGTGCAGCTGAAACCAACATAGGGGTGATTGATAATAAAGTTGACCTCAATGAAGTACAATTGTGAACTTAATTTGATTTTGTAACACAACTTTTAATATTTTAATGTGAGAATGCTTTAAGCATTCAAAATTAAAACAATTAATTTACACTTCCTTTGAGCACATTTAAAAACATTAATGCAGGCATATAAATAATCACTTTGAACTTGATTATTCTTCACTCCCAAAGGTGGCCCATGTAGGGCACATTTTCTGGATTTGGAAACCAACCTCTGACACATTTTAAAACACAATTTGGCATGATGTCTCTACGATGATATACAAAGTTTCTATATCTAGGGTCTCTCTGAAGTGCGCTCATTTTTTTCTGAATGTAATTAGGATGGTTCCAAACATTCCGATGGTACATCATAGTCCAAAACCTTTTGTACGTTTCTTTACGTAAATTTTTATTACGTGCATGACCTGGATGGGGTTCATCTTCCCACCAAAGTTGTTTGTTTACTACATCAGTAATGCATGGTTTGCAAAAGCAGTGCGGGCACTCATCGAAGTTCTCGTCTTGTTGAATTCTAAAAGGTTCATAATCTTCATGGTTTTCCTCAGTGTTATCAGATACTTCATCAGGTTTACATATTGCTGTTGTTTGTGTTTCAGCATCCACAGATGAACTGTTCTCATTAACAACCACACTATCAAAATCCCAACCAAAATGATAGAAAACACCTCTTAAATTATCCAATTGGTCATCACTTAATTGTAAAGTTATTTCTTTTGCCTGTGTCATTTTCTTATTTCCATTCTATATGTCAATTTCAAGAGTTGAGATAGGACATTTGGCGGGTAAATGCCAAACCAATGTGATTTAATGCCCATTACCAGCTTTTGCTGGTGCAGATGCCTTACTGAGATTGAGATTGAGGTTTATACTCATACACATTGTAATACCAACAAAAATGAAGAGAAAATATAATTAAATTTATTTTATTTCATAAAATAAATAGGTACAACGTAAATATTTTGATCTTTATTTTTTTTGCAAATGAAGATTTATCAATTTGATGCAAAATTTAGAAAATACTTCATTACACCTCTATGTCCCTCAAATGTCAGAGGGGCGCAGCAAGGTTTGTGACTTGGTACATTTATCTCATTTTTCAAATAAATGGAATCAAAATTTACACTTTGACATTGATCAGAAATATTGAAAAATATTCTAAATATTAAGAGATACCTGCTGAAATTTAAGTACCCCTGTCTGGACCTCAGCAGTTCCTGAGAGAGATTTCCCGCACTGATGTCAGTTTTGGGCTATTTCATTATATGATCCAGGGACATTTACATGTATCAATTTGAAAAACCAGTGATTATTTCTGTTTTCCTACTGAAAAACAAAATTTGAAGGGAAATACTAACCTGATATTAAACAAATTAATTTTTGGCCTTGAAAAACACTAAAAAGATTCCACAAAAAAATATAAGTTTATAATCTGACCCCTTGTCCGTTGAATTGGAACATTCCATAATGGTCCCCAAACACAACATTACATGAATTATTTTCTCTCTGTAAAGTTCTGAGCATGGAAGCTACTACGAAAAAACGACCACCATCATTTAAAATATCCATTCCTGGAGATGAAGAAAGGAAAACTTTGATACTTGGACTACTCAATGATGTTCGAGAGGTATTAGTCAGGCAATTAGATCATCCTGTAAATAATGCATATATTATTGAAAAATCATTGAAACTATTTTTGGAGAAGTTTGAAATAAGAAATGAAGCACACCACGAACCACTGGATTTTAACACTTACATCCAAGTTCCAGAAAAGGGGACTGAACAGAAAATATATTTGACAGCTGAAACGTCACTTAAACGTTTAGTGAAAGTTGTGGAAAATCACGCCAAAGTTTGTGATGGGAGTCTTGCCTGTAAAAAAGTGAATGAAAAAGGACATGTTGCAGCAGTGAGATTCAACTGCAGTTCCAACAAAACTCACAGTTTGCTGTGGTCCTCTTCACCCTACCTTCCTAATAAAGAATACCTTGTGAACAGAAGAGTGATGCATGGCTTTGCTTGCAGTGGTATGTTACCCGTTCATTATACCAGATTTGTCAAAGGAGCAAAAATTGGCATTATACACCAAAAGAATAGAGATAAGTGTATGCAAAGTATCAACACTGAAATAGAAGAAGAATATAAGGAAAGCATTGACCTAGCTCTGTGGGGAGAAGTAGGATGTCAAGGTGAGGATGAGGATGGAATCACCATAATGACCGATGCCCGACATGGATGGCGTAAAAACGCAAAAGATTCAAGTGTGGTTGCGATTGGTGAAAAGACACACAGAGTCATCAAGTGTGAAAATGTGACCAAACAAGATGACATCGTCTCACAGAGACATGAAAAAATTGGAACAGAGAGAATTTATAAATATCTAGAAGATCAAGGAATAGCCATTAACGTCCACATTCATGACAGAAACCTATCCATTAACAAATTTGTCAAAGATTTGCTAGGCCCGGTTAATCAAAACGATTCCTGGCACGGAGTGAAACCAATCAAAGAAAAAATGAAAAAAATTTCAAGTGGACCAGCGTATTTAAAAGGTAAAAATTTGTCTGAACACCTTTACGACAAAATAGAACCTGTTGCAACCCACTGCCACTGGGCATTAAGAAACTGTGAGCAAAATCCAGAAAAACTGAAAAAGCTCTTAGTGAACATAGTTGAACACTACAAAAATAACCATTCTGAGTGTCATCATTCTTCGAGATGTAAGAAGGACAAAAATTACGAACCATCAAGACTGGTCATTGCAGACAAATTCTCAGAAAAATTACTGCTAGGTGTCATAACAGGTTCCAACCTCTACAAATATCCAGAGGATTATGTTTTAGCTAAGGACACCTACTATGTAGAAAGTTTTAATAACACTATGAATATGTTCCAAGATAAAAGGATAGCATTCGGTGACCAAGCCTACAGAACAAGATCATTTCTGGCTGTCTGTCACTGGAATGAAAATGTGGACAGAGCCTTTACTTCCGTTTGGAATCCAGTGAGACCAAATGCACCACGCAGTAGAAAGGGAAAAAAGGTTTATAAGGCCCCAACATATCATTATAGAGAGGGGATATGGAAGAGACAAATGGCTGTTCTATATTAAAATGTGTGTCCTGAGAGCTCTGTGTATTTAAAAATTAACAAACTTTAAAAGTCTTTGTTTTCTCTTTAAAATAATATGTATAATTGTAGAGTGTATTAAACAATCACTGCACTGAAATCTTATCAGTTTCGTCTGCTACAAAGGAGCACGTGTAGGATGCAAGCAATGCTGATAACAAGTTCTAAATTTAAACTGCTTCTGAGTAAGCCCTGCCCCTCTTGCCATATCGGCTGAATTGCTGTAGGGGTGTAAAATTTTCTAGGTCACTCTCGGCCTTTAAGGATGGAGTCTTTTTTGGTTTTCGACATGAAAAAAGTAAATTTGATTAAATATTCATTAAATCATTAAATCAGAATGAGAGGAATCGAAATTATTATGTCATATTTTTCTTTACTATCATACAACTTGGCATAGATAGTGATCAAAGTTTAGAATTTAACAAGGAGTATATTTTTGGCGGAACATTGGCGTAAGAAAATATCACGTTTTTTGCAATTCAAAATTTATATATATATATATATATATATATATATATATATATATATATATATATATATATATATATATATATATATATATATATATATTGAGTAGAATTAGCAATTTTGAATTTTGTGAACTAATGATATGATATTTGGGTTTCAGAATAGTTTTTAAAAAAATATGTATATTGAAAATCTATTGATAATTTAGTACTACAACTAAAACTTCCAAAAGGAAATTATAAATGAAACAGCTGCTTCATTATGTACCCATATGAATACCTAGCAGGAAGTCATAAGGTGCAACCTCGCCACTTTCAGTTTTTTTAAAGATATGATGTAAATTTTCATTTATATACGTAAAAACTAATTACGCTTAATTCTGTCATGAATACCGTGGAATATATTTGCATCTATAAGCGAGTTAACCATCCTCGGACTGTCTAATTCAAATGGTGTAGTGGAACGGTTGGTTCACAAGCAACTTTAAAACTCCTATTTAATACGTATTTTTCTGCAACTTCACAGAAGATTTATTTAGTAACTGGTGAATGGCCCAATTTTTATCATAAATGCACAACACATTAATGACGTATCTTAAAATATCAATATCAAAATATCACAATAATGGTCTATATTCATTGCAATTTTGCCCATTATTGTGCTACGCAACAAAAATATATTACAGATACGTAACAACTGCATTTTACCGAAATCTTTTGATTTCTTCTTGGTTCAAATTAGTTTTGAAGATAATCAACATTAAAATCAATAGATATCATAAACATTTCTGACAAATATCCTCCTTAATTTTGTCCTAGTTCTTTGTTCTGTAAGTTTTAATTTTTTCAACTAATGTGAACTAATGATATGATATTTGGGTTTCAGAATATGTTTTTAAAATATGATTTGCCTATCAAATTACATTTACCTTCTTTTTTAAGCGCTCAATCTATATATAGATTTGTGTGAAAAATCACGAAAATAAGATTTTCTCTATTATTAAATGGTCATTGTATTAGAGTTTCTGTCATTTTATGTCTTTATAATATGTAAAAATTAGAGATGTGTTAATATCGGAAGCATAAAAAGATAATCGAAATATCTTCAAAATTAAGCGAATATAGAGGAAGTGCGGTCCAAGCAATATTAATTTTAGTTTAAATATTTTTTTTCAAATTCAGTCGTATACAGTTGGTTCAAGCATATCTTTTACAACATACACCATAGCATAGCATATCATTGAAATCTCATAGCATAGTATTGAAATCTCATAGCATAGCATTGGAATCTCATATCATAGCATACAATCTCATAGAATCGCATTCGTCATACCATACCATAGCATACCATAGCATAGCATACAAAATTCTATTAACTCGGTTTTAGATTTTTTTATTTGAAAAAATAAATGTTTACATCATAGATTTGTGGTAATCTTTGGCTTCTTATTATTTTACCTTAAAAATGTGTCGAACTCTTCTGTGTATGGAGGCGTTTTTGTTCAAATCCCATAGCATACCATAGCATAGAAAGGAATAATCAGCTATAACTTTCATATTGAACGTTCTTTAAAAAAAACCTTAAACCGGCATACGATTCCAAAACCAACGTCTATATAATGAATAACCTTTTTAATCGATGTTTGTACAGTTTGGTGGAATTTAAACCATTAGTTCTGTGAAGACATTAAACGAATGACAAGGAGGGCGCAACAAGTGTTTGCTTGATCAGTGTGGAGATGCAAGGCATCACCAACAGGGACTAAGCTTAAAAATTGAACACCAAGGTCAAGTCAGTATTCCTGTTTGGATCTAAAATCTGAAGTATTACCTCAGCAACCATGAAATCAATCAACATCCTAGTAAAGTAGTGACTGAGAAACGTCCATGTCATAAGATGACCAGATATTATCAGCAACATAAACTATTAGAGGACCAAATATTTCGTGTAATTAACCATCAGGACATGCAGATATACCTGGAGATCAAAAGCAAACACAAGCATCACAACAGTAATCCATAGAGTGAAACCAACAAAGATAATGAAAGCATGCAAGATCAAATAATACCAGACACATAGTTCTAACATCTGAACTAAAGCAAAAACTATCGCACGAGAGAGGGGAGTTAGAAACTAACTGTAGAAACCCTATATCCAATATGGAACGCAGAAAATTAAACCAAGTCTTTCAAGAAGACTATAATATTAAAAGGTTTACAGAAACATTTAGAAGACACCATAAATATCCACCTCACGTTAACTGTAATAGATGATTTAATATATCTCATATGGTATAAGGGCTGTTTGTGTTCAAGTTAATGAATTTCAATGTACAATATGAAAACGATGTATCTTTCTCATTATATAGGTATATCTACTTGGTCCAATAAGCCATCCAGACTTAGTAAAATGAGCAGGTATTAAGGTGGCTTTAAAAAAGAATACCAATGCAGCTCATCTTCCCGCAACAGATTTAGCAGTGATAAGAAGGAAGATGTGTCTTGAGAAACTACCGATGATGTTGCCTAGCATGTATCGAAAAGAGAATTACCTTGGCCTCGACAGACATCGATATAAGCCGAACCCCTATCTCTGATAAATCGATTATCCGGATTATACATGTCTCCGTTGTTTGTCAAAACGCTTTGAAATTTGTTTTTATAGCGAAAAGAATCATTGCAAGGCAGAGAGGTTGAAGCTCATGCATAAAAAAGACGGAGTGCCAGAAACCAGAGTGATATTTGTAATGGAAAATGGAACACCATATACAGCAAAGAATATGCTTTAAAAAAGAGGATGAACAATCACATCTTGCTGTAACTTCTAACCAGATAATGTAGAGAACTTTGCTATAGTTGTTCTGTTCATGATGAGTATGACATTGTCACCGACTTGAAGGTCATATACGACTTATCCAGCTTTCAAGTGGTGGCTTTTAGACCCCCGAAGGGATGTAGCGGTAGACTCCACCGATACGTCATTGACGAGGAGATCAGCTGTTGTTTGGTGATGCTGAGTACTGGCAATAGTCCAAGAAAAGACGGAAGTTCCGCTGAGCTGATACATATAGATACCCGATGATTTATCATAGGACGCACCCTCATTGGTTATTGGTTGATTACAACGAAAACCATCCGCCACTGATGATGTCAGTTGTGCATAGAAAACTATGTTGTTCACTGAAATGAAGACAATGATATATTAAACATACATACAATAAGAATAGTTAGGAGGGAAATTCAAAGGATGAGTTTATTTCATCATCATTGACCGCTTTACTGTTCTTTAAAAATATTAGGATTCTTCATCAATACTCATTTTTAAAAGTTTGATCATTTATTGGTCCCTTTCAGGTGGGCATGTTTTAAATCAAAACAATTTATATACATAGAATGGTTCCATTATTTTGAATAATTCTACATAAAAGCTTAATCCATACGAATTACAATATGAACACGTTTTAATAAACATTAGCTAAGAAAGCTTCCTTGTCTTAAATTTGACTAACTTTAATTTGTTGATTAACATGAGAAAATTTTGAATTTTTTCCCCTTTTAATATGTAAAATTTGATCCTCAGTTGAGCCACCATCCACTCTTCAAGGCTACAAAAATTTTACATGATTTCTGAGGGCAGCTAGAAAATCGGCCATACATACTACAAAATGACGTACCTAGTCCTTGTTCATTGTTCTTCTGTATTTGTCTGAGTTTGTCATTTCGTCGATGTCCTTCTTGATATTTCTGAGAATCTGGTGAATATTTCCATATTCAACGCTTAACAGCTCGTTTTGAGATTGGTATGTGTGCTGCTCCAGACAACGTTACAAGAAAACCTGGAAGTACAAACATTGGTTGTACGAATGCTGGTCTCTGTAAAGTCACAACACTCAATAATGGTGTTCAAACTCTTTTCTGAATATGATCACGTGACAAGATGCTTACATCACAGATAACTATCTGATACAGACTGTCGCTTATGTCAATAAACAAATTATAATGCAATAACATAACATCTCCCCTTTCAAAAAATCTTTTCCATTCCTGAAAAGATTACTAATATTGAACTAAAAAACAAAAACATGTCCATTTATAAACATGTATGAATCAACCAGTTAACAGTTTATTTACAAATGAAATCCTTCAGATGTTTTGGTCGTCTCAGTGTTCGCTGTGGTCTGGGTTCTCTGTGTGGAGTGGCAGCATTTTCATGCAGGTTGGGTTTCGCAGGTGTGGTGTTTGGCGGATCGGGTTCTGAATGACTCTGTGGTGGTGCGTCATACATTGCTTCAGAATGATCAGAGACGTCAGACGGCAAAGTGGTTTCTCTGGTCTTCAGAAGTTGTCTGCGATTTCTGCGGTATAGTTGATTGTCACCCGTGCGGACTACGTAAGATCTGTCTGCAGGTTTCTGGTCTACTATGGCTGGCTCCCACTGTTTCGAATCTTTCTGTACGCGAACTATTTCACCTTTGTTGACGTTGGGTAACGTTGAGGAATGACGATCATAGTAGTACTTTTGTTTCTCCTGGCGGGCAATAAGTTGAGGTTTGCAGGATTCAACAGCTTTCGAATTCAACAAGTCAGCTGTGATTGGTAACTTTGTACGCAACTGTCTGTTCATGAGTAGCTGCGATGGTGATAGTCCTATTCCGTCAATCGGTGATGCGCGGTAGTTCATAAGACTGGTGTAGATGTCGCCTCCGGATTCGTCAGCTTTTCTGAGCAGGTTCTTGACAGTCTGAACACATCTTTCCGCCTGGCCCTTCGATTGCGGGTATCTGGGACTTGAGGTGGTGTGAATGAAATCCCACTCAGTTGCGAATTTCTTGAATGCATAACTCGAAAACTGAGGTCCATTATCCGTAAATAGTTCTGTCGGAATGCCGTGACGAGCAAACAGAGATTTGAAACATGTGATTGTTTGTGCACTGGTAGTTGACGACATATGGACAATTTCTGGAAATTTGGAGTAGTAGTCAACACACAGGAGGTATTCAGAGCCTTTAAACTGGAACATATCTGCAGCGACTTTTGACCGTGGACGTGAGGGCATCTCCTGTGATATCAAAGGTTCCTTGCAGTTGGAATTCCTGTACTTGTTACAAACTGCACATTGTCCTATAAAGTCTTCAATATCCTGGTTCAATTTGGGCCAAAACAACAGCTCTCGTGCTCTTGTCTGTGTTTTCACTATGCCCATGTGTGCTTCATGTAACTTATTGAGCATTTCCTTTTTCAAGCTGATTGGCACCATGAGTCGTTGGCCTTTGTATAAAAGTCCATCGATGGCAGTGATTTCATCACGGTAGTTCCAATACTGTAAGATGTTCAATGGAACAGTTGATCTGTCGACTGGCCAACCAATCAAAACGGTATTTTCAGCGTTTGTAATGTCTCATCAGCAGCAGTCGCCTCTTTGAGTTGCTGTAGTTTTGCTTGAGACACAGGAAGTTGTGCCTCAATTGAATCAACGTCGATCTCATCGTCGACTAGAATCTCAGGAGTCTCTTGCAGGTAAGATCGACTCAATGCATCTGAAATATGCATATCCTTTCCCGGTACATACACTAACTTCAGGTCATAGCGCTGTAACTTCATAAGCATTCTTTGAAGTCTAGGCGTCGCTCGATACAGTGGTTTGTTGTAGATGGCGACAAGGGGTTTATGATCCGTCTCCACGGTCACCTTTCGGCCATAAATGTAGTGATGAAACTTCTCGCATCCATATACGATAGCTAGCATTTCACGTTCAATCTGAGCGTACCTCTTCTGTGTCTCTGTTAAAGCCCTCGAACCGTATGCCACAGGATGTCCATCTTGGAGGAGGACTACGCCAAGTCCCTTGGAGCTTGCGTCACCGGAAATAGTTACAGGTTTATGCACATCATATATACTGAGAACTGGTGTGCTTGAGACTAGTTGTTTCAGTCTGTCGAAACTTTCCTGCTGAGGTGCATCCCAATGCCATTCGACGTCTTGTTGCAGGAGTGTACGAAGTGGTGCCGTCACATCAGACAAGTTCGGAATGAACTTAGCTCTATATTGTACGACGCCGAAAATGCGCTTGACTCCTGACACGTCCTTTGGTGCTGGCATGTCTACTATCGCTCGTACTTTCTCAGGGTCTACCTTAATAACACTGTTCGTAATCAAATGTCCGACATACCTCACTTCGGGTACACGGAACTCCACTTTGCTTTTGTTTAACTTAAAGTTCATTTCGCGACATCTTTGTAGCATCTGTTGTACCCGGGAATCGTGTTCAGCAATGGTCTCTCCCCATACTAGGATGTCGTCTACTATGCACTCTACGCCCTTTATGTCCGAAAACCTCTCTTGAACTCGTTTAGAAAACACTTCTGGTGCAGAGCTTACTCCAAATGGTAAATGCAAGTATCTGTACCGACCAAATGGGGTATTGAATGTCAACAGTTTTGAACTGGGTTCATCAAGTTTAATGTGCCAAAATCCATGGGTTGCGTCGAACTTCGAAAACACTTTGGCTTGCGGAAGGTTTTCAATCACTTCGGCGACTGTTTTTAAGTGGTAATGCTCTCTCTTAATTGCACGATTCAAGTCCTTTGGATCAATGCAAAGTCTTATCTGGTTGGGTTTACGGACTGTAACTAGACTGTGTACCCAATCGGTGGGCTTGTCTTGTCTCGCGATAACTCCTAACTGTTCCATTCTCTGAAGTTCCGTTTTCACTTTATCACGGAGTGCTACAGGGACCTTCCTCGGTGGATGAATGACTGGAGTAACGGCGTCATCAATGTTGATGTGGTGCTTTCCAGGAAGTTCACCAAGTCCCTTGAAAACATATTCATATGATTTCAGTAGGTTTTCCTTTGACAAGTCCTTGTTCACAGAGTGTATGCGCACAATAGATCCAATTTCTGTGCAGGCATTCTTTCCCAGAATCGCTTGAGTATTCGCATCCACTATGAAAAATGACAAGTCGTACTTTTCACCTCGCACAGAACACTCCAAAGTCTTGATACCCTTCGGTGTAATTTCAGTTCCGCCATATGTAACCAACTTGACGCTCGTCTTTTTGAGGTGTTAGTCATTCAACTTTAACTTGTCAAAGACATGTTTTGGAATAATGTTAGCTTGGGCACTTGTGTCCAACTTAAAGTCTATATGGTGGTCATTAATGGTCAAGGTTTCAATCCAATCACTCTGGTCTTGATTCACTGTGTTAATCTGTACGGTTCCAATGAAAAGTTCTGTATCCTCGTACGAGTGTTCATCGTCTGGTACTCCAACAGCGTGAATTTTCTTTGAATTGTACGATGGTTCTGTCAAACAGTATTTCGCAAAATGATTCTTATTATGACAACGATGACACGTTTTCCCAAATGCAGGACATGAATCTTTCATGTGTCTTCTTCCACAATTACGACATGACCTCCCATCAGTACTGTCAGGCCTTTGATTTCCAGTTCTTTGTTTTGCATGTTTTGTGTGTTTACTATAATTTTGCGAGCTGACCTTTCGTCCACTTTTTGACTGACTTATCGCCGCAACTGTTTGTTCTTCACTACCTTTCAGGGACTTTAACTGTTTTGTACTCATTTCCTGAGCCCTACACACATCGATAGCTTTCGCCAATGTCAAATCCGATTCTCTGAGTAAACGTGCACGACACGCTTCATCATGGATTCCACACACTATTCTATCTCTGATTAGTCCGTCAGATAAATTTCCAATTTCACACGGCTGTGCTTTGGTTTTTAAATCCGTCACGTAATTGTCTATGGGTTCATCCGGACCCTGGTTCCGCGTGAAAAACACATGTCTTATGTATGTTAAGTTCTTACGTGGCTCACAGTATTCTTTGAATCTAGTTTTCAAAACATCAATTTTATCAGCATCGTCGTCTGAGATCCCGAAAGTGTTATACACTCGGCGTGCTTCAATGCCGGCCACGTGAAAAAATGTAGCTACCTGTATTTTCTCGTCATTCTCTCCGATTCCTGTAGCCGTAAGATATGTATCGAAGCCTTGGATCCACTCCTTCCAATTTTCTGCAAAATTTCCTTCCATCGATAAATGGCCTGGAGGCTTCAGTTGCTCCATAATCCTTGCAGCTTCGAACTTCTGACACCATGTAAAGTCACAACACTCAATAATGGTGTTCAAACTCTTTTCTGAATATGATCACGTGACAAGATGCTTACATCACAGATAACCATCTGATACAGACTGTCGCTTATGTCAATAAACAAATTATAATGTAATAAGATAACAGTCTCCGTTCCATTGCTAACAATAGGTGTATCATTTGATGTAATTTATCGGCGGTATTTATATTAAATAATACTCTGTGCTATTGGGTAGTGGAATTTGTCCCCTGTCTAAGAAAATGATGAAGTATTTTTTTAGTGGAAAAATAAATTGTTTACAATCTCTCCACCGTAGTAATATCTTTTCTTAATTCTCTAATGTTTCAAGCTTATTACTTCTCTATGTCATTAAGATCAGTTTGTGTCTTTCATTTTTTAAATACTAGATTGATATTAGATTCATCTTGAACAATCATTAGGAAATTCAACTGAATTTATGCAAAACGTGCACATCCATTAGGTGGTGGAGTTTTCATTGCCGGTTTGAGTAACAGATATATATATATGTTTTTTATTGGAAAACTAATTATTTTACATTCTCATTAACATTAAAATGATATTTTTTTAATTTTAATTCTCTGATTATTTTAAATCTTAGACAGGTTTAATTAAACCTGAGTCACAACGGGTCGTAAGTGCTTCTAAGGTTAGTCTCCGGGTTTTGAAATAGATGATAGAGGAGGAGAGGCGGAATATGCTCCAATTCGACCTGCAGCTAAATTACGATTACGATATTTTGTACATATTTTGTACGGAATTAGAGAGCGAGAAGACAACGAAGGATTGTCCGTGCACACCGATAGTTACAACAACTACTTCAGTAATGATTTACATTTTATAGCAGATATTTAAGCATGAAAATTAAAGAACAATAATAATAAATGGCTTTCAAAGACATGTGGTGATAACAAACTTTGTTCAAAATAAAAATCCAAAGGAATAATACAAAACAAGATCAGACAAACAAGGACCTCTAAAGATTTAGAGGAAGGATCAGGTACATGTACCATGGAGGAGTGAGCATCCTCTGCTGACCGGTCACATCCGCCCTGTGCTCTTTGTCGTAATCTGGAAAACGGAAAAATCCGTAGAAACTTAGGTGATTAGTCATGAAAAAGTATAAACAAATTTAAAGATATGGTAAAAGAAAAGAAAATACCTGCATTACAGAGACCATTTTATTTTTAACCTAAAGCAAAATACGGAAGTACTGATGGGGGCTGATTTTATGGATTATCACTTGGTTTAAAATCAACGATATGGTATTTCGAATGGAAAGTAGTTTCTTAGCTGTATTAGAATTACGCACATTTCGTTTTCTATTACCGTAAAGATTTTATGGGGTTTCCCTCAAGAATTACGGTAAAACCCCTTAGGAATAATGTTGTTTAATATTTATAGGTTGATCGAATTAATTTCATCAAACCTTCTATTAGTAATCGAAATATTTCTGAATATATAAGGATCCGAATAACATTGAACCTTTGTCTCGTTCAACCAGACAATCGGTAGCCGTTGTAAATCCAGAAAAGCAGAGAGACTCTCTACTTGTCGGAGATTTACGGAGACAGCCGAGCGTCTGGTTGCACGAGACTATAACGAACTCTGGCGTAAGAATTATGGAAAAAAATCCTTAAAATTGGATTATTTACGGGATATTAACATACATTAGACGCTGAACCCCTTGTGAGGCCCAAGAATCGTCAAGGGGCCAAAGTCTAATCATTTTTAAAAAATCAGCAATATGTCAAAATACTTGTATATAGTTAAAACCATATTTCAGTTTTTGTGAATAATTGAAATGTTTTCTTTTGTAAAATTGACACGCAATGTGGCTCAACCCTACTCCTTAAGATTTTGAATTTAAGGAATTTGAATCTACATGTATATCTAAGGTTGCTTTCTCTATAGTTACGGCTTTTGAAGCCAAATGTTTTTTAGAAAAAGATTTTTCTCTATACATTCCTATGTAAAAAAAATTCCTTTACCCCCACATTGTGACCCTGATAGGAAGATTTGACAATTTTACTCTATATGCCTTTGTAAAAATTTGATTCCCCCCTTCCCCCATTATGGCGTCACTCTACCCCGAGGGATCATGGTTTGAAGAAACCTGAATCAACACAACCTCAGGATGCTTCCACATATGTTTCATCTTTACTGGCTGATTAGTTTCTGAGAAAAAGATATTTAAAGATTTACTCTTTATACTCTTATGTAAAAAATTCGACCCCCTTTGTGGCCCAACCCTACCCCCAGGGATCAAAATTTTCACAAATTTGAATCTACACTGTCTGAAAATACTTCCTCATAAGTTTCAGTTTTCCTCGCCAAATGGTTCTTGAGAAGATTATAAAAAAAAAATTTAATTATTTCTAATTATCTCACCTTCTAAAAAAGCATGATTCTTAATTTTTACAAATTTGAATCCCCTCTGCTTAAGGGTGCGTTGTGCTAAGTTTGGTTTAACGATTTTTCTAATTTGTTCTGCCCTAGATTTTTGGATGAAACTTTTTACATGAATTTCTACTGATATAATTATTATTTAAAGATTAATAATTAAGACATTTACCACACCGTTTGTTTAGGGGGTCATCTCAAAGTTTGTTAATTTTTAACATAGGACCCTATGGGATTTTGCTTGAAATGTATCAATTTTGCATATTTTTTACATTTTTTTCAAAACTTCTGCCCTAGGGATTTCTTTTTCTGTTCTACATATTAAAGTTATTGCTAAAAGGCATCAAATGGTCAAATAAAAAAAACCGTTTACCTCCTGGTTTGTTCCAGGGGTCTTATCAAAGTTAATTTTTGTATGCCCAATTTCCAAGATTCGTCAGATAATGGCTATTTTTTAATTGACAAAGGCGGAAAAGGTGATCTATGTAGTATTATTAAAACATTCAGACATATTTAAGTAATAAAAAAAATATATAACATCACACATGAGAGGTCATTACTATAAAATACATGGTTACTGTCTTGAAATATATGAATTAAGCTATATTTAGGCGGGTTAAGAAAACGGCAGAGGGCTAGGCTTGCTGAACCCTCTTCACGTTTTCGACCCGAGCCCAAAAATAGCTTATACTTCGAGACATTTATGTTTATTCCACAATATAACATTATTTTTACGCATCAAACGAGATATTTTCAACAATTTTCGCTGAATATCTCCAGTTGAAACTATCACGCCATTGCGTCAACCAAGCAAAAAGATGACGTCACAAAACAAATGAAACGCTGCGCGAAAGCGTGCGTACTCGTTCTGTACTCGGCCTCGTTAAATAGGTTTTGGTAGTTCTGGAGAAGATGTTGAAAATGCCTTACGTTTTAAGTTTACGGACAGAGGGACAGACGTAGAGACAGACGAACAAACAAACTGACGGACGACCAACAAAATGTGATAAGAAAAGCTTATGATCACTGGAGCTTTCAGCTCAGGTGAGCTAAAGAGCATTACAGATTGTTGAATAATTTTGCAGTCATGCAGGATTAAAATTGATCAGAACCAATCCAAATGTATACTCATTGGCAAATTAAACAAAACATAAAATGTTAGAGAATTATAAGTTACAAACATTGCAAAATGATGTTTTGATTTAAAAAATAATTGCATGATTTAAACTGAAAAAAAAACTTCTTATGACATTGAAAAACGCTTTAAACAATCAAAAACAGTAACTATCTTTTATTGTTTATAATAATTTAGCTCTGTTGAAAATGATCTGCTTTGCATCTTTTCTTGCACATGTTTAAAGGCCATTTTACTTTAATACCGAGAAAAATATAGTGGGATACAGTTTAGCTTATTTTTCTCGATTGATATCAAAGTATATTTTACACTCAAAACCGCGTATACATTGCTTGAAAACCAATCTGAAGTCAAATGTTGAGTAGTATAAGATACAAAAAATGTAATTCTAAAGAATACATTAAAACTCATTAAGCCTCTTAATAGGAAAAAAACTTAAGAACAAAAAGAGACCTAATGGTAACTCATCTGTTTTCAATCATCACAAAAACAGTTACGAATTCTGATATTGAAGTTTGCCCAGATACCGTATCATTTGCTAAGCAACCGACATGATCATAAATTTTCAAAAAATCAACAATTTCTTTAAAAACAGTTTGCACAGTTTGATAGCAGCCGATGTTGTTTTCTGAATACACAAATGTTTGTACATTTTTTCTCTCTGCAAAGAAGAATTCATTCACTAACGGAAATTTTATTCCAATCAAGAACAATACTGTGGTGTTAGGGTTTATGGTTGCAGTACAGTTGATGGTCTCATCAATGTTCCCATTATATTCATATCCATCAGACAGCGTATTAACAGTCAAGTTTAGGGGTGGCGCTGAATTGAAAAAAAAAACTATATTGGTAATCACAATTTACTGTTGTATGTGATCTGAAAACATTAGTTTTTTCTACAAATTAAACAAACTATATTTCGGTCAGAGCTTTATCACATATCATTTTAGAAATAAACAGCATTTTGAAAAGTTCATCGGAATATGAAGTTGGTTGGTCACGTAATGAAATCCTGTAAAGACCGAAGGGCTTCTCAGTATATTTGATCACGTACCAACCAACTTCATCTCCCGGTAAACTTTTTAACATTGCTGGTTTTTACTTATATTTACGTTTGAATAAATAAAAATCGTTCAGAACTGTTAAAAGTACCGAAATTTTAAGTATACAATAATCCATCAAGCTATTCTATATAGGTTTATATAAGGAAACATGTTTGCAAATGTAAATATAGACATTTAACTCTTAGTTTATAAATATATATATATATATATATATATATATATATATATATATATATATATATATATATATATATATATATATATATATATATATATATATATATATATATATATATATATATATATATATCTTATGCATGACATTCAACAAAAATAGTGAAGTAATCAGCATGTACTCACTCTCTATGAAGAAAATAATAATATTAAAAAACAATGTGCACTTACTCTCCAAGACTAACGTAGTGTTTGCAGCCTTAGAGCTGATTGACGGGTCAACAAGTTGAATGTTACAAGAATAGGTTTGATTCAATTCACAACCCCCCAGATCACGGCTCACATCAAAGGACACAGTCACGTTGATGATGTCATCGCTTGTAGTCATTGATCCATTGATTCTAGCGTTCTTCGATTCCACTTTTCCATCTCTGAATACATTAAAAAAGAAAAAGGAACCAGAAGTATTTTGCTGGAAGATGTTGACGGCCGACCATTCGTATCCTCTGTTATGTATTGAACACATTAACTCTATATTGTCGTCGAATCTTGAATAGAGGATCATCGGTCTCATTTCTACAACCACTAAAATATACAAACGTAAAAATATTTATAAATCAATTAATTGATGGCATCCTCATTTGAAGATATTAGAAACTTGTGTAAAGTTAAGGTTATATACAGTTGATATCTGAGTGCATATCCAATGATACCCCGACAACTGCACTCTACAATCTACGTTAAGCCAGAATCTTTTTTTTTCTGTGTAATTACTTAAACTGTTTAACTATTAGAATTTTGATAAATGTATGTACTCTGCATGTTTTTTTTTTTTATAATTTATTTGTTTTGTTGTTTCTATATCTTAATTCTTGTGATACATATATTTATATGTACAAATCACTTTTCAGTACGTTAAAAACGTGTGTAATGTGTGAATCCGTAGGATATGTTTACTTATGCATTCACTAGACTTGACCCCTACGTGCACGGGTTGACATTGCATATGATATCGGACATTTACAAAATAGAAACATTGGCACACCGTATTGTTGACATTTATATAACCAAGCTTTAAGCCTACAATATTTCTATTTATTTCACTTCACTCTGCTTAGTTAGAATAATATAACTGTGTCTCGGGACAGGCCTTCACCACAGTTAAAATGCCTCCCATATACCCGTAATGCAGCAAAAAGTTTCAGAATCCCTCCGAAACGATTTTGGAGGAAATTAATGAAGCTGTTTTGAAATTAACAGTCAAATCATTTTGAAGCTGTATATACCTTTCTTCTAAAAATTTGATTCATATTTATGAAGAAGTCAACACTTTTTCACCAATCTTTTTTACTTGCTTCGAATTTGCACACCATATTGACATTTGGAACACTCTATATTTTTTATATTAAATGCGCTCATGAGTTTGAGTTATCTCCCGTATTTCCTTTGATGAACAAAAAATATGACAAATTTTCAATAAAAATTTACACATTTTATTTTGTAATATCCTTTCCGAGTTTATCCACGCAAATGTGATATTGTGGAAACATAAACTAAAGAGCCTCCCGTGATTTATCGTGAATTTAATGCGCATGTGCAAAATGTGCAGATGATTTCCGGATTTTTTAAAAAGACTTTTCGTTGATAAATAATTAGGGAAGCTTGATTGATATAAAAAATGAAAACAATGTAGTAATCTGCAAGTACCAATGATGTTTGAAATATATAAAACAAAAGATAGTACTCTTCCGATTTCTCAGTATTAAAGTCCAAAAATTCGAGTTTATCATTTTAATATAAGGCCTAGTAGTAAAGATGTTTTTGTCACCTTAACGATTACTAATATATTTTGTTAAATGTTTAAAATTTATTAATTATGTTGTTTCCATATCTTATTTTTTGTGACACATATATTTCTTTATACAAATCACCTTTCAGTAGGTAAAAAAAGTATGTAATGTGTGCATGAATTTGTGGGATATGTTTACTTATGCATTCATGTATTTTTGCTAAATGTATATGTAATCTGAGGACCATGGATTGGCCTGGATTTTGTTTTAAAAAGATTTTATTATAGGATTCAACACATGGTATAAACTTGCCGCCATTATGTTGCCGGTAACCTTTTTCCATCAAAACTAATGTCGTAGATTTAAAACACGAATTTGTACCCTTAATTATTTAAAATCTGTCACGTCTTCATTCGTATTTTTTATTCAAATCAAATTTAGCTGTATAGGAGTATATACAATATTCACTGATTTATCTAATATTATATCATTACATTGTCATTTTGATTCAAACTCCTAGTAACTTAGATCCACGCTTACGATGTCAGCGAGTACTTGAGTACTAGTCTATCGCTCGGTCACACCGATTATCGACTAAAATTTTCTTAGTCGATTAATCGATATAAAGTGAGAAAGAAATTTGAAACATTTTTTTCTTAATAACGCGGCAGTTTTGGGGCTTCGAATAAGATTTATAAAAATAAAATTTATAAAAATAAATATTTTCTCGGCATTTTTAGTCACATAACACTGTATTGAATCGAAAGGTTGTCCCTAAAATATTTTAATGCGGCTACAAATTGATCTCTGTTGAATTTGTAGGTCAAACTATTGTTTTGAATAGAAGTGTTTATGCAAACTTGTATTTAGAGAGATCAATTAGTGGTTCTCCTTTACAGTTATTTATTGGATTAGATGTTTGTATTAATCAAAAATTTAATCATATCAACTCAAGGCGTTTGTTTTTATACAGCCATTAGATTTGATTGTTGATTTGGCACGGCACGAGACAATGATTTAACATGAAACAGGTCACACTCAATTATGTGTAGGCGTCACAGGAAAAAGGAAAAACTAAGAAATTAGCTAACGGATATCTAAATAAAATGCTTTTTAATTTATTTGAAATCAAATACATCTATAGTGCGTATTATCAAAAGTTTTCAAATCATTGTTTATTATGGATGATGGTTAAGATACGGTGTATGTGACAGTAGAATAAGGACACACAGTTTCAAATAAATGAACACTCGACTATCCCTCGACTAAAGGCTCCGATTAATCGACTTAGCCAACCGAGTAAAATTGACACCCCTACTTAAAACGAAAGTAGATTTTTTGTCAATATCACAATAATTGCTGATCAGGTAAAATTTAAATATGGTATACGAACACCATCTCTTAAAAGGTGTACACAAAAGCTATAATGCAAGTATTTCGTTGTGGGAAAAATTCATTCATTTCTAAGTAAAGTTATAATTTCTTTATTTTGGTGTTTAACAAAGGTAAATGGCAGTAAAAAATTTATTTAACATTGTATAATTTTGAAAATGAAAACTATACGCACCCGATCCTTGTTCTCTGTTCTGCAACTGTTTGATTGAGTGTTTCAGTTCATCGATGTCGCTCCTGAATTCTCTGAGAACCTGGTAAACATTTTTAAAATCCTTACTATAGCACTCGTTCTGAGTAGGGTAAATGGGTTGTGCTGCCGAGAACATCACAACAAAAGCGGAAAGGAGCAACGTTGGTCGGACGTAGGCCACTGGGCTTTGATCCATTGCTTACAACAGATGACGCTTAAAATGAAATCCAAACTGTACCAATGAAGATCCCGCTATGTTTGAGTCATTGATGGATAGAAAAAATTTACTTCCGTTTTGCTTAAAACTGAACATGGCTTGAATAAATAAGCACTAGTACTGGGGTATAAACTTTTTAAGTTCGTTACACCCGCTTGCACATCTTTTTGCGCATTTCCGTGTATATGTCTTGACCTTTTGTTGTCATTTTCGTCTTGACTTTAAATCAAGTGCGTAATATTTGATAATTTCATCACAACCAAGACACAGCGATATACATGTAAGACCTGCGCCCACAAAGCTGTGATATATACAGCGAAATGCATTAAACTGATTAGTTGGATCAAAACACCTATATGCACATGAAGGTATTTGTTAAAGCATTATGAGCTGCATTTTTTATCTTGCAATTTCTTTTTTAATGAAAATGTGTTTTTCTACTAAAATGACAAAAATCATTGTTTTAAATTTTTGTTAGCTATATTTTTGTGGGAAAATCCGTTAAGAAGCCTTAATTGGAGCAAAATTGAATAATTGTCGTCTGTGCAGAAATTGATTTGCTATTTATTCCTTATAAGAGAAGTCTTTCTCCCGACAAAATATTCATTATTTTAAACCATTTTTACCATAAAAGTTTTAATTACATGCAGACTAATCATACTAGCAGGTTTTTGCAGCAAAATAAAATTCAAAAAAATACAGCTCATATTGCTTTTAATAAATGAGTTTACAATTAAAAGGCTCAAATAAGCCTTCAACTTTTTTATTTGAATTTTATTGTCTGATAAAAAACGTTTTTTTTTCTGTTTTTTTCAAACAGAAAAAAGAGTATTCTAACGTTCATGTCAGCTGTTTTATGAACATAGTGTTGTCTGCGACCAAAAAGACGCTGTGTCATAGAGGAGGAAAGAAGCTCGATAAGACACACTCCAGTAATTTGGCCCTGACTGCAGTGTAATATTATTATGTAATAATATGAGTTCTTACCTAAAAAGAACAGAGGAGAGTGTCAGGCTCGGTACGTTTATTTAGCAAGCACACATATTATTCAAAATGCTTCGGATTTCATAAATCCGGAGAGTTAGAGTTACCTCCCATGAAACATTAAAAAAAATATAATGGGGTACCTGCAAACAGCCTTACTACAATGGTACTTTTCAAATAAAACATATTCTGACTGCTATGATTATTATCATCTTTTTTAAAATGTAGATTGTCATCTCTGTTGATAAGGTCTTTTAAAAAAATGTTTTATTACAATTCAAATTGAAGTCAAAGTACTTATTAAAAAAAAAAACTTTTTTGATTCTAAAAAAAATCAAAACTCAATGAAGTGTAGATGGTGTCACTTTAAAAAAAATCGTCAAAATATTTTTAACATATTCGCACGCTGTCTAAGAAAGAGGAATCTTCCTCTCAAATTAACATTACAATGCTAATTAGCAAAATAATCATACATAAAACAATATTTATTTTTTCATCAACTGAAATTTATTTAAGTCAATTTATCATATCGTTATTGTTTGCTAGATAATGTAATCGAGTAGTGAAGACGAAAATTGTATTCGTTTTCTGATTTATTTATTCATATAAGTAAAAAAGACATTGGCCGACAAAATGATACACCAAAGAGTAAATGACTAAAAAATGCAATAGCTGTAAGTTACCACAAGGACATATTTATAAGTCTCATAAAAAAGCAGTTACAATTCACTCTAGTATGGAAGATAATCTTTAAATTTTACATATACATTCAAAATACTAATAATGCAACATTAATTCGGCAATGCAAAAGCTTTTTTTCTGATGATTGAATCTGCAATTCGCAGCATAATTGTTTACAAATTACTTCAACAATCTTATTATTAATAAATTAACAGATAACACAAATTTTTCACGAAAAGTAAGGTTCACACTTTCAGTAACTAATTGTTTTCGCTTATTGTTAATATAAATGCATTGGAGATAATTTATGAACATTGCCCGTCAAATCGACTCTTTACTGCTTAATTTTATATTTATTTTCACTCTCCCGGTAAAACTGTCCTCTTTTCAACAATAAAAAAAAACCAAAAAAGTTATTATATAATATGACGTTCTTAAAAATTGATATCAAGATCTTTACTACATGTATTTTGATGTAAAACGATGTAGAGTAGAACAAGTAAAACGAGAAAAAAGTATCAAATCTCAATAAGCCTCTCTGTCAATTGAATATGACGTCAGGCTAAACATAGAATTAGGCGTCACATTTCTCACCTGGATATAAATACTGCATTAACGAATTTAAATTCTGTTATCGAACTTTGACCAGATACTGTATCATTTGCTAGGCAACCTACCCAACTATAATCTAAGACAAAATCAACAAGTTTGCTAAAAACAGTTCGTACAGTCGGATAGCAGTCGATTATGCTCTCTGAATCCACGAAGGTTTGTACATTTTTTCTTTCAGCGAAAACAAATTCATTCAGTGAATGAACCCTTTTTCCAATCAAGGACAATACAGTGGTGTTAGGGTTTATGGTTGCAGTACAGTTGATGGTCTCACCAATGTTGCCATGATATGGATATTCATCAGGCATCGTCTCTACAGTCAAGTTTAAAGGTGGCGCTGAAAATATTTTAGATTGTTTATCACAACTAACTGTTGTATATGATCTGAAAAAAAAATTCTTACAAATTCAACAAACTTTTTTTTAGTCAGAGCTTTATATTTTATTATAGCTTTTTAAGAAAAAATTTTATACTTGATATTTAACAAAAATAACCAAATACGCAGCGTGTTCTTACTCTCTATGAGTAACGTACCATATATATTAATAAAACTTATAATTAATGTGCACTTACTCTCCAAGACTAACGTAGTGTTTGCAACCTTAGAGCTGATGGACGGGTCCACAAGTTGAATGTTACAAGAATAGGTTTTGTTCAGTTCACAAACCCCCGTACCACGGCTCACATCAAAGGACACAGTCACGTTGATGATGTCATCGCTTACAGTCATTGATCCAGTGATTCTAGTGTTCTTGGATTCCACTTTTCCATCTCTGGATACATTTAAAACTGAAACGGAACCAGATGTATTTTGCTGGAAGATGTTGACGGCGAACCATTCGTATCCTCTGTGATGTATTGAACACAGAAACTTAATAGTGTCGTCGAATTTTGCATAGAGGATCATCGGTCTCATTTCCACAATCACTAAAATATACAAACGTAAAAACATATAAAAATCAATTAATTGATTGCATCCTCATTTGAAGATATTAGAAACTTGTGTAAAGTTAAGGTTATTTACAGTTGGTATCTGACGAGTGCATATCCAATGATACCCGGACAACTGCACTCTACAATCTACTCTAAGCTAGAATCTTTTTTTTCTGTGTGATTACTTAAACTGCTTAACTATCCAGAACATTGATAACTGTATATACTCTGCTTTTTAAAAAAAAATTGTTATGTTGTTTCTATATCTTAATTTTTGCGATACATATATTTCGTTGTATAAATCATCTTTCAGTAAGATAAAAACGTGTGTAATGGGTGAATCTGCAGGATATGCATTCACTAGACTTTGACTTGTGCGTGCACGGGTTGACATTGCATATGATATCGGACATCTACAAAATAAATATATCGACACACCGTATTGTTGACATTTAGATAAGCAAGCTTTAAGCCTACAATAATGCTATTAATTTCACTTCACTCTGCTTAGTTAGAATAATCTAACCGTGTCTTGGGACAGGCCTTCACCACAGTTAAAATGCCTCCCATATACCCGTAATGTAGCAAAACATTGCAGAATCGCTCCGAAACGAGTTTGGAGAAAATTAATGAAGCTGCTTTAAAATTAACAGTCAAATCATTTTGAGGCTGTATATACCTTTCATCTAAAAATTTAATTCCTAATAATGAAGAATTCAACCATTTTTCATGAACCTTTTTACTCGTTTCGAATTTACACACCATATTGACATTTGGAGCACTCGGTATTTTTTATATCAAATGCGCTGAGTTTGAGTTATCTCCAGTATTTCCTTTGATGAACAGAGTATATCAAACAAATTTTCAATAAAAATTTACACGTATTTGTAATATCGTTTCTGAGTTTATCCATACAAATGTGATATTGTGGAAACATAAATTAAAGAGCCTCCTGTGATTTAGCGTAAATGTAATGCGTATGCGCAAGATTGTAAAATCCAAAAAATCCAGACGATTTCCGGATTTTTAAAAGGAATTTTCATTAATTAATAATTAGCGAAGCTTGATTGAGAAAAAAAAATAAAAACAAATTCAAGTTCCAATGATGTTAAAAATATATAAAACAAAAGACAGTACTCTTCCGATTTCTCAGTATTTAAGCCCAAAAATTCGAGTCTATCATTTTTTTTTTTTAAATTCTTTTATTGATTTTATATAAAGAGTCTATCATTTTGATATAGTAGTATAGACGTGTTTGTCACTAAAACGATAGCTAATATATTTTTGTTAAATATATATATATAATCTGAGGACCATGGATTGGCCTGGTAAATAAACATATTCATTCTCTTTTAACTTTCAACATCGCCCGCATCTTTGATATGTACGGTTAAATGAAAGGGGGTTTGAAAAAAAAAGTTTGCACATTTTGTTTTAAAAAAAATTCATTATAAGATTCAACACATGTTATAACCTTGCCGCCATTATGTTGTAGGTTACCTTTTTCCATCAGCACTACTGTCATAGATTAAAAAACCGAATTGGCACCCATAATTATTTAAAATCTGTCACGACTACATTCGTGTTTTTTATTCAAATCAAATTTAGGTGAATATATATATATATATATATATATATATATATATATATATATATATATATATATATATATATATATATATATACAATATTCACGGAATTATTTAATATTATATCATTGCAAGATATCATTTTGTTACAAACTCCTAGTAACTTAAATCCACACTAAAGCATTCCCACCACTTCAATTCTCATTTTTGTTTTTTATGTGGTAGTTTACCAAAAACGAAAGTAGATTTTTTGTTTATATCACAATATTTGCTGTTCAGGTAAAATTTAAATATGGTATACGGACACAATCTCTTAAAAGGTGAACACAATAACTATAATGCAAGCATTTCGTTGTTATATGGGGAAAATCATTCATTTTTAAGTATAGAAAAAATTTATTCATCTTGGTGTTTAACATGAAAGGTAAATGACAGTAAATAATTATAAAACATTATATAATTTTGTGAATAATAAAAAAACTTTGCGTACCCAATCCTTGTTTTCTGTTCTGCAACTGTTTAATTGACTGTTTCAGTCCATCGATGTCCTCCCTGAATTCTTTGAGTATCTGGTAAACATTTTCAAAATCCTTACTGTAGCACTCGTTCTGAGTATGGTAGATGGGTTGTGCTGCCGAGAACATCACAACAAAAGCAGAAAAGAGCAATGTTGGTCGGACGTAGACCATAGGGCGTTGTTCCATTGCTTACAACAGATGCTGATTGGAAAAAATCCAAACTATTTTATAGAAGATCGTGCATTGTCTGTGTCAATGATGGAGTAGAAAAAAACCTTCCTTTTTGCTTTAAATTGAACATGACTTATAAATAATCCTCCGTACTGGGGTATAAACTTTCTAAGTTCGTTACACCCGATTGCACATCTTTTTGCGCATTTCCGTGTATGTGCCTTGACCTTTTGTTGTCATTTTTCTCCTGACTTTAAATCAAGTGCGTACAATTTGATAATGTCATCACAACCAAGACACGCCGATATAAGACCTGCGTCCAAAAAGATGTGATATACATGTATATAGCAAAATGCATTAAGCTGGTTAGGTGGATCGACATACCAATATATACATGAAGGTATTTGTTAAAGCAATATGAGCTGCAATTTTTATGTTGCAATTTCTTTTTTAATGAAAATGTTTTTCGACTTATATGACCAAAAAATCAATGTTTTAAATTTGTGTTAGCTATATTTCTGTTGGAAAAAACGTTAAGAAGCCTTAATTGGAGCAAAATTGACTTATTGTCGTCTGTGCAGAAATTGATTTGCTATTTATTCCTTATAAGAGAAGTCTTTCTCCCGACCAAATATTTAAGATTTTAAACCCTATTTACCATAAAAGATATAGTTTCATGCAGACTTATCATACTAGCAGGTTTTTGCAGCAAAATAAAATTCTAAAAAATCTACAGCTCATATTGCTTTTAATAAATCTTTTTACAGTTGATAGGCTCATATAAGCCGTCAACTTTTTTATTTGAATTTTATTTTCTGAGAAAAAGTTTTTTTTTTTGTTTTGTTTTTTGATCTTGTTTTTTAACAGAAAACACAGTATTCTAATGACATAGCACTTACGAAAGGACGGGAAGTGTCGTCTGCGACCAAAGAGACGCTGGGTCATCATCGAGGAGGAAAGACCATCGATAAGACGAACTCCAGTAATTCAGCCCTGACTGCGGATCTGCCTAACCATGAACTGTATATTGGTTTTTTTTTTGTCAGTGAACTGAGCCTGTGATCCCTCTGTCAACTGTTATGTGTCCGTGCGCGAACTGTAACATAGAAATGTCCTGTTTAAAAAAAAATAACTGTTTTCAGAGTCCTTAAAAGATTTGCGACCCGATATCTTTGTCGCTTTCGTCATGATTCTTTTCTTGTAACGTTATGATAATAGTACATTGATGTAATAAAAATTCACGTAAACGTAAAAATGCACGCCTTAGATATTTTACTTACAGAAACATGCTGCCCTTGATTTTTTTTTACTTTTTAGATGATATCATTTTGTTATTCTAATATAATAATACTCCAAAAAATTATCATCATTTGATGCATTCCGATATCTTGAGATGATCTCCTGATGTTAGAATTTAGTATGTCTATCATAAAAGGTAGAAAGTACACAATGTTTGGTTTAAATGAGTTTGGTTTCATCCCTAAAAAGAGCAGAGGAAAGTGTCAGGTTCGGCACGTTTATTTAGCAGGCACACATATTATTCTGAATAATTATGTAAACATAAAAAAAATATTGGCTCAATATCAATAACTTGTCTAGGGGTAAACAAAAGAAATTGTTGAAAAAGTACATAGTAATGTTGACTAGAATGTTCACAAGTAATTAAATAACCTTGATGTTATAATGGTATAATGATAAAATGATTTTACCAATTACAAACTGCAACACGATGACAATGTTTACATTATAACCGTCACTATTACGGTTACGGATATATAATGTTGAATGTGGATGTAATCTGAGGACCATTTTTTGGTGAATAAACATAAACATATTCATTTTTTTCTATTTTCAACATCGCCCGCCTCTTTCATATGAACGGTATAAAAACGATTTGGAAAAAAAAGTTGTGGAAAGTTTGTTTAAAAAAGATTTCATTATAGGAGTCAACACATGGTATAAACTTTCCGCCATTATGTTTCCGGTTTCCTTTTTCGTCACAGCTACTGTCTCAGACTTAAGAAACGAATTGGAGTCCTTATTTATTTGAAATCTGTCGCGTATTTTTTCTTGTTTATTTTTCAAAGCAAGTTCAGATGAATATATTCAATATTTACGATATCATTTAATATTATATCACTGTAAGTTATCATTTTGACACGAAGTCCTAGAATCTCTTTATTTAAATTTAAAATGTGGTAGTTTATCAAAAATGAAAGTAGATCTTGTTTGTTAATATAAAAAAATTTGGTGATCAGGTAAATTTGATTAGTATACGGATATCATCACTTCAAAGGTGTACACAATAACTATTATTCAAGCATTTCATAGTTTAGTGGGGAAAATTCATTCATTTATTATAGTCTGTCCCAAGATATTTTTGCCGCATACTTCCTTACATTATTCGATATTTATAAATACCTCTTGGTTCAAACAATGTTCATTCAATAGTATGAAAAAATCCCAAGAGTTCCCCTTTGAAACGCCTCCTCTAATTTGTCAGGTATCAATACACGGCTAAAAATAAAAAGTCTACGGGTTTTTTTTATTGCTAAAGAGATGAAGACGCCCGGATGATAACGTTGAAAAATTGCACGAGGTGTCCCGAGTACTTCCGAATGGAGAAAAGATGCCAGCATTCCCCATTATAAATCTCCGTAGGAAATCTGTTTTCGTTCCTGTGAATTTTTACGAGGGAAAACTGATAATGTGTGAATGAAGTTATCTTGGGAATTTTCCCTTTCATCGATTTCAATTGCACTTCTGTCAAAGGTATGTGTATTTTTATTAAAAATCTTTTAAATGTGCAGCATAAATATCTTGCGACAGACTTTTTTTATTGTAAAGAAATAATTTCTTTATTTGGTGCTTTACATGGAAGGTAAATTACATGAAATGATGAAAAATATGAAAGCTACACGCACCCAATTATTGTTCTGTGTTCTACAACTGTTTGGTTGGGTGTTTCAGTTCATCGGTGTCGCTCCTGAATTCTCTGAGAACCTGGTAAACATTTTTACAACCCTTACTGGAACACTGGTTTTGAATATGGTAGATAGGTTGTGCTCCCGAGAGCATCCAAAGAAAAGCAGAAACGAGCAACGTTGGTCGGACGTAGACCATAGGGCTTTGTTCCATTGCTTACAGCAGGTGATGTTTTGAATGAAATCCAAACTGTACTATATAAGATTAATCGCTGTTTGCGTCATTAGTGGAGTAGAAAAATTTCCTTTTTTTTTCTTTTTGCGTTGAGCTTAACATTATAGATAAGCACCAGTACACGGGTATAAACATTTCAAGTCCGTTACACCTGATTGCACACTTCGTGCATTTCCGTGTATGTGCCTTGACCTTTATAGTTGTTGTTATTTTTGTCTTAACTTTAAATCAAGTGCGTAAAATTTGATAATTTCAACACAACCAGGACACGCCGATATAAGACCTGCATCTACAAAGATGTGATATAAACAGCAAAATGCATGAAACTGGTAAGGTAGATCGACACACTAATAAGAAGGTATTTTTGAAGAAAACAAAAGGAATTCGCAATTAAAAGACTCATGAATAAATGACAATAACAAATCGTGAACCATCTAAAAAATCCATAAGACGAAATACAAATTCAAAGCAGAGCAACACGGACCTCCAAATAGATAGAGGTAGGATCAGGTGCCTAGGAGAAGTGAGCATCCTCTGCTGACCGGTCACACCCGCCGTGTGCTCTTTGTCGTAATCGGAGGAAAATTTTTTGGAAAAGTCCGTATACAATTCTCTTATAAGCCCACAATCATGTCATTTGAATTGTATTTTCTGAGAAACAAAGAATAACAGTTTTGTCTTTTTAAACAGAAAACAGAGTATTCTAACGTTTGTGTCCGCTGTTTTATGTGTGACGTCATAACGATCACGAGAGGATGTGAATTGTCACCTGCGACAAGAGACACGCTAGGGTGTAGGAGGAAAGACGCTCGATCTATAGTAATCCGGTAACTTGGACTTTCCGTGCGGATCTGCTTGTGAACTTACTATGAACTGCATTTTTGTTATTTTTTCTGTGAACTAAACTTGTGATCCCTTTGTGAAGTGTTATCAGTCCGTGTGCAAACTGTTCCATTGAACTGTCCTGTAATCTCTGTCGGCAGTCAGCTTAGTAAATATGAAACTTTGTAATGATCGATTAATTTTGTATTTGTTTATCATTTGTGTGTTTTGTATGTAATCTTTCAAATATGTAAAAGTTAATCGTTTCGACTGGTGTTTTTTGTAAGTGAAACTAATTTAAGAATTAGGAAAGTCGCTTTTTGCTATTTCTGATTTATGCATTGCGCACACGTTACAACTGCATGTTGTTGTTTTTATTTCATAAAGTAACAATAAATTAACATGTTCTTTTATTATACTTAGGAAGAACTTATGCTTTGTAAATTGGATTCTTTAAATGAGACTGCATGTAGAATATATTATTCAATTTTTAAAATACTAGGTATTTGCATCAGTTGCACTTTATTCAAATAAAAATGTTGAAGACAAGTTTCATTACTCAAATGTGAAACATTCCTCTTTTTCTTCAACTACTGGGAAAAACATGTCTTACAGTTGAACTGTAATAAAAAGGATGTAAAAGTTAGACAGCTAACAGATTTACTAATTATAACATACTCGTGCCTGTAATAATTAAAAACCTAAGACTTAGAATCAACATGGTCTGTTTTTTGAAAAATTATATATCATGAATAAATTCATTATATTTTGTAGATTTAGATTTACCATCCAGTTTGGAGATTTGTTGACACAATGTTTTTCTTGCTATATATGTGATAACTCAATACTTTTATAGGCAGATCTTCTGTGATATATCTCGATCTAGATATAATAATCTAGTTCTTATTGAGATGCAAATGGAATTAAAAAAACAAGAAAAGTAAACACTGCTGCTCATAATCTGCATACAAATGATGATGTTGTTTTTGGGAAACTGTGCAACACATAATAAGAAATATTACTATAAATGTTTGATCACTTTATTACAACATCGCCAATTTCACGTTGTTTTTAAAGACATGATGTAAACTTTCATTTGGTTGCATAAAAAATAATTGTTTATCTTAATTATAGATGGAAATGGTGAAATATATTTGCATCGATACGTAAGTCACGCCATTCTCGGAATGTCTAATTTATATGGTATGTTGGGACAGTCGGATCACAAGCAACTTCTAAAACATCTATTAAATATGTATTTTTCTGCAACTTCGCAGAAGATTCATCTCATAATTAGTGAGTGGCTCAATTTTTATCATTAATGCACACCACATAAATGACGTAGTTTAAGATATTTATATCAAAATATCACTATAAAGGTCTATATTTTGGGGCATTTTGCCTACGATTAAGCTATATTTACCTTTACTTTCTTTCCCTCTATTAAATTGCATTGGTTGATTTGAGTGATATTTACGCATAACGCCGAAGACCCAATCACCAAATCTGGTCCGTAGGAATATTAATACATTCAGTATTCTGAACATGAACTGACTCTTCTCGCGACTTCAAACCGGATCACGACCTGATATTATACTTACGCTGATTTATATTTCATGGATGTAAATATTCAATTGATTAATTTAATAGTGTACCAAAAGTAAATTCATTAAACCACAGAAAGAAAAATAAAAGTGTGTTATTAGAATTTTAAAACGCTGTGCACTATTTTTGTCAGCATAATTCGGCTGTTCCAATGGCTCTTCCGTTAATTTTGCATTACTCGTTGAATAAGTCAGAGCTTTTTAAAAACAAATCATGTTTGTGGGAAGGAAATGAATGTTTAAAAACGTAAATATAAGCATTGAATCATTACCTTTTGAAAGATGTGGTCTCATAACTGCAACGGTGTGGGCAAACAAATTATCATAACGCGCTAGCGCGCGTTCTTCAATTTGTATGCCAAACCGTTACAGTTATGAGACTATATCTTTCAAAAGATAATGATTAAATGCTTAGATTCTACAAGCATAAATATGAGATACGTATTAACTGCAATTTGGTTCAAATTGGATTTGAAGGTAACTGATATTGAAGTCAATAGATATCATAATCATTTCCGTAAAATATACTCTCTTTGTCCTAGTTCTTTGTTCGGTAAGTGTTTGACCATGTTCATTGATGTCGTCTTTGATTTCTCTTAGAATCTGGAAGTCATTTTCACAATCATTACTGGGCTATTCCTGAGGGTGGTAGATGCGTTGTGCTCTAGAAAACATCATAAACAAGGCAAAGAGAAGGAATGTTGGTGGTACGAATATATACGTAGGTCTTTGTTCCATTGCTCACAAGAAACTGTTCATACGAAAAGCATGGCCTTGCTTATCAAATTAACTGAGAGACAAAAACACTATATGCAGGTGATGAAGGTATATTGCTCCATAAGTAAGAAAAGTTGATTATACAAATTTGAAGTCATCGCGTTTATCATAAACTTTTGTTGTTAGGTTACCATTAATGATCATTTCCAGTAAAATATCCAAATATGAAACAGATGACATATGTTTTTGCAACTCAGCATTGCTGTGGATTCATGAGAATATTTAGCAATATGAAAAACAATAACATTAATGTATGAATTTTTTCAACTAATGTGAACTAATGATATGATATTTGGGTTTCAGAATACGTTTTTAAGATATGATTTGCTTATCAAATGACATTTTTATTACTTTTTTAAGCGCTCAATCTACAAATAGATTTGTGTGAAAAAAATAACTAAAATCGGATTTTTCTCTCTTATTCAATGTATTAGCGTTTCTGTCAATTTATATCTTCTAATAAGTTATTCATAATTTGTAAAAATTAGAGATGTTTTGATACTGGAAGCAAAAAAAAATAATCGAAATATCTTTAAAATAAAAAAAAATTAGAAGAGATTTGGTCCAAGCAAAATGAATTTTAGTTTAACTATTTTTTTTTTTCAAATTCATTAGTATAAGCTGATTGATATTCTGATATTGTTTCAAAATTTCATGAAGTAGTAGATCTGATAACGAGAAGACTTCTTCCTTAAGACCGATAGTAAGTATGTACGAGCAAATTTTCTGTTATGGCTTGAAGGACGTATACAACAATGACTCTTTATGAACCTGGTGATGCGTCAGAGGAAATCTTATTCATAACATATTCATCGTCTTAGCAAAAAAAGGAGAGACACATTACAATTTGATAATCAAAGTTCTGAAGTACTGACGAGAGTTGATTTTATTGATTGTTATTTATTTTGACATCTACATATCTTTTTCGCATGGCAAGAAGTTTCTTAGCTGTATTTAAATAATTACGCACATTCAGGTTTTCCGATATGAGTTATCGAGATTTTTCGACAAGGAATCCGAGGTGAAGACGAACAACCCCATATGAATCACGTTGTGTAAAATTCAAAGATAGAATTAACACCATCACACTCTACTAGATGGACAGGGAATGCCCACTCATCCTAGGCACCTGATTCCATCTCTTATTTGGGACAGTTTGTTATTGTTTATTATGTATCAGTAATCAAAATTTCCAGAAAAGTATATAAAAGCAATGTTTAACAAACAAATGATATTGTTGTCTAGTATACACCAATATATACTGGTTGTATCCTTGGATTCGATAGTCTGTAACTACCGCTCTTATCGAACTCTGGCGTAGGAATACATACGACTACGAAAAATATCTAAATTGTTCATACTATTAAAAATCTGACTATTGTAAGGTATTTATTAGTAAATTTCCTTGAAATACATTATATCAAATTTCTCGATTATTTTCAAGTACTATGTTTCGTTAGCGTTAGCGGTAATGATTTGTGCTTAGGTCCAAACAGTTTTTTACTTCCGGTTTACCATAGTAACTGCATAAAAGAGTTGAGTAAAATCAACTCCCAAAAACGAGGACTTGATACAAGTCAAAGACTGCACACATGCATGATTTAAAAAATGTCTAGAACTGGGATATTTGTAAGATTTTCTTTATACCTACTCAAATTGTCTTTCGATCCCAAACTCGATTAACCCTTCGGTTAAGACAATGTGATGCGGCATCTCCACCAACCACTTCAAGATATAAAGACGATATCAATTCCGTAGGAATTTTTAATGTTTTGTGTGAAGTTTGCGAAAAATTCTAATATGCTCTAGGTTTTTAGATGGATACACGGAAAGATGCAGAGTAAATGATGCACTAGAATAAACTTTTTGCAAAACATTCAGAAATCTAGAGTTATGCACACGAAAATAAACAGAGGATGCAACATTTGTTATTTAGGAGGTCTGATTAATGGGAGGGATATTGTTTCGTTGGTTACTGATTGCCAACAGAAATATGTTCGTCGAAGATCAGTCCCGCTGGACAGTAGATCAGTAATCAGGCAAACACAATATCTGATGTTGAGGTCCAAAATTATTGTTCATTGGAAAGAACTTTAATGAAAAACGCATTAATGTTGTACAAAAGTCTTTATTTTTCTACATGCTCCAGAGCGACAAACCAGTAATGCAGATAGAAGTGTCATTCCTAGGCAAAACAAAAAATCTAATCTAACTTACACCCTTTTCCTTCAATCATTTATTGAAATTTTAAAGTTGTCAGGTAACAAGCCATCAGATATCATGGGTTTGGCTAAAATAAAAAGTAACTAGATATGGATACATAATCTGAACTCGAATTGGTTTCAAAAGTGATGACGTCATCCTTCTGAAGGCGTAAGACTGCGAGATTAGATCCGTTATCTGAGTATGAGTTCTGTGATTTTCGCGTGACCGCTCTTCCTGCCTCTTTGCCGTTGACCAGCAGTGTTGTTACAGCCATTTCGTTAGCAATTGTATTCCAAAAGATCAAGTACACACCGGATTTTGAAGCTCGGAACTCGGAGCCAAAGAGCGAATCTGTCTGGTCTATGTACTCCCGGGTAAAATTGACAGGTGATGAAGAAGTGGGGGAGTCAGAAGAAGCCATAAATGTCGGTCTCGCGTTGCCTGAAATAGAAATCACATGGACACTAAATTGTATATATTCTTTGATATTAATTTTTAAAAGGATCAAATTTTGTGTGTCAACTCTATGATAGAAAATGTAGTACAATGGATTTATGTAATCTCCTGAAAATAAAATTGACTGTTTCCTACAGAGGCTTTATCAATATCCGTGTGCATCAGTTTTCGTAGATTAAAAAAGTCAGTTTCAAGGATACATAAGTTATTGGAAAATGATCAATTAAAAGTTTAATAAATTGAACGAATGAACATTTCAAGAGACATTACAGATCATTTACTGCAAATACCATATAGTTTTTTTAAAATAATGATAACACCACATTTTGAAATGTAAAAATTCTCAATATATCACTAATCGCTAATATAATTAATTCATAATTAAGCCAGTCCCGAGCAACTGCCATGAACTATCACAGGATTTGTAGCTTAATGTCTACCCATGCAAATATTTACTAATTAATTGGGGGGTCAATCACTTTCTTTCCGAGTGACATTCTGTGTTCTGAATTCACCTTACTTTTCATGCTCAAAACCGAAAGTGAAAATGAAGCCACAGTTTTGCATTTTCATTCCATATCTGATGAAAAGTGCTACCAGTATTAAAGTGTCATATATCAATGAAATGGGCATGAGCTCTTTTATCCACAAAATGAATGCAATAAACATTCTTGCAATTTATCCCCCTCAAATAACCAGCCAAACCTCAATTTCTCCCTTTATTTCAAATTTTGACCGGATCTTTCGTTCGAAACTATCCCCTGCCACCTGAGATAGCAGTGTGATATTTTTCTGTCCGACACTGTGTATTACTACGCCGGTTTAAAATGTAAACAAACGTTGTCTGCTGTAAGCAAATGCAAAATGGTTGATTGACATTATCAGTTATTAACTGTTTTGCTTAATTAGTTACTACAATTCATCATATGTTTTATTAAATAAACTGTCGCATGCTCTCATTTTTACTTGCATTTTTTAAGAACGCGGAGGGATAAACCGAAAGTCATCTTTCAAATAAAATAGCAGAAAATTGTCAGACATCATTTTTTTATGCAAAATATAATTATTCATTATATACTCGTGTGGGATAGTGGAATTCGACATCGGGCCAATTTTTTTTTTCATCAAATTCCTATAATCCGTTTATGATTGTTGCGAGAAAAGATGGGGACCGGCCCCTCTCTGATGCTATGTGCCTAATGGTTAGGTCTACCTTTGCAAAAAGGGGGTAAGGCCCCCTAGACCCGCGGTTCCGATGCCTATGCTAGATAGTTAAGACGCTTTCTTTGTCATGTGCATAATCTTTTGTATGAGTTATTTTCACTGTTTATTTAAATAAAATTACCTCCAATTTCAATGACAACTGTTGTCTTTCAAAATCATCATGATGTTAATAAAATTTCAAAGTTAATATGATATAAATTTTTAAGTTTCGGAACATCTTTTAACAGCCAATTGCGAGATTTTCTTTTCAATAAAAGATTTTAACATTTAGTACATGCACAAAATTTATTTTTTCATTGAACTGTATTTAAAAAAAACAAAGTTGAGGAAAATAAGCTGTAGTTTTTCTTCAAAGAAGAAGGTACAGATTCTTTTAATAATTGCCCTAAAATTCAAAAGTTGTTGAAAAGGAATAATAACATTTTGTCATATTTCTAAGATGTAGTCAAAAATGATGAAAATAGCACATTTTCCCAAGACAATGTGTACGCAACCGTTGCCCAGAATAAAATTAATATATTTTATGTGATAGCACATGATAAAGCTACAATGTGAGTTTTATCGTGGACGAAAGCTGCGGACATACTTTTCTATTGTCGTCTGCAGAGTTCAAAAAAATATGGGAAAATGCACTGTTTATGACGCCACAAATACCATTGTGGAAGTCTTATCGGGTAACTATTTATAAATACTTAATCTATTGGTATTCTTGTGTAAATAAATGTTACATTTAAATTTGTTCGTGATATTTTTTAAAAATCACTTTATATGTTTGAAACTGTGCTTTGTTCTTTGTAAATCATCTGAACAACGAAACCCATGACAATTAATAATTATTGTATATTTATGAAATCACTGTATCTCATTTTGATTACGAATATTTATTGGATACATATTTTTGGCAATCTGTTTTATTTTGTATAAAATTTCATTTTATTATTCTGGCATCGTTTTTGCTAACACAGACACAGATTTTTTTGATGAAAAAATAGAAAACTTTGAATATTGTTTGTTTAACGAAACCAATGTAACAACGATGACACCAAACAACCTTTAAGTTTATAACAATTTTTAAAATCAAAGACGATCTTGATTCATAGTCAGTTATTATTTTTCGAGAACAAATGTAAAATCCTTTGCCTCCAGTATTATGTGATCAAATATTCTTACCTTTCAATCTATTTACTATATTTTCGTCAAAAATGGTTTCAAAATTGGAAATAATAAATACAATTGAGTATGAACAAGTGTACGCAGTATTGTTTATTGGTTTTTCAATGTCTCCTTTTGTACCTTTTGTACATGTAAACTTACTTGGTCCAATAAGCCATCCGGAAATAGATGAACGGGTAGATAGAATAGTGCTTTTGTACGAAGAATACCAGTGTAGCTTGTCGCCAAACGACAAAGTCAGAACCACCAAAGAGGACGACGTGTCTTCTCCCGAATGTACATAAATCCTAGGATTGGAAAGAGATCGCCCTATTACGTAGAGACTGTCAAAACTACGGTTGACCTCCACAGAGATTGTGAGAGCCCAAATCCCTGTCTCTGGAATAGTGATAACGCCATTGTCCGGATTATACACTAGTCCGTTGTTGGTCAACACGGTCTGAAATTTGTATCCACTATCACGAGAAACAGGAGCTGTCAAATTGGTAGAGGCTCTGGCATAAAAAGTCGGGGTGTCTACAAAACATGATTACATTTGAAAGTGACAGCATAACCAACAATTAATAATTTTCTTTAGAATAGAAAGATTTTACAGTCATACCGTGCTGTAGTTTCCAACCCAAAAATGTAGAAAAATCCGCAATAGCTGTTCCATTGAGGATGACTCTGACCTTGTCACCGACCTGGAGGTCGTACACGACGAACCCAGTGCTTGACCCTTTGAAGTCGTCGCTTTCAGACCCCCGAGGGTATGTAGCTGTAGATCCCACCGATACGTCATTAACGAGGAGATCAGCTGTTGTTTGGTGATGCTGTTTGCTGGCAATGGTCCAGGAAAAGACGTATGTTCCACTAGATTGACATGTAAAGATACCCGATGTTTTATCATAAGCTGCGCCCTCATTGGTTTTGACATTGTTGAATATGACGTAACTATCTGTCACTGGTGACGTCAATATTGCATAGAAAGCTACATTGTTAACTGAAATACAAAGACGTTTTTAATCATTTATAAGGTTTCAATTTAAATATCCTTTATGGTTATTTTAGTCATCAAAGAAATTGCTTTTTATTTGAGAAAAAATACTGAAAAATACTTGAAAGACTTTATATGTATGAATGAATTCAATACTCTTCGAATGGATTAAATGACCCATAATGGAATTAATATGGGGTGGCTTGTTTCTTCATTGAGAAGTTAAGAGAGGAATTTTCATCAGATATGGTCAAAGAATGACATGCGGTAGTTGCGAGAGAAAAAGCTTTTAAAACAAGCATTTTTCTTTCAAATGCAGGAATTGTCAACCTCCAAACTCCAATTGTATGTAATTACATGAAAAAAAAAACTATGTTGTTACCAAGTACGAATCTGTTTTCATAGGTGTGGGTCATCACTTTTTCTTGAATCTCCACACAATATTGAGGATGCCTACTGTTATACTGACTGCATATGTTATCACGGCATGTTTGTTTATTTTTCTCCGTTTAACAGTGGTTGTATGTTTGCATTATCTAAGTTGTGTCAAAAGGATATTAATAGACAAACATGCGCTCATGGTTGAAAGTAGAAAAAAATGTTTCTTTTTACTTTCGCACTATCTTTTTTCTAACGAAGGGTTAAGCCATGTTGAATATTATCATTGACCACGTGATTTCCCCTTCAGGTAACTTTGTGAATACTAAATTTCATGGGAAATGGTTTTCTGGCAGTGTCGCATAACCCTGTCTATTAGTTTACTGCAAGTTAAAGCCTCAACTCAGAAACTGCGTGTAGAACACATGAATTTAATCTACGCAAAAGTAAAGAGTACAAAAAAGTTCATTTCAGTAGATAATTTTTAAAGGCCCTTTATCTCAGAAAACAAACAAATATTTTGATTGGTTAAAATATTCTTGCTTTGATTTAATATTTGGAGCGATTTTTGGAGTTACGTAACTAAGTGCATATAACCCTTTCTGTTGATGGGACGAGTTCAAACTGATTTTAATTTTTGCAACAATACTTATTAATTAAAGCTAATATAGATTACAAATATGGAGTGATCAATACGTTAAACCATATGCAATTTTAAAGATTGAAGAACCATTATATATGTTTATTTTTTTGTAATTCGGTTCCGGTGGAAAAATATGTAATTGTTTACATGTTATGGCATGATTTTACTCTGTACCAAAACTAGTCACATTTATAATTAATCTAAAATTAATTCCGTCATCAGTGCCTTAATGTTTATCATCTGAAACTCGGCTGATCTTTCTCCATTTGGTGAATAACTCACACCAATATTACACTTTTTAAATATATACAGTTATATTACACTGATCAAATAAAATTTGAGAGTCATTCGTAGAGTTATAAGCAAGATACAGAGCTCACAATTCTTTGTCATGTAAACAAGGCTCGTGCCCCTTTTTTGTTTACATAAGTTCAATATACCAGTAAAAATCTTTTTCGAGCTGATTTGTATATCCTTTTATTTATTTAAGCATAGATAAACAGTTCCAACGGTAAACACAATTGGTTTAGGTTTAAAACTGAAATTTTTACTTCAACGTCAAAATGTAAACAAACGCTTTGTTTTTATAGCGAAGAATTGCAAGCTCTGTAACTCGCTTATAACTCAACAAATGACACTCAAATTTCGGTTGCCTATTAAAAATGCCTTTCTGAAGCATTGTAAATATTAAAATAGGAAAATAATTTTGACAAAAATTGTGACCATGCTCCTTTAAGAAGTATTGTGAGGTCAAGCATTTCAGAAGAAGAGGACATTATCCACGGCGTTCGCGAGTATATTACGCGGAAGACAACACACCTTAGAACAACTCAGAGCTAGAAGAGATGTTTAAATAATGCACAGTACAAGATGAGTGGACTGTGATTACAGATACCAATTCAGAGGCAACCGAATTTCAGATTGGAAAGTTATATTTGACGTTGGCAACAAGAAATTAACTTTGAACATTGACAGCGATGCACAGTGCAACACATTATACAACACAAGTACAGAGAAATTTTCTTCGATTGTTCCAATCAGCGATAGAAACGTTTTATCAATGGTGTGGGCACCAAAGTTAAATCATGTGGACAGATAAGCCTACCATGCAAAGACAAGGGCACAGAAAACGAGTTAGTTTCCAAGTGATTGACAATCCTCGGCCCTTGCAGATAATTGGTAGAAAAGACGGCATTCTTTTTGGCCTGATTGGAAGAGTTAACAGCGTCAATGTCGATACCGCTACTGGACAAAGACTATGCATATGTCATTGAATATGACATTGGATGCCTTCCTGGCGAATACGAAATAAAAATCGACAAAACAGTAGCACTAGTCATTTACGCACTTGGAGCTATTCCAGTAGCAATTAATGATCAAGTAAGCATGAGTTTGACAACTTAGTTTGATGAGGTATCATATCTCCTGTAACAGAACCAACTCCATGTAAGGAAGAAAAAGAACCGCGTGTGAACTTGCATTGACCAATATCAACAAGTCGAGTAAGCGAGAACATTATCCAATGAACAGTATTAATGATATTGTAACCATATGGTATGGAAGCAAGTACTTTTTTTCAACTTTAGATGTCAACATGTGCTACAATTAGATCAAATTGTCTAAGACCAGCTCTATGTTAACAACATTCAACACACCCTTTGGAAGATACCGATTTCTTCGTAGTCCAATGGGATTGAAATGTTCAGGTGAAATTTTTCAGATGGATGTGGTGACTCATTTTGACAGCTAAGTGGGAGAAGAGATCGTGATAGATTACAAATTATTCACGGAAAAACTTTGGAAGAACATACAGACCGAATCACAAAGGTACTGGAAAAGCCCGGACCATCGGATTGAAGTTTAACTCAGCCAAGTGTGAACTTTTAAAACTGGAAGTTGATTACGTTGGCCATCGTCTCACAGGAGAGGGCTTTAAACCATCAGGAGGCAGAGTAAAAGCAATTCTTGAAATGAAGGACCCAGAGAAGACAGAGCGAAATTAAAGACAGTACTTGGTGTGTTAGCCTAACTTTCTAAGTTTATACCAAGACTAATTTTGGGACTTCCGTGATGAGCTACTTATAATGGACTTCTCTATCGTGGGGAGCGTACAGTCATGCCGTCAGGATTGGGGCTCATCAAGGGATCCTTAAGAGCAAACAAAGAGCCCGAGAATAAGTGTCCTGGCCAGAAATTAAAAAAAACAGATTCAAGATGTTGTCAGCAAATGCCTGACAACACTCAAATGTTTAGTTATTTAATGTTGTTTATTTAAATGTTACACTAGTCAGTGTATTGCTAGTCAATCTGAATATTGGTCAGTCTTATTTGCAATAAGGACAATAATGAACACTAGATCTGACAATATTTTATTTGTACAATTCATTTGAATTTACTTAATCATGTATCGCATTGTAATCTTCAATTAACACAATGATAAGCTAAGTATAAATCAGAATGTTTAAATTTTATAAAGGGGGGATGTAATATAATCAGAGTCATCCTCTGTACGACCTGTCACATTGTTTGAACTTTCAAATGTAAGAAGTTAAATAAATTAGATTCCAGTTACACAAAATGGTTTCATGATTTATTATATATCAGAGTGAACAATCTTAATTTTTGTTACAAATTGACAAGACTGTTTGAAGAATAAACAAAAGTGAAAATAGGTTAAGAAATAAATGCAGCAGAAGCAACCGAAAAAGATAGAAAACCCGGGCTGAGTGCGGTCATCATTTACGACGCGACAGTCACTGAGAAAATCTACTTCAACTGTTGAGTTTTTTATATATGAATAGTACATAAAACAAGTGAAAATGACGTTATTTTCACTTGGTTTGTCAATGATTCTTCATGTACATGAAATAATTAACTAATAAACACAGTTCCTTATCACCAAATGTCACATTAAAGGTAGAATAAATATGTAACAGGTTCTGAGCAAAGGTGTCTCAATGTCAATTTAAAACATGTCATATAGTGATCGAGCTTACATTATACAGGTATTTACTAGGTTAGCAGGTCTTTGGAGGATAGCTCAATTCAAAGTTGGCAGCTAATATTTTTTTACCATATATGGAAAGTCGCATTTCATATTGGGTGAAATTATTGAAATATATTTTTGGAGATATCATTGATATATTTCAAAGAATTTTCTGCATATCTTAAATGAAAAATTGAAGTAACAGACCATATGGAATATACAATGTATAGTATTTTCACAACGTTATTTAAAGGTTCGTATTTGTTCTACCAGTGCTCAATTTTACAAATGACCGAGACTTTTAGAACTGTTTCATGTACATGTAAATAAAATCACAAAATGGTGCTGTTTATTCCTCTTTCGAATATATTTGAACTTATTCGCGTTTAGACATAATGGATATTTTGATCTGCATGTTACATGTACAAAGTACTAGTAATTTTTTTAATCTTAGAAACATTGATAAATGTTCAATACTGTAGATTCCTTATTTTATGCGAGTTCTTTATTCAGCGATTCAGCCGTTTCCCATCCAATCGCGAAAATATAAAATCGCGAACGCCAAATTTTTTATCAAAGTTTTATGTAATTTAGTTTGTCCGAAAATTAAAAGTATATCCTCGCGTTTTAGTAGGAATCTACAGTATAAAAAACGTATACCTCAACAAAAAGACATTGTCAAATCTAATCATCAAAATGATATCTAAAACTACCACAGCAATTATTTTAAAACTACCACAACAATTATTTTAAAACTACCATAACAATTATTTTAACTTAGAAATATATCAAATATTATCAATAATTACAATTAATGACAGCTTCATAGAGTGATTATTTTAATCGTCTGATAATTACATTTTATGGTATAGTGAACTATCTTTGTATAAACAGAGTTAACAATCGACAAACAAATCCTGCCTAATATATATATTTCTTGGCATAGTTAACTATCTTTGTATAAACAGAGTTTAGTGCTATCCATTTGGAAAAATCCAGCAGGGGTGCAAACATCTATCCTCCATTTTTGGAGGATAAAATTTATCCTTCAAAAAACGGAGGTTGCCTATACCTGGTTAGAGGACAACCTAAGATTTGTTGGAAATGACACAAATGCTGCCATCGATTCACGGTCAAACAAATCTTCCCTTGCTCGATTCCCAGTCAATAACTGTTTTTCTAGATTCTTTACTACATGTACATATGTAAACTTGTAAAATTTAGAGAAACAACCAACTACTCATGTGGTACCGCTCTTCGGCTATTTCCGATGAGTCTAGATCATACGTATAATAATTAGCTGTGACGTAGCTGTCTAACAGTTTTCTTTGGACCCCCGGCAGACGGGTTAACATCAAATTTGTTAGACCCGTTGAATTAGCAATAACTGATTTGTTGGGCTTTTATTAGTAGAAACTATAATTAATATTATTAACACGGGTTTAAAAATAAGTTTGTTTTGAATTAAAGTGATATTAACAGTGTTTTTAACATGAAATATTTATTATTGAAATGAATGGCTTTTAAATTCACGTACGTCTCATTGCTTTGAGCATACAATTACACTCATCCCTCCTCAAGTAGTTTAATCGCGTGTGGAGTATAATAAACGGTTATTTAATAAATTGTCCTTATGACACATACATGCATCAAACTCATTTATAAAATTACAATCTTTATATATAACAATGTTGATTTTGCCTGGTATATGCATATTCTTCCATGTTGGTTTTACCAGGTATATTTATCTTGTTTTTTGTGTACATGAATAGCTATCGCATTTAAAGTTTTCAAAAAGACTCTGGTATTATTTTTCATTATTAGCTTATATCGTTGTTCTAGATCTGACTTTTCTATGCTAGAAATGGAACGATTTCTTGTGTAATATATGTGCAAACAAAAACGTCAGGCAAGAGAAAATGCTAAAAACTGTTTAAATATCATTTGACTCGGGACACCGGATACTTGGTTGAAGACGAGAAGAACTTTTCGGTATATACAAGTCAAATGGCAAGTTATGGAGGCTGCATGGTCAATATAGTAAATATCAAATCTACCTTAAAATTTAATATAAAATTGGTTTATCTATTCACTATTAATTAGAAAAGGACATTTTCACTTAATTTACTTTTTTTTCTATTGGTGTATTTCTATATTTTTATATAGAGCTCTTCTTCTAAAGGAGATAAATACAGTTTAAAATCACCCGTCGAACCCTTTTAAATACAACGTCGTATATCTATGGTTTCATTCTTAGTTTTTCAATTATGATCAAAATTCAGTCATTATTAGTATTAGTCAACCATCAACTTTGACATCAGTTATATAAACAAATAAATCTCATACATAGCACCAGTAACATCATTGACTTAGTTTATCATTACATTAACATCATATTGAACTTTACCATTATAGCTATCCTACGATGCTCATCAAACTACTCAACGTAGTTAAAATATTCATATCAAAATACAATTATCAAAATGTTAATATCGAAAAACAAATATTCGATTTAAGAACACAAATAACACGCGCTTGAGAGAACAGGCTAACTGCATTTTTGCAGAAATGAAATGATTTCTCTTTCATGGTTCACACTGGATTTAAAGATTTAACAGAAATTACTTAAATTATTAAATTTTCATAAACATTTCTGACAAACATACTCACCCAGTCCTAGTTCCTTGTTCTGTAACTGTGTTATTAGGTGTGTCAGTTCATTGAGGTCCCTCCTGATCTCTCTGAGAATCTGGTGATTGTTGTCACACTTAGACCACTCGTCCTGAGGATTGTAGATGGGCTGTGCTCCAGAGAAAATCACAAGAAAAGCAATAAGTATAATTATTGGTCGTACGTATGCCATACGTTTTTGTTCCATTGCTTACAAAAGGTGGACTACTTGCAATGAAATTTAAACTCCATTTATGGAGGATCACGCACTGTTTATGTCAATTTATAGTGTATAATGATTTTACTTCCTTTTTTGGCTATCTAATTTTATGCTTTTTTAGTCTCACGAGCAATCTGAATATATATATGATAATTACTGATATATATCAAATATACATGTATATTAGGAGATTGGTTTATTTTTTTATTTAAACACTTCAAAATTAATACTTTCACAAGCACGCATGGAATTGAATATATATTAGGAAGAGAATCAAAACTAAGATTGCAAAACTCATCTTATCTAAGAAGGATAATTGCTAGTTATTTCATGAAATGAAAATAATAAATATCCTGGAGGGTCCATTAATTAACCATTAGACCTGCTTTTCACTCTTAAATGATGATATTTTGCCATTGACTATGATTTAGTAAAGAAAAAATCCAAATACTTTATCTTTAGAATTTGAACAATTTCTTATATACAGAGTTCTTTGTTTAAAGAAGGTAAATATAGTCTGAAAATGGCCACGACTATCCAGCACTCTTAAAAAATATTTGCGTCTCTTTCTTAAAAACATTGCAAAAAATAAACAACATGTGTAATGTTTATCAAAATTTTTGTATATTTTGTTTTTTAAAGTTCAATATTATCAAAGAGTTATCTCTCTTACTCAAATAGTTGTCCTTCCTTTCATTATCTAGAGTTACATGTTTTTTCAATTTTCATTTCGAGTTTTAATTTTCCACTTTCTGTTGATTCCTTGTGTGACCCACACAAGGACATTCACCCTCCAGTCTTTATGCTGCCACAAACTGTAAGTTAACCTGTATTTTGATGTATTTTTTGCCCGAATATTCATTCATATGTACCTGTTGATATATTTATATTTGCAATATTAAGAAAACAAACTATTTTTCTCTAAAAAGTATAGAATACTGTTATTGTCATAATAATTATGTTTAAAGAAACGTACGTTTGTAACAATTTTTCTTTGGAAACCCATTTGTATCCAAACTTCATATTTTGGATCTTAAATTAAGTTTGAATCTCTTTATCATTAGCTTATTTAATATTCAAATTTAATAGTGTCACGTTTTTGTTGCCTTTATGTACATTGTTAATGATTTGTAGAATTTATGAGTAATTCATATTTTGTATCTTGTTTCAGTTTTTTACCACTATGATACAAAAAACGATATACCTTTATTGTGTTTGTTTTAGCTATCTGCAAGATAAAGCTTACCCTTACTTAAATTATGCAATTAGAAATAAAAAGCATAATAAGAAAAAAATGTTAACATAAATTGGATTAACATAAAAAAGTTGCATATTTATGTATAATTCATAAAGGGAAATATTTAAATTTTTTCAACATTCAGTAATAGTCAGAAAACTCTTGTGATTGTGTATTTTAAAACCTGAAAAGGTAGATACATGTATGGAAATTTGATTAATGTTTTAGTGCAAACAATGTATACAAGAGCTTAAAAAATTGGTGGCACCGAATACACATAACAATTACCTAAAAACATATGTAAAATAAGGTCAGGCTATCTTCGTGCTTTTCAAAATTTTGAAATTATTTGATAATATTAAAATCTATGGATTCACGGGTACAAATATTTTTTACCCAAGCTCAATTATTGCCGACTTTTCAAGAACATTACTATTTGTTGTGTTTATCATGAAATTTTGCATCACAATTTACGCCACAAAAGAGCTATTTTCGACAGATTTCACTTTAACGAGGCCGAGTACAGAACGAGTACGCACGCTTTCGCGCAGCGTTTCATTTGTATTGTGACGTCATCTTTTTGCTGGTTTGACGCCATGGCGTGATAGTTTTATCTGCAGATATTCAGCGAAATTTGTTGAAAATGGCTCGTTTAATGCGTAAAATTAATGTTATATTGTGGAATAAACATAACTGTCTCGAAGTATAAGCTATATTTGGGCTCGGGTCGAAAAAGTGAAGAGGGTTCAGCAGGCCAAACCCTCTGTCACGTTTTCTTAACCCGCCTAAATATAGCTTAATTCATATATTTCAAGACAGTAACCATGTATTTTATATTAATGACCCTTAATATGTGATGTTATATATTTTTTTATTACTTAAATATGTCTGAAGGCTTTAATAATACTATAAAGATCACCTTTTCCGCCTTTGTCAAATAAAAAATAGCCATTATCTGACAAAACTGGGAAATTGGGCATACAAAAATCAACTTTGATAAGACCCCTGAAACAAACCAGGAGGTAAAAGGTTTTTTTTGTTTGACCATTTGATGCCTTTTAGCAATAACTTTAATATGTAGAACAGAAAAAAAAAATCCCTAGGGCAGAAGTTTAAAAAAATGTGCAAAATTGATATATTTCAAGCGAAATCCCATAGGGTCCTTTGTTAAAGATTACCAAACTTTGAGATGACCCCCTAAACAAACGGTGTGGTAAATGTCTTATTTTTTAATCTTAAAATAATAATTATATCAGTAGAAATTCAGGTAAAAAATTTCATTAAAAAATCTAGGGCAGAACTAATTAGACCCGGCCTCGTTAAATCTCCAGTTGAAACCATGACGCCACGGCGTAAACGAGGCAAAAATATGACGTAACAATGCATTAAAACGACATATTATCACACGAGGTATATTTGGGCATTGACTGAATATAGCTTTGGTTTATTGGGTTACTTATATTTGGCCAATACAAGGGGTAGCTGCAGGGTAACACCCCCTTCCTCATATCCCCTTTGTTATGATCTACATCTCATGAGTTTATAACATATTAATATCAAAAAATCAATTACAGTGTTTAAATGCAAATATCCCAATGTGCATTTTTAATATTTTTGAATAAATTGCTAGACATGTGACACTTTTTAAGCAAGCCGAAAAAAATGTGGACAGTTACTAATTAAAACTTTCAATACTGGTCTTTCAGTACTCTCATTGCTCCGAATTTCTCCCCCCCCCCCCCCCCCCCCCCCATTTATTCCAATTTCATTAATGTTGCAATATCCTGTTTTATATTATATTATGAGTGTATTTTTATATTATGTACTTATTATACTGTTATACTTCTATAACTTAGATATACTTGATTTATAAGATGTAACTTTGATCCTTGGGGAGAAGACTTACGTTGGCACTGTCTGATGTCCGGTTCTTTTATGTATCCATTTGCATTATAAAATATTTGTTATATTAAAAATTAAATGTGTACCCCTTGCGAAAACTATTGGAAATAAAATTTTGTAGAAATTAGAACTGGACACTCAAAATAGAGTATAAACATTGGTCTAAACTATACCAACTAATGTTTTTTGTGCAAACTTTTGTAATTATGTACGCTTTGCCGGCTTTACATATTAGAATACAATGCATGCAAATGCGATCCAATGTCAATATTTTACCGCTATAATCTCAAAATTCAGTAGTCCTTATGGAAATGGTTCTGTAAAAACATATTTTGTTTCAGTTTTCTGCTTAGATCTATCGATAATGTTGGAGACCTTTTAAACATTAATTAATTCATGATTAATTCAATACCGAAAAGCGTATGTCTTTAAAATCTAAATGGTTTTAGTAAACGAATAAAAAGGAACATTAAAGGATAGGGTGGGTACCCACTTGTCAATCAAAACAGAGACATATAATCATAGGCCTGATAGTTATTTTTAATCGTGCTGGGTAAACTATGCATTGGGGAACAGTGTGATATTAGGCAATTTACAGCATTTTAATTCCTTACGTCCTATTATAAGGATTTTGATGCAATGTTTATTAATTTATTATGTAATTGTTAATAATACGAAGGTGTATGGATCAGTAAGCTACCGATATAATACTTAGTACAAAACAAATCCCTACTCAAAATTATGAAAGAATTTAATTTGCTATATTCACATTCACTTTTGCGATCTTTGACTTACTAGTTATCACCTTTACGGAGATGTAAGTCGCAAATTGATGGTGAAGCTAAGCATACTACCGGATTGTGACGTAATGCAATACACAGGACGAAAAACCACCTTTAAGCAAGTCCTTAAAGGTGGCTTAAAGGTGACTTAAAGGAGCTTAAAGGCTATACGACCTTTAAGCCACCTTTAAGTCACCTTTAAGCAAGTGCTTATAGGTCCTTAATGTCCAAACTTCTTTAAGCCACCATTAAGCCACCTTTAAGCATCTTTAAGTGGCATTCACGCTCTCTTTACACTGCCTTTACACTGTCTTTAAGTTGCCTTTAAGTCAATATTGATCAAGCTGAACAATAAATACATATATTAAATGCAAAAGCTCTTTTATAGAGATGGAAGGGGTCATCCGAGTGATAATATAATTTCCAAGGAAGGGGGGGAGGGTGTTCCAGGCGGTTTTAATCGTCGCTCCATTAAACACAGATCGCTATCATCAGCACCGCTCCGATGGACACAGATTGCCGTTAAAAAATTATTTATAATTTTTTGGGGTTTTCAAAATTATTGTAGGGATTAGCGCAGTCTCTGTATCTTAATATGTGCATAAAACTAATTAAAGTATGTTTGTTTCCTATTATAAATTAATCGGTGAAAAATCTCTCTCTCTCTCTTTCTCTCTCTCTCTCTCTCTCACTCTCTCTCTCTCTCTCTCTCTCTCTCTCTCTCTCTCTCTCTCTCTCTCTCTCTCTCTCTCTCTCTCTCTCTCTCTCTCTCTCTCTCTCTCTCTCTCTCTCTCAGTTCATCCGGTTATTAAACAAAATAAAGATAATGAACCAAAAATGCATGATTTAATTTGTTAATCGGTTTAAGGTTTGTATTTTTTTTTTCAATTTTCATAATTTCTAACTCTAGATCTGCTAGATACATGTTAAAGATGAAAAGACTCTCAACTGCCTTTGTTATATCGGGCAGGATATTACTGCTTTGTTTGTCTAGACATAGTTTTGTTCGTTTGTGTATATCTAATTAGAGTCTATTGTTTGTACAACTTTAAAAAAACCCTGGAACTAACACAGAATATACAAGATATACACAACAGTTGTGTCGTGTGCCCAGGTGCATGTTTGTGTATATCTAATTAAAGTCTACTGTTTGTCCAACTTAAGAAAACCCCTGGAACTAACACAGAATATACAAGATATACACAACAGGTGTGTCGTGTGCCCAGGTGCACGTCAGGGTTTCTAAAGGCGTTGAATTTTAGTATGTACGAGTATACGATAAGTCTAGTGAATAAAAGTTAATTTACATTTGTAATTCATTTTCAAAGTATTATTTCCTAGCTCTGGGTTTCAAAGATGTTACGTCTACAAATTAACGATACATGTATGTAAGAGTAAAATCTTGAGGCTAATTAATTAATTTACCGGTGATCATAAATAGGGGTTGATTATTTAAATATATGTATAAGGGTAAATATGTCAAATATACCCGGCCTGGCACATCATACAATTGTATGTACAAGTCATTTGCAATTGCCACATGCAGTAAATACGTCACCGGTAATTGGTAATTTTGTTTGTTATAGAATTGATAGTTTATAAATCATGTACATACAATTACATGTAAATATTTAAACATATTGGAACGGCGCCGCGATCATGAAAACCTGGAAATTGTGGGAAATTGAACAAATACCCTAATAGTATCAATGCATTTAATAAAAGAAATGATTTCATTTTCTTTCTTACATTTTTATAGCTATAAATAAGATGAACGTATATGTACTCGGTTTAAACTTATTAACTACATGTCAGAAAGCCTACTATAGTGAACCTAACGGTTTCCATTTAGGTATAATATATTTTTGTTCACTGAAGACCAAGTTCCGTATTTCATTCTAAATACATGCATGCATGTAATTTATAAATTAGATATAATTGATTGTTACAAACTGAATGGTTTGTCAAAATCTTTTCAAGTAAACACATTCAATACAGTAATTCAATATCCACTGATATATAGGATATAAAAACGCTTACATAAATGTAAGTTGCCGTGGCGCAGAGGATGTGTGGTGATGCTAGTAAACTAAGGGTCCCGGGTTCAATTCTCGCCATGGACGGTTTTTTTTTGTGTTTTTTTTTTTCATTTTATTTTCTAGAACAAAAACCGTTTTAATACCTTTTCTTTCATAAAGTTAATACATTTTGTTGGAAATTAAGCACAACATTGAATTAATTTTTTTTTAATGGCTTAAAGGTGGCTTAAAGGTAGCTTAAAGGTGGCTTAAAGGTGGCTTAAAGAAGTTTGGACATTAAGGACCTATAAGTTGTCCTTAAAGGTGGCTTAAAGGTGACTTAAAGATAGTCTTTAAGCTGACTTTAAGCCATCTTTACGCTTTCTTTAAGCCACCTTTAAGCAATACATATAGCTTAAAGGTAGCTTAAAGGTGGCTTAAAGATCGTCTTTAAGCTACCTTTAAACACCTTTAAGCTATCTTTAAGGAGGACTTAAAGATGGTCATTCATCCTGTGATACTCGAACTTATTTAAAGAGACTTAAATATGATTTGAGCTCCTAATTTTCAAATGTAAGTTTGCTATTGTTTTATGTCTATAGAATGATTAATATGGGTACTGTTAATGCGTCTTCAAAATTTGAACGCGAATAGTAAGTTGTTTGCAAGATACAGAGTTTAAAATTCTCTGTTTTGTCATTGTTTACAAATCTGTTATATTAGTATGCGTTTCAATTAAATGGTGCTTTTTTTGTTGATAATATTATATAATAAACACAATGAATTAATTCTTCTTCTTTGACAATTTGTCAATTTGTCAAATAACTGCTAATTTCTTTACTTTACATTATTTGTAAACAAATATAAGAATCGAGCTTTGTTTACATAAAAAATGCATTCTTAATTTTGTATCTTACTTGTTACTTGATTTCTAATATAATTTTGGTCAATCATTCAAAATGCACAAGTTAACCATTTTATGCATAAAAAAAATAAAAACTAAAATGTTCATCACAAATCGTGTCAGGGTCCTTTAAATACATATACCTTAAGGATGGTTTCATTTGAAATGCTTTAGTTTGTAATGTATTATTGTACATTAACATTAAAAATGTATATGACAAATGATACACCTCTTTCAAATACTGGGGGATTTACATTGCTGGCCACCATTGTTAACTCTCCAAATATCGTTCTATTTTGTGGACCAAAAATACCTGAATAGTGTTTTTATTATTTTATGAAGAGCAAATATATTTTAATGAACTGAACTTGTGAGTTTATTGGTTGCTTCATAATGCCGGCTTGTTTTTCTAGATATCAAACAAAAAAAGCAGAACAGTGCTCATAAACTCCCAAAGGACGATTTTATCAAACATAAACATCGAATCAATGATGCATGAAGTCAAATATTGAGTTGCTTGCAAGATACAGAGTTTAAATTTATCTGTTTTGTCATTGTTTACATATCTGTTATATTAGTATGCGTTTAAATTAAATGGTGCTTTTTTGTTGTTAATATTATATAATAAACACAATGAATCAATTTCTCTTCTTTGACAGTAGTCAATTGGTCAAATAACTGGTAATTTCTTTACTTTACATTATTTGTAAACAAATATAAGAACCGAGCTTTGTTTACATAAAAATGCATTCTTAATTTTGTTTCTCACTCGAACTTGATTTCTAATATTCAAATTTAGGTCAATCATTCAAAATGCACAAGTAAACCATTCTATGCATAAAAAAAAAATAAAACTAAAATGTTCATCACAAATCGTGTCAGGGTCCTTTAAATACATATACCTTAAGGATGGTTTCATTTGAAATGCTTTAGTTTGTAATGTATTATTGTACATAAACATTAAAAATGTATATGACAAATGATACACCTCTTTCAAATACTGGGGGATTTTCATTGCTGGCCACCATTGTTCACTCTCTAATTATCGTTCTATTTTGTGGACCAAAAATACCTGAATAGTGTTTTATTATTTTATGAAGAGCAAATATATTTTAATGAACTGAACTTACGATTTTATTGGCGGCTTCATAATGCTGTCTTGTTTTTCTGGATGTCAAAAAAAGCAGAATAATGCTAATAGACTCCCAGAGGACGATTTTATCAAACATAAACATCAAATCAATGATTCATGAATGAACAATGATAATGCACAAAACGATTAGAAATATGAGCAATTAATAACTAACTTTTAGAGAGATGTATATGTTTTATTTATCATTTTTATTCACAAAAAGGGAAAAGTTTTTTCCAGTGAATGGGGAATTGGTCGGCAAATTGTAATGGATGAACGCTTTTTATTCCACTTGAAACATGTTGTTTGCCACTTGTTCTCTATGTGATATCCATTATCAATATTTGATATAGATTTTGATGTCATATAAGAATGTCTCCAAAAGTTTGTTATTTCACAGCTAGAAACTATTTGATATAAATTTTTTGTAATTTCCTTCTTAATAACCAACACACATTTTTTAAGTTATGAAGTGCTCTCTCTCTCTCTCTCTGTCTCTCTCTCTCTCTCTCACTCTCTCTCTCTCTCCTGCAGAGATCACCTGTTTCCCCAACATATCGCTCAGAGCAAACCTTGCAACTGATAAAATAGATGCAGTTGTCTGTGCGACAAGACGCATTGCCCAGTATTTTGTAGGTACGACCTGTAAAGGGGCCCATAAAACTGTAAATTGCATGCACAAAAGGCGTCTGGTACTTAAAGAAATTTTAAAGCCACAATTGGGTAATGGATTGCTTAATCTCCCTCTCACTATTATGTCCTTTAAAATCTTTGGGCGTTTAAATGCAGCCATTAGTGGATCCTAGAAAAGGTTAGCCATTCTTTTGATAGTGTAAAGAATGAGCAAATTATTTTTATTATTCTGTTCAGGTTCTTTAGGATGTGGTGATAGATAATGCCAAGTGGAGCCCTCCTTTTGTCTGTTTTCTCTTTGTATTGCAAAAGTGTTTTCTAATCATTTGTGAAAATCTCATCAATTTCTGATTGCACTGTTTGGGCTTTATAGCCTTGACTACACCGATGGGATTTTAATATCTTGCTCTGTTCTAAAAGAAAAAAGTATCAGAAGAACAGATTCTCTAAGAGAATCATTAACTTGCAAGTCAACTTAGTTATCTTAAATGTAAACCCATTTATTCTGCATGTTGAAAAACTTCTTTTGCAAATTGACATGTATAAGGCAAAATTATGCTACTATAGTAGCAGTAACGAGATTCGTACTCCACCACGAATATCGAAAATCCAGCCTTTATTGATTAGGAGTGTCAACGGCTATATAAATGGTTTAACCACAAACTATTGTAGATGCGCAGTAAGAAGATTGTCATCATATATGTAGATTAGTAGACTTTCATCACAGAAACGGGACATTTCTTTTTATTATCATTATGTTAGGGGTCTTTTCCGGACGCTTCGCTGTTTTTATGTCTTTCTTTTTCATTGGTGATATCATTTCGCTTAATGTGAATTTGTATTTTGAGAAAAATGATAAATTCAAAGATCTACTGCCGATTACTGGTGATGATAACTACATCTACACAAAGAATGACCTGAGTTTGTTCGAGTGTGCTGGAAGCTGTAAATTTTGTGCCGGATTTCTGTATAACAGTGGGTCAAAAACTTGTCATCTTCTGAAAAGTCTTCTCAACGAGACAAGTTTTAACAGAGATCATGTGGATATTGGATGGGAGCTTTATGAAAGTTTGAATGGTATGTTAAGGAATTGTTAAACAGAACTGAATAATTGATAAAACATTTTGTGATATGAAAATATAAACAATATATATTTTTTAAAGATAAAAATAAAGATTTATTCGTGTTAAATGAATACATGTATTAAAACAAACTATATAGTAAATGCTACTTTGTATGACACAAAGTGTGGTCCCCTGAATTGCCATCACGTGATATGTGTTGATAATTCTACCAAACGGAGGTCATTAACAAATTTCAATTTTGCACAGGCATACCCTTATTTGAATTAAGAATTTAAATGATAATTAAATTCTACTTATTTAGTAGATTCTGAAAAGTGCTGTTGCTTCGTACAGAGCTCATCTTTTATTAGAATAAATATCAAAGAAATGAACTCTTGTTGAAATGTATATACGTATTTGACTTGGCTTAATATTTTACGTATTTATTAATTCATTCTATAGATTTTTCGAAGCAGCAGCACTTTTTAATAAACTAAATATTCCCTTAATTTATACCCAAAAGATTGTAATGATCTGTTAAGTGTATGCCCTTGTAAAAAGTGGATTTAGATAGGCTTCCCGATGGCAAACACGTCACACTTGTACATTAAACACTCTAGAAAAAAAATAATACACGCTCCAAAAAATAATCGCATGCTGGGTCAAACCAAGCATAATGAATAGGATTTACTGGTGTAATAATTGTATTAAGATTATGCTCCTTTCATTTATGAAATGCATTTTCCCATGTTAAAAAGTTGATTGATCTGCCTCTCTTTACACATAATACGCGTCACAATTTACAGTATGAAGTCACTTCGACAAGTGCATCGCGATCAGTCAGTTGTTTATATTTATCGTTGTTGTACTTATTTGACTACAAAGTTACACGCAGAGGTAGTTTTTAATGTAGTTTAATGTCTTCTACATGTAACAATCGGGAATAATTTTATTTTTGAGCATTTTTGATGACTTGTTGTTTTGTATGATGTCACATTTAACATTTTCCGTACTTTCTGGTCGGCGCGACCACAAAGTAGAACTTAACAGTGCTGCGCAACTAAATTCTGCTACATAATAATCTTTTATATTTATCTATCATTAATATACTATTTAAAGCTTCCATACATTCTTCGAACGTCGAAAATTTCTTATTACTACCTCATAATACTAAAAGAATGATTCCTTACTCCTTAAATAAGCTCTGCTAAGCGTAAACACTTTCTCCATAATTCCATTTGTATTATGAATTTTTTCATTGTTTGAAGTTAAAAGTTTAGTCTCCGTACGAAAATGTTGGCCGTTTTCCGGCTGAACTCAGGGTGAACTTAGACGTATTTCGGTTAATATGTAGCCGTACTTAGGGGTATCAAAGGCGTACATGGAAAACGCTTTGCATATGTATGTTAGACGGATTCCATCTTATTCATAACCGGACCTTACCTCAAACCTCTGCCGTATTTTCAGCATCTAGCCGTTTTCTGTTAAAGTTAACCGTATTATTTCTCATTGCCCGGCATTACGTTTGATGACTGATGATGCTTTTCTAAATTAAAGAATAATAAAGGTGTATTTCCTCCTTTTTCTACCCATTTTGCAGTGGATCTAATATGTGCTCTTTTAGATTGTTTATCATAAATAGAATCCAGATCAGCTTCTAGGTGTTTGATTTTTTTTTATTTTGTAAAGAAAATTTGGTTCTAACTTGTTTCATTGAGAGCGATAATTTTTTTAATTTGAAAGAAAGTGCAACTTGGGTCGCCTGGTTTGTGACCGGGTTTTTTGCAAACTTTACAACGGGATTCTTTTTTACAGATGTTCCTGGCATACCCTCTATCTCAGCTAATTTTCGCTGAATTTTAGGTAGACCTTAGTAAAATAACAGACAGCGTATGCCACATGTACATAAATCTATTTCAATATTATGCTTTTTGCTTGTTACCGGCTATCTTATTTTTTCATACAGTATTTTGCTTTTCAACTAAGCTCCTAACATATCAAGAAGCTTGACGACGGCCGATTCATCGGCAGATAACGGTGGCCTACAAAGGCAAAACTTTCAGAGTATTTACAGTACTAGTGGGGTCATGGTTTTCTGAACTGTAAGGATTTGTATCTAAAAAAATTAAAGATATGTTTTGTATAGATTTTTTCTGCTTCCTTGGTTTTTTACATACACACGCCACAGATTTTTGTCTAATTGCAAGCAGTGCAAGGAATTCCTATTCACATCAATTACACGCTCCATTATCATAAAGTCCCTTACCTGATTAGCGCCAAAACACTGTAGATCAGAGTCCTTCAGGTATAACGGTTTGATTGTTCTGTCAGGAAGTTGCTCAGCCATGACGAGTGTCGGACACAGGTATAAACACAGGTATATAAAGGTGATCATCGCTCACTGCGTAATCACCGGAAGGTCAATATAAATATACAGTATTTAGTCGAAATCATCAAAATAATCAGAATGTTAACATATATACAATCAATAGGAACAAGCTTTACTCATACCCATGTTAAAGAATGTTTCGGAATTTTTGAAATACAGAAAAAATTGTCACAGAATCAAAGAAATGAGCGTCTAATATGATCCGTATCACGTGACCAAAAACCAAACGCAGAATAATATCGGATCGAGCAAACTTAAACTTTAATCATGCCTTCATTTTTTTGTATCCCTGTATATAGACTTACACGAATGTATAGTCTTTCTTTAGTTCCGTTATGTTTTTGAAAAAAATGTAATAATAAGAATATAAGAAATCCAATGAATTTAGTCATAGAAGCAATTGGACCATACAGCCTTACAACTTTTGTGTGAAAAACTCTGATTTTCTTTCCCTAATATACGTGGCATATTATCGTTAATATGTTGAAAACGTATTTCATTCTTATATCATGTTTAGTTATAATCATTATCACTTACAGTTTGCGGTTCGGGATGGCATCTTTACAACACTCATTGTTATACGTACTTGGACTTGAAAATAACATGGGCAGACGCAAAGGTAACAATTAAGTTATGGTTATACGTAAGGAGTAAGGTTTTTTAAGTGTGCAATGACACCAGTTTTATATATACATATACAATTTTATAGAATTTGAAATTACTTAACGTAAAATGAGTTATATTGTTACCAAACCAACATTGCTGCAAAACGCTACAATAACTGAAAGGTAGCTGAAAGGTAACTGAAAGGTGACTGAACGGCATAGCGTGTCTTATAGCATAATCGAAAACGGTATTGGCTACACTGCGTGGTAATACATAGCATATGCTACATGAAAAAATACTGCTTTTAAAATATTGTTTTGAAAGTGCAGAAATTGGAAATAATGATATAAATATAAGTAATACGGAATTGTTCTTTGAATACTAGCATTATGAGGTGATAACTTCGGTCGGAGCACGGTCGAATCTATCATAAAACCCTTCGGGCTTTATTAGACTTGACCACGCCCCGATCAAAATTATCCTCTCATAATACTCAAAAAATGATTCCTTATTCTTTAAATGGACTTGGACACGAATAGGGGTCAAAATTATTTATTTATTTTTTATGTATAAAATTGTTTACTGGTGCATTTTAAATAATTGACCAAAATATTGAATGTTAAAGTTACAAGCGAGATACAGACGTAAGAATTGGTTGTTATGTAAACAAAGCTTGCGTCTTATAGTTGTATACAAAAAATGCTATGTAGAGAATTACCATTTCTTAGACAAAATGATATGTAAAAAAAAATTAAAATAACTCAATATCTTGGTAAATACTAGTATCAACAAAAGAAAGATACATTTGATTAAAACTTACACCAATACAACACATATGTAAAAAATGACAAAATTCGAGCTTTATTTACATAACAAAGAATTTGATATTTGACTTTCAAATTTTTAGATTAAAAACTTCTTTATTAATTAGTATAAACATTGAAAATGGAAAAATAAAAATTGAAAAGTTTAAGTCAAATCGGGCCCAAGTCCCTTTAACTACTTTAACATACCGAATTAAGAGGTATGGAGAATTAAAAAATATTAATTATTAATCATCATAATATTCCATTATTATATATATATATATATATATATATATATATATATATATATATATATATATATATATATATATATATATATAATAAAAAATAACAGAAAGAAAGGAAAAGATTATAATGAAACCGGTAGAGTTTTGAATCGGCTTTCTGTTATTTTTTGTTATTTATTACTTGTGTGGATTAACTTTACCCATTTTGGATTTTATATATATATAAACACATTTTCTTATTTGTTTAAAAATAAACTAAAGAATGATAGAAAAAAAGAAATACACAGTCATAGAAAACAAAGTGAAACGTTTTGCATTGTTGACAGGAAAGCTGTGCCAGCATCGGTGCATACCTTGTTCAAATAGACACAATGGATGAAAACAAATGGATAAAAGAAACATTACAACCAGCATTGAATAGCTCCAGTAAGCTTCGTTAATGTTACATTTAATTGTAGCATATATATTTTTTCAATCGTCATTAAAAGAACAAAAAAAAATCAAAGATTAATTTTACAAATCATGATCACACAGTATGTTCATTGATTTTTATATTTTATTAGATAATTACGACTGTCAAAAACATTTAAAAACTCCTCTTTACCTTTAAAGGACTAAAGTAATATATGTTTATATTAATTAGAGGTTTACATCTTGCGAACCAAACAATACGGTCAAATGTTGAAACAATGTTATATATCTTAATATTTACAGAAACTTGCAGCCATAGGTTTTGTTGTGATGCGTGGATCGGGGCCAGTGACCAAGTTAAGGAGGGTAATTTCCAGTGGACAAACAAAGAAAATGTGGTATTCTCCAACTGGATGGCAAAATGGGGGCAACCCGACAACTACCTCGACGAGGACTGTGTTGCTGTATGTCTCAATGGTCAATGGAATGATCATCGTTGTTCTTACCTTTTAAATACTATCTGTGAAAGGACAGTTAGTTAATCATGATTTTAAATAACCCTCTGTTAATTGTTGTTGACTAAATTTCTTCTATTATTACCGGCCGTAAAAAAAACTTTCTTTGAAAATTACTCACTTTGATTTTTATACTTATTTTTCAAAATGCGTTAAATGACGCTTTGTGTTATATACCCTTTAACAAACCATATTCCGTTGACTTGGATTCAATTTTGATGTACTTTGAATTTTTGTTCAGAGTCTCTAGAATTTGTTTGAATCATTTTCAAAGTAAAGTCGATTTGTGGCATGACAGCAAAACTGTTTTGCGCATAATATCATACTGTGGACGCATCGAGTACTAAAAGGACTGTTCAAAAATATTGAGACATTCCATATATTCTACTTTACGGATCTAATTGTAAAATTGGAATATACATTGAACAATCTCAAGGAAATTTAGGAAAGTCGTAAGCACATGAAATGATCTATTGTGGGGGCACACGGTGCAGAGGTATACTCAGAGTGTACACATCTGAAACTTCTGCAACAAAGAACTATTGTTCAGTCTTACAATCTCCATGCAAATTGTTCAAGTCTGTAACTCGTTTGAAAGTTAATAATATTTGAAACTTCTGATTAATTGACAACAATATTTCCGATCAACAAACCTTGTAATTCTCCTCAATCTGACCAGTAAAGTAAAGTTTATTTTTTGTCGTATGCATACTTGTAATTTAAAGACTGAGCTATGCTTATTGCATGTTTTCCTTTTTATCTAAAATAAATATTATTTATTTGTGTATTATATAATCATAGTCATATTAATATTCAGATTGCGTTTGCTTTTATAATGAATGCATTTTTACAGTTCATCAAGCTAAAAACAATAATTTTGCTTGGACAAGACACGATTGAGTTGCCTAAGGATAAAAACTAAACACGAAAAACATAAAATTTGGTAACGAAAATTAAAACGAAAAATTTTACAATGTAATTAATTCATTAGAAATAGTTTTTGTTATATTTTTTTAAGATTCTTAAAAGTACAAGTCTCATTATTCCGATTCCAAAGAGGACCTTTAGTTTAAAAAATAAATCAGGCATCTGACTATCGCTCGATCTAATCTTCCAATTATTTTGAAATATAACTAGTATCAAAGAAAAATACACATCTCATATATTGTTTAAAGCCATTTAAGTTGTCATGAATCGATAAATTACGAAATAAAGTCGTGGCGTTTAACAGTTAGTTTACAGTTTTATTGTTCACACCTCACAGCCTACTCAATATTCAGGGTCATGAACCCTGGGGAGCATTCATTATTGTCCCCAAGAGAGACAACTCTTGAAAACGTATATTAACTATAGTCCGTTTCTTAATCTTATTAAAATAAATAAATTGAGAAAAGTTTTCAAAGTATTTTAATTATAAATAATACATATAACCATGAGTAAAAGGCATGAAAAAGGCATGAAAGAAGTACATTTATTTATCAAATATAGTAGGCTGGTACATTTACCCGGTGAATATTAAATGTATATTGCTTGTAGGTACATGTATAAATCTACACAACTACATTAGACTTAGATTATCTTCACATCGTCTACGAAACGAATCTGGTAGATATGATAAAAAATGTCATATTAATGAAAGGAAATGTATATATTGTAAATCAAACAATGTCGAAGATGAATACCATTTTGTTTTGGTGTGTGATTTTTACACGGAGTTAAGGAAATTATATATTAAGAAATACTTCTATGTACGACCAAGTATGGCAAAATTTATTGATTTACTCAATTCTGATTCTATATTTATGTTAAAAAACTGGGTAAATATGTGTACGAATCTTTTAATAAGAGGGACAACTTTACCATCAGACGTGAATAAGCGTAAATCAAGTTTATATATAACTACTGCTTTGTTAATCTTTTTGATATTTTTTCATCCACTTTATACCTTTTATATATATTTATATAACCTGCCTTCCACCTGTACCCACAATTATTGTAAAGTACTGTTAAATTGTATGCTATGGCAATGTATGTAATGTATACGCCAATAAACTACTACTACTACTACTACGACGTTTACATACGCCAACTTCTTACCAGTAAATATAGCTTTAGTAGCATATTGTACGTTTGTTGTAAAAAGAAAATTTTATATGTTTTGGAGCTGTCCATGCATTTTCGTTGAATTTATTAGGTCACACACATTCAACATAATTCAAATATAAATTGTGCGTATTTTCAATCACTGAATAATTATTTTTCATAATCAATTTTAATACTGGTAATGTTTAAAAATCAATTTTCATTTATACCCCCTTTAATTCATGACGGAAGATATCAAAGATAACGTTGTTAATTGCTAGTAAACAGAAATCCGCGGACCTGGCAAGATCACGCTCGGACGATCACGTCAATCAAACTGGGTGCTATTGTTTCAAACTTGATTGACAAGCGGCATCATTTTGAAGTTTGTACAGGTAAAAAAGGGGGCGTTTGTAAAATGTTCGGCCTTTAATACACTGTGTTATGTAAACTGAAAAAAAAATACACAGGTTGTAAGGGATCTTTTTTAAAATGAATTTTCTTAAAATGAAAAATAAATTAATGAAATTGCACACATCATTCTAAAAAAAATCATTATACTAATAGACACGAAGTTCAACATAAATAAAGTGATACATTAGATGGATAGGATATAATGTAAAGCAATTTAAGATTTAGATGTCATTTTTCATATGAAAGGTAATTAAAACTCCATACCATTTAAACAATGAAAAGGTTGCAGAAGGCCTATTTGTATCTAGTTGAATATAATGAAAATAAATTAATGACCTTGTATACATCATTTTAAGAAAAAAAAGTAATAAACATGCTGTTCAAGAAACTAAAGTGATATATTATAGGAATCAATAGGATATACTGTACAGCAATTTTAATTATATTTTGGATTTGTTTCCAAACATTGGAATAAAGGGAAAAAAACCTTTTATAACTTATTTAGATTTAAAAATATTCTTAACAAATATTAATATTTGTATTTCATGGCTAAAACTGAATATTTTTCTGTCAATTTCTTCTGTTCAAGAATAAGACCTATCCTTTTATCAGACACTTTTATATATATTATGTCTATTTCCCATTGTAACTAAGTATTTTTTGTTCCGTTTGTATACAAAAGAGTATATTCAAGGGACTAAGACACGATTTGAGCTTAAAATTCAAAATTTTATATTTCCATTTTCAATATTTAGAATGGTTGATATGGGTATTTTTAATGCTTTGTCAAAATTTGAAAGTCAAATACTGAGTTAAAAGAAAGATAAAAAATTAAATATTTTTTGTTTTGTAAACAAAGCGCAAGTCTTGTTATTATTTACATATGTGTTTTATTGGTGTAAGTTTAATTCAAATGTTGCTTTTTTCTATTAATAATATCATTTATGATCACATCAAATCAGTTTACCTTCTTTTCTATGAATCATTTTCTCAAAAAATTGGTAATTTCATACTTTATATTATTTGTTAACAAACATAAGACTCGAGCTTTGTTTACATAACAATAAATTCTGACCCCTGTATCTCTCTTATAACTTGACTTCTAACATTCAAATTATGGTCAATTATTCAAAATGTGCAAGTAAATCATTTTATGCATAAAGAACTTGAAAACAAAATTTTGATCGTGTCCAAGTCCCTTTAAAAAAACTTGAATAAAATAGTAAGGCTAAATTCCAATTTAAAAAAAATAGCTGTTTCCAAAAATGTTACATGTATATGAATATGTTATATAAAAACATATGTTAGATGGATGGGTAGGAAAAATACAAATTACCGGTAAGTGCACTCGATAAAAAGTTTGCTGGTATTCATTACAATGTATGTGAACGCAACTCATCCAGTAACATTTAAAGTTATGCAACATAAATAAGAATGTTATGAATGATGTGTATAGAACAAATTCTTCTGTGGTTGGCTCCATAAATCTTGAAAAGATGGTGTGAGTTGGTAAAAAGGCAGAATAAGGTTCCATTCTAATCCTCATGCATTCCATTCAAGAAATATTCATTAATGTCATGGTCTGGAAACTAAAATAGAATAAACATAAAGTGTTAAGAGAATTACATGTAACTTTTGCAAACATTGTGCACTCATCAAATACTTACATGTACATATTCAATGAAGTTATTTATGGAATGTGCAATTACTAACAATGTAATCTTTTCTAATATTGTACATACATGTATTACATCATTTTGCCATTAATTTTAAACCCAGCTGACAGTTTCTTTTTGTTATATATACAGCGTCAAAAGATAGTTGCATCATGTGCATGTACTTTCAGTAATTTTAAAAGCCATAAAAACATTTCAGTACAACAAAACACTTTAAATTTGTCAAATGATTTTACAAATGAAATATGTACTAATATACCAGTAAGTCACAAGTGATATATACTTTTTAAAGCAGTACAATGTATCACTTATATGACAACATCAGGAAACCTGGCTCAATCAATTCTGCACACACATGATAAATGTATTGAATGTGTAACTTCAATGGTGTAACTTCAAAGATATTTAGATATCCAGTGGACAGAAAGATATTAAATATATTGAACAAAGATCAAAGTCATGAACACTTATGTAACACTTATGTAACATATGATTGTCTGTATGAGTTTCAACTATCAACATTATATGTACACCAAAATATGATTGCGTCAATAACAAAAACTAATCTGAAAAACATATTTCCAGCATAAGAAATTCATGGGATTTCTGCAAATCCCATTTTCTCAGAGAGTGTAAAACACGTCTCTTAAAGTTTATAATATGTTCAAACTCCTGGTATTCCTTTCAGAGGTTCCCATCCCCTAAAATACAGATAATCAAGCAGATTTGCAACAAGATGCCCATATAAACCTTTCCCTTTTACACAAGACATTGTAGCTATTTAGATGACCTTGCTTGGCTTTCAATCAACTTAAACCAAATATATCTACAGTACATATGGAAGACAAGTTGTAAGTTTATTACATGACAAAGAAGTACCTTCTGGGCTTCAGCAGACATGACTGCATGGGTCATTAGCAATATCAAATTGACAATATTTTCTATAATCCCGATCTTCAGATCATCTGGAAACCGCAGGTAAATCTGTAGATTAGAAGAAAAAAGATACACTAGCTATCATTACAAAGCTAAATGCTGTCATTATCAAAACAAAAGGGTGTGTCCTAGATTACACTTTTTTATGGGCACATGCAGTTTCTGAGACATGGTCAAAACATTACCATGATAACAGCTATAACAACTCATTAAGTGGGAAATGAAATATAACTATAAAAGGACTAAGTGCGGTTTTATGCAATTTTTGCCCCCCAAAATCAAAGTTTTAGAAAGAGCTTTAAAATAAGGTGAAAGATAGTTAAAATCATATTGAAAATAAAGGTGTAAAAGGTTATCACCACAGTGACGTCATCATGTAGAAATGACGTCATGAATATTGCATTATTTTGATAAATTGATGTTTTGTAGCAAAATATGGGTGTTTTCCGATGGTTTTTCGACTGGGAAACATCGAGCGCAGGCTTGCTCAAGTACCATTTTTTAGTATAATATGAATAACTATCTGAAGAAAAACATATGTTAAAATCGCACTTGAGCAGACCTGCGCTCTATACTTCCGAATCCAAAATATAGAGCAAAAATGAGAATATCTTCATTTGTTTGCAAATTTGCGGGAATTAGGGCATTTAAGTGACGTCATAGATAAACAGCGAGTGAGCAATCATGACTCAAATCAAGATTAAAGTTATAGGCATCCTCTTTACAATGATTTGTGAAGATTTCATTTTTATACGATACTATTTAAAAATTGGTTGAAATCGGGGGCAGATATTTGACCATACCGCACATAGTCCTTTGTTATGGCTTTTCATACTCTCTCTCTCTCTCTCTCTCTCTCTCTCTCTCTCTCTCTCTCTCTCTCTCTCTCTCTCTCTCTCTCTCTCTCTCCATGATCTCTCTCCACATCTTTGTCAGCAATATTTCTAGTGCAATGTGGCATTATTGAAATATATATATGGTTCATGGAAGCAAGGCAATCAATAACAATTACATGTACACTGTAATTACACACACACACACACACACACACACACACACACACACACACACCCTCTCTCTCTCTCTCTCTCTCTCTCTCTCTGTCTATCTCTCTCTCATACTCTCAATCGTATAATGTTATATTTACATAACAAATGCAGGCCCTTGAATCATAAACACTCTCATCGTTAATAGATAAATAAGACATAAAGTTAACAGTTTGAATGAGATACAGATATCAAAACCACATGTACAGTGTACATTGTACGTGTCGAGGAAATTCTGTATGGAAATGACTGAAAGCATGATTGACACAAACTCAATATTCTAGGAAAAACATACAATATTTTTTTAACGTATGCTACGTAACAATATGTGTAAAAACTGACTATAATACACCTGCATACACATTTCATACTATATAAAACATGTCTTTCAAGTCAAATTTCACAACGACCATTAATTATCGACATTTTTGTAACATGTGTACTAGACTTAATGCATTGTATGCTTTTAAAAGAGTTTTTGAGTAGTTTAACAATGTAAGTAAGTATGTTCTTACCGACGAATGACTACTCCTTAGCACGTTTTAGATTGTTGACAAAATCGAGGATTGCTGTTCAGACTGTTTCATGCTGAACAAAATTTAACGAGATAAGGCTAATCACCCCAAACTTCGACTTCACATTAAGAAACAATTGTTCTGCAACTTTAAATAATTTAAAAGCTTGCCAATATAAGAAACAAAAACTTTTACTTACGTTTTCCATTTAAACTCCTCTCTCGATTTTCACGAGTGTTAGACTGGTCTCGTTAAAATCCCGAGATATACGAAGTTTTGACTTTCTCGGGTTTTTTCATTCTTTCGTGAATATAAAAATCAGAAAGGTTCCGATTATGCTAATAAGGCTGTAAGGTGTGTTGTTTATAGCAGAATATGTTACAAAAGCGCTACATATATTTTCAAAAAGGGGTGGCAAAAGGTAAAAATAAATGACAATACACAATTTGTTGGCATTTGATTCTTCTATATCAAAATATTTGTAGTATATAAATGGCTTCAATTTAGTTCCCTCAATTTACGATAAATTCTAATGACGCATGAGATACTAGTGAAGGATAGACGAAGTGAGATATCAGTCGTTCTTTGCTTGTGATGCATACTATTGAATAAACAAAGTCTACATTAATGAATAAAGTTCCTATACAACTTGATTGCGATTTAAAATTTTCCTCTACGGGTAAATACGTTTAGACCACAGTCACAGGCTGTGCTTGACAAATGTTTACCAAGTGATGAAGCAATTGCACCCTACACAAAACCAAGGTTTTGAGTAGGCTGCTTGTATTTACCAATATTTGTATTCACCCAATGACATTAAAAAATCGATATTTACTGTTGGGAATGTCAACTTCTATGCTACTACATTAAAGAATAAAATTCCTATACAACTTGATCGCGATTTGAAATCGTGATTTATGGTATATATGGTAGAGCAACAAACTGGAAGGGGTGTAGAAACACTACCATCAGAATAAAGTTAGTCCAAAAAAAATTGCCATTTTTCTACAGATACAGTGATATTCGAGAATGATTGTGTCCTCGACTTTTTTTTACGCCGCTTTGCTTTTTATGATTTTTTTTCTTGAGTTAATGTACCATTGCATTGAATAGGAACTTTAATTTTTTTAAGAGAAATAATACTTTCAAAGCTCTGCTTCCTATCACGGGTAATGTTAACTACATAGAGACCAAGTCTGGCCTTAGTCAGATTGAGTGTGCTATTAGCTGTGTATTTTGCTCAAGGTTTCTGTATAACAGTGGCGCAGGAACATGCAGTCTTCTGAAAATCCGTCTCGTCGAGAGATCTTTTAACATTAGTCGTGTAAATAAAGGTATATCGAGGACTATTTAACAAAAATAAATGAGAAAAAGTCTTCCACGAATAACAATAGCAATGTATTTTAGACAAGACATAACTACAAAAAAAGAAAAAGAAACAATTGATGCTATCAAGTAACAAAAATCTTGAAAAATTCTAACGATTTCTCAAAAATATTTTTTATTTGTTTTCAGTGAGATTAGGCTTAAAGGCAAAAACTAGATTTAAGTGTGATATTTAGCATAATATCAATCCTTTGTTTTGAAAACTTGTCAAGACCAGCTTAAAAATCATTAAATTTAATAACTTTTAAAAAAAAAAATAGATTTTAAATTCAGTTATTATGTTATTTCCATATGCATGATTATAATATAAATATATGGAAGAAATCAATTATTTAAGTTAATATGTTCCCTGTAACATTACTTAGCAAAAACTTCACGTTGCAATCTTAAAACTTACTAAATAACTTTTTTCCAACATTGTTATTGTTTCCTAAATACCAAATACTTACATAATATCTAACTGTTAAAATATAGTGTACTTATTTCATTCATTAACTCTGAAATATTAATCATACAATATGTAATTTCGGATGGCATCTTTACTATACTTATTGTTAAACGTAATCCGTGCAACCTGGACAATAACGAACACAGCTCTTAATCAAACGTCCAGAGGAAAAATGTAAAACGTGTAAAATAAACGGTTTTCTATGCAAGCATGCAATGTTGTAATTACTTCTTCAGTATATCATTAATTATATTATTTTTAAAATTTAATTGACAAGTTATCATTCCAATGATGTATACATTTTACTGAATTTCAAATGATGTATCAAGTAAAAGTAGATTATACAATTCATATAAGGAATATTGGAAAGACGTTTATTAATAAATCGTCGTGACATTGATAGACCATATTTTTTTATTCTTCCAAAACAAATTTCTTGTTTAATTTGAATTTTCTAGCCAAGTAACTCTGAATTGAAGATAAATATCAAAATTGAGAGAGAGAGAGAGAGATTTCTCAGTTTTGTTGTATTTATCTGCCAATGCCTATTTTGCTAGAATAGAGAAATTGAGAAAAACGAATGCATATAATAAAAGTATAACTACCATTGGAAGATTTCATCATTCATACTTTTAATATAGTATTAGCATTCTTTAAATTGTCATACGTTCAAAACAAAAATCAATCAAACATTAATTTTCTCAACCATGATTGTACAGTGTGTTCGTTTGTTGAACTTAATCAGAAAATTTGCGGTGCTAAAAAAGAAAAACTTTTTAAAAAATCGCTATAAACTTTAACAGACAAGTGAAATGTATTTTGATAAAAATAAATTCGGGTTTATATCTTGCAAGCCAAAAATTAAGGTGAAATATTGTAAGAATTTTCTAGTTATATGAATCCTACCACTCATAAACATGCTATAAGATGAAAAATCTTTGCTGTGATATTTAGATCGGAGCAATTGATTAACCGAAGAGAATCTGTTCCAGTGGACAAAGAAAATTCGGTTTAAACCATCCAGATATTAGGTAAGCCTAACAAGGACATAGGCAAATAAGACAATGTGTCTATGTTTTACAATGGTCAGAGGGAAAAGAGAAACGTTGATAGATAGATAGATAGATAGATAGATAGATAGATAGATAGATAGATAGATAGATAGATAGATAGATAGATAGATATCCGGTCCTTTTATGTATCCATTTGCATTATAAAATATTTGTTAGATTGAAAATTAAATGTGTACCCCTTGCGAAAGCTATTGGAAATAATGAAATTTGCAAGACGTCCGTTATTTTTCTGAAAATAATTATCAATTTTGGAGAAATTAGAACTGAACACACCAAATTGAGTATGAACATTGGTCAAAACCATACCAACTAATGTTTTTTGCGCAAAACTTTGTAATTATGTACGCTTTGTTTGCTTAGCATCTCAGAATACAATGCATAAAAATGCGACGCAATGTCAATTTTTGTGCTTTTTCGTTGATAGTATTATTTGTTAATACATTGAATCAGTTGTTCTTGTTTGCTAGTAGTCAATTTGTCAAAACATAGTAACTTTACATTATTTGTAAGCAAATATAAGAATCGAGCTTTGTTGACATAAACATGCATTCTTAGCTCATTTGTTTCTAATATTCAATTTTGGTTGATTATTCAAAATGCACAAGTAACATATTTTATGCATAAAGAATATAAAAATAGAATTTTCATCACAAATCGTGTCAAAGTTTCTTAAAATACATATACATTATGGATGGTTTCATTTGAAATACTTTAGTTTGTAATGTGTATTGTATATTAACATTAAAAATTTATATGACAAAAGATACACCTTATACAAGTACTGGGTTTTTTTTATTACATTACTGACTAACATTGTTTATTCTCTATGTACGATCTCTATTTATTGTTCTATTTTAAAGACCAAACATTATCTCAATAGTGTTTCATACATTTTATGAAAGAGCAAATAAATTTTAATGAACTGAACGTGTGATTAACTGGCGGCTTCATAATGCCGGCTTGTATTTATGGATTTCTGGTTGTCAGAAAAATAAATGCAAAACATTGCTCATAAAGGCGATCTTATCAATCATAAACATCATGACAATAGTTAATGAATGAATAATGATCTTGCACGAAATTATCAGAAATATGAACAATGAATAAACTTTATGTATTATATATAATTTTTATTCACCAAAAGGGAAAAGTTTTGTCAATGAATTGGAAATATGTTGGCAAATCGTGATGTATGAACGCTTTTTATTCCACCTGAATTCTATATGATATCTATTATCAGTTTGTGATATAATTTTTTTTCAAAATGACATAAATAAGTAGCATGTGAACATAACTCAGTTGCATGTCGACATAAATAAGAAGCAATTAGCATCTTGGATGTCACATGTGGCCGATATTTGTGATTTTTGGGAGTTGAATTTAATCAACCCTCCTATGCAGTTACTCAGGCAAACCGAGAGTGAAACAGTGTTTGGACCTAAGCACAAATCAAAAATATTGTCGAAAATTTTTTGTGGTATCGAACCCATAACATAAACACCCTAGATATATAAGGTAAGCTTATGTCAGGTATTCTAACCACCTAGCCATTTCAGACACAACAAAGTGGGCTTTTTGAATATTATGTATGACTTTGGCCACGAACCACCGGACTTGTATTATTTTTTTCAAAACGTTCAATTGTTGGAATGAAAAATTATATTTTTAATGTATAGTGGGCCATCTCTCCACGTTTTTGTTGATTGAAATCGGTTCGTTTTCCAATAGACCTTAATTAAACTATGAGAAAAATATGGAGCACTGACTCACTCTATAAAAGAAAGTTAAAAAAAATGAAAGTATTTGCAGGTTTTGATACGTATACGCCTGTTTGAGTCAACATATTCCAAGTATTGAACATATAGGTTAAAATTGATGATTCGTTAAATATATATTGTTTTACATGATTTTAAAAAACCCATCAGATTTATTGATACTCTAATTTTTTAATAGCCTGTCCGACCGTGTATTTACACACCGTATCCACCCATCTTCTTACTTGCATGCAAAAAAACATATCGTTGATTTTAAAATGAATAACAATCGATAAAATCAACTCCCGTCAGTACTTTGATTTATAATTCTTATTTGATTACAATTTTCTTGCATATCAACAAAGTTCAATCTGCAATTGATGAGATTGTTACTAATGATTAGAAAACCCTTTTGTTATACAAATAGAAAAAAGACAAAAGCAGAGCACTTCATAAAATAAGAAATGTGTGCTGGTTATAAAGAAGCAAATTACAAATATTTTATATCAAATATACTTATAACTTTGAAATAACAATGCTTTAGAAACATTTTTTTACATGACATTTATATCACAAACTGATAATAGATATCACATAGAATACAAGTGGAATAAGAAGCGTTCATACATCACAATTTGAATGTATTTATCATGCATATAACAGAAAAAAATTTGCTTACAAGGGGCAAAGATATGCCACCATACGTTTGGGCTTTTTAGCCTTGATTACACAGATGGGATTTTAAGATCTTGCTCTGCTCTTCAGGTAAAAAGTATTAGAACACATTCTCCAAAGAATTCGTTCACTTGCATGTCAACTAAAATATCTTACATGTTAACACATTTATTCTGCATGTTGAAAAAACTGACATGTATGAGGTAAAATTATGCTACAATAGTAACGAGTTTCGTACTTCGTCACGGATATCTAAAATCCAATCATTATTGATTAGGAGCGTCAAAAGGTATATAAATGGTTTAACCACATACTATAGTAAATGAGTAGCAAGAAGATCATCATTGATAAGTACCATTCGTTGAATTTTATCACAGAAACGGGACTTTCTTTTCATTATCATAATGTTAGGTGTCTTTTCCGAACGTTTCGTTGTTTTCATGTCTTTCTTTTTTATTCGTGATATCATTTCGCTTAACGTGAATTTGTATTTTGAGAGAAATGAAGCTTTTAAGGATCTGCTTCCTATCCATGGTGATGTCAACTACATCTACACAAAGAATGACCTGAGTATGTTCGAGTGTGCTGGAAGCTGTAAATTTTGCGCCGGATTTCTGTATAACAGTGGGTCAAAAACTTGTCATCTTCTGAAAAGTCTTCTCAACGAGACAATTTTTAACAGAAGTCGTGTGGATATCGGATGGGAGCTTTATGAAAGTTTGAATGGTATGTTGAGAACTTGCTAAACAAAACCGAATAATTGATACATTTTCAACAGAAATGTAAGCTAAAAATTGTTCACAAATAGAAATATAAATACAGTGGAACCATTTTGATTCGTGGGCATCAATGTTCGAGTGTAGACAAAATTTTCCTGGGGATCTATTAAAAAAAAATCGGACGTTTAATCGTTGACGTAGGTTTGACGTAAGAGTTTTTTGTAAGTTTTTGTTTGTTTATTCACAAAATTTCGTACGTTTACGTCTACTATTGGTTTGACGTAAGTCTATATTTGATATGTTTATAATTGAGTTATTGCAGTTCTACCTTCTTTTTGTCATAAGCAAAATTAAGAAACGAAACCTTTACCCCTATACGATAACGCGCTATGGTTTGCCATGAAAAGACAGTGCCAGAGCTCCTTTTGTATCCCGTATTGCAAAATATATTAATGGTGGTTGAAATTTATATTTCTTAATCTTATTTGAAGCTCAATCATAATCATTCAAATATATAATCCATAATCACCATTTAAAACCCTACACATATTGGAAAAGATATATGTTACGCGACAGCAATTCCGAGTATATCGAATCAGTATAAGTTAAATACTACGAAAATTATTTGATAATATAGGCATTTTCTTTTATTCCTAAAATGCATTCAATCATTTAAACAATAGTCATATGCATACACACTAATTAGATATCAGTATGTAATGTAATCAGCGTATTACATATCACGCATGGACCGGGGGGGGAGGGGAGGGGGTCCGTCTGGTCCCCCTAGAAAATTTAATTATTTTAGGTATACCCAGCCTTTAAGAAATTGGTGTCTAACCATTTTTTCTTTGAAACAACTTTAACACTTATTAAAAGGACCGAAATATTTATACTTTTGCACGTTTTTTTCTATTGTGAGCTTCAGCTCACAACAAGGTCCAAATATTCAACCGCCAAATGTTAATACAATGAAACATGATCTCAAGAGTTATTAAATTATGCACAAAAATTCATCATGTTAGGTCATATTTTTCATTTAAAAAATCTAATGATAGTCATGAACTACATAAATTCTTATGATTTTTCTACAGAAATAATATGAAAGAAATATTACATTTATTCTTCAGACGACCTTTAAAAAACTTCACAATATCGAAAGGAAAATTATCAATCGACACGCCGATCTGGGTGATAACACTTAGTAACTATATTATCGCCGAAACAGACAAAATAAACCGGCATATTTGGAATGTACATGTAACGATAAACTGAAAGTATTTTTGACAGTATTTTAAAAATACCACGTTTTATTACAAACAAATTCCTCAGTAATTTTTTTGGCAGTTAAAAACATGACATAAATTTCATACAGAACTAAGATTTTCTCACATGCGTCTGACGTTCAAAATTTTTCTTTTTCTTTTTACAACAAAATTATTCCCAGGAATATAATAACACTATTATAAAACTGGGAAATATTTTATTATAATACATAAGAAATATTTTTAACGTCAGGCACATGTAGATTTTCTTTCTGTCGATACTTGTAAACATACAAACATTAGAATAGGCGTATGGGAAGAAAAGAAGTAACTTCGTTATATACGTCTGTGCTCAAAGGCGCTAAAAAGTTCTGCGAATATAAATGAGCGAAAATACAGCGTGACGTCATTTCTCCACAATGCACACTGCGCATGAGCATTGTCGGTAACTAAGAACTTAGACGCACTTACGACTGTAACAGACGTACGACAACATTATTATCTTACGACATCTTTTGTTAATAGCACCATAAACGTAAACGTACATTTGTTGTAAGATTAAAGTGTAATCGTAGAGGTACGATTTTTGTGAATAGATCCGCAGGTTCGTGGGGACGTAATTTCGTTGGTAGTGTCGTTAGGATAATTTTAATAGATAATAAACAGATGCTTGTATGTATGTCCGTGGGGATGTAAATTCATGGGCAAGAGTTACCCACGAAAGCCATGAACATTGGTCCCCAACGATCAATAATGATTCCAAAGTAAATTAAGGTTTTTGCAGATGTTTGTTTATCGAGATTGAACATGTATATCAAATGTACATAAACCAAATACTGCATGGTCAAATTTTGAAGATAAAAATAAATATTTATTCGTGTTAAATAAATGAATGTAGGGAAGGAGAAAAAAATTAATAAAATTTAATTAGCTCTTGCGAAATAAATGGAGTAAAAAAAAACCAAGATAATTAGGATTTTTTTACAACTCGTTTCACTCTTATATTATAAAGTTTATCCTTGTTATATAATTAACCTGAAATATTTTAAAGCAAATTATATTTTTTTCTCATTTTATTTCCCAAATTCCTAGTCTATGACATAGTTTCAATCCCTAACATTTTGAGATTTTTGAAAGTAGAAAGGCAGTAGCCAAGGATAGGCTCTGATTGAACTCATTCTAAAAATACATTTTATCATTAACATATACATGTAACAGAATGTTGATAATTCTAGGTAAAAAATTTATATATTTCTTTTTACATCTAGATCGATTTCTATCAATATTATAATTTCCATAAAACAATTCATAGAATATGTGTGTAAAGTATATCAAAACTGATTTTGTATTATTACATAGAATTTAACAGAGACATAAATAACAGAGATTGGCAACTGATCGAAATCTCGTAAATCCAGCGATCCCTATTATAAAGTGTTCCCAGTTTAAATCAGATTATCTTTTTATAAACAATTATATCGAAACATAAACAGCTTAAACCTTTTACCAAAACATTCAAAATATCATATTTTCATGAGTTTATGTCATAAAAACAATATTAAGGAACTTCACTACACCGAGACTTATATTTTTTAAGACACTACGTCACAAGACGGCGATTTAAATGTTTTGTTAAACTGTTTGTATCAATCGATTCAGATGTATATCGTAATAGCTCAGTGGTAAAAGTATCAGGCTTGTGAACCGCAGGTCATGAGTTCGAATCCTGGGGGCTTTTGTTCATGTTAACAGAATGACATTTTTGAAAATATTTTTTTATCTAAAATTACACATTTTTTCGCCTATTTGACACATATATTTCTTATCCATCATGCTATCTATCATAATCGAGTAATTTTCTGTTGTTTTGAGAGAATATTTTAAGGTGTATGGAGGCACCTTAAAAGAGGAGTTTTAGGATGCAGTTGACTACCCGTCGTCTGAAATTTCGTTGATGTTTTATAGCTGCCCAATATATTTTCTATGTATTAATCTTATTTTTGAATTTTTTGTTTCAAAAATGTCTAAAACCTATGCACACTTTTCATTAAAACAATATACTTTTGGTTTAAGATCATTATCTCAGTTTACTAATATTTCTCAAAGTAAGATTGGTCCCGTACCATTTTTCAACAACAAAACACGCCAATGGCGGAATTGCCAATCACTGTAACTTATGTCTCTGATTAAAGTAAACAAATAAAATATCCCACAACAGGTATTGAAATATTTTGTATAATTTATTATCATTTAAAGTTTACAATATTAGAGTTGTTTAGTTGAATTCCTTATGAATTAAAATAATAATATTTCATCGCTGTTCTAATTGGACTTACATATCAATTCCCCACATTTAATTTAAATTTACAGTGAAATAAAAAATCAAGATATTTTGGGAGTGCAAAAACTTTGGTCACCAATTTGCATTGAGATTACGTAGAATTGTTAAAAACAAGTAGATATTTACAGTGATTGCAAATAATATACTCAGTTTCATTAATAGACTCTACAAAGCATTTTTGATAATAGTCTACTCCTATTTTATATTTTTCCCTTGAATTTTGTTTCTGAACACTGTTCTTTGGAACCAAATGTCATTAATAAGAAAAACTAATTATATTACTACATGAAAACATTAATTTTAAAAATTTGATGAAAATGATACATGAGAAGGGGCGCCACGCCTTTAAATTAGAAAAAAAAAACACCAAAATTTCAAAGATGGGGTTTACTGTAGTAAAATTAAAATGTGTATAAAATATAACAAAAATATTTCATTTTTTCGATGACATTTGTCTAACCCACGTGTTCCTTAATTTCAAAAATTCAATTGTCGACGAAAATCTATAGTTATAAAAAGCATAAACATACTAAAAGTCTAGTATTTCTTTTATTTCTTCAAAACCTGTCAATTCTGACAATGTTTTGTGCTTTAATTAATGATTATAAAATTTCTTTTTATAACAGTTTGTTTTATTTTGTATCGTGCACTTGCACAACAAAGTCATTTTTTGTTACTTGAATAAATTTATAGGTACATAAATTGTTCGAGAAAAAACTACCAAAATTCTTTGCAATTCATTTAATTCAAAGTAGTTTAGAATATGAAATCCACTCTCAAAATTTTTAGCATTCAGAAGCAATGAAGCTACATTGGGTCTCAAACCCCATGCCGCTCAAAATGAAATTTACCACCATATAAAATTTCTTGATCTGTCTTATTTATAGAAAAGAGCGAGAATCAAGTTATTTTTTCCAGATAAAATAACCCATCAAATTATTTTAGCGGTATTAAAAAATTTCTTTTTGTCGTTAAAGTGAAACCTTGTCGTATATAACCATGGTTATTATAATAAAGAAACAAGCACATTTGTCATACCGACACCGATTTTTAAATACATTCACCTGATCTTGTTTGGTCCAGCTTCAATCGAACCTCGATTGATTTTTTTTTTAATATTTTTAATTCAAAGAAAAAAGGATCGTTCTTTATAAAAGTTTAAATGTTATGTTTATGTCATATTATGTCCGAGTTACACAATCAGAATTACATATATTCTTATATTTTTACTCACACTCAAATACCAAAACGATAGCATATTCGAATTTACAAGTTTATAGGTCTGGAATTTTTAACACGTTTACTTTCCATATTTATATAGCAAGTGTTTTACATTTAATAATTCACATAACCAATAAGATTTATTATAAAATAACATTTGCATGATGTTCAAATCATATGAAATAACCTTTGTTTGACCTAGGGGAAAATTGTATTTGTTGTAACGACCATAGGACATACGAAATGATGACTTCAGTCGACTCTGTTGTTAGTCTTGTTTTTTTTCAGCTTGTATGACAGTAGCTTGCCTCGTTTAAGAAACTGTTCGTACGTAGAGGATGCCCCTGCGTTTCGAATTAACTGAGAAACAAAAAAAACTCAAAGTACAGGTGGTGAAGGTATTTTGCTACATAGTTAATGAAAGTTGGTCATAGAAAAATTGGATTCATCACGTTTATCATACAGTTTTGTAGCTAAATTATTATTAATGTCCTTTTCTAGAAAAATATCTAAATCTAAATACTTAACAGATGACTCAGACTCTGTGATATCTTTTATTTTAAGCTCACGAGGATCTATCGATCAAGTTGACTTAAGAATAGAAGTAATAATTGTTAATAAATAATACGTGGTTGATATATCTAAAAGTCGAGTTGTTGACAACAGCGAGTGGTAATTTTTTCATGTATAAGTCCTTGAATAAAATCTGATTCATATGAATATAGAAATAGGTCTGTTAGCAATAGCCCTCAATTGTACACATTGGAATTCGAACAGATTGTTGAAAGACCTTATTTTATTATCAAGCTTTCATAATTATGTTGGAAACAACAAAAATTAAAGACAACATGTCAACTTTTGGAAATCTTTCCTTTTAAAATACAGATAAGATAGCTTTTTAATTCAAAGTTCTGATAATTTCTTCTTCGCATGCATATGCATCATTTGTAATTTTATTTTATTGATTTACGCGGACTGGTACATTATAAAATGAATACTTTACAAAGGAAACGTATTTTTGATTTGCATGCATATGTATCATTTGTAATTTTATTTTATTGATTTACGCGGACTGGTACATTATAAAATGAATACTTTATAAAGGAAACGTATTTTTGATTTACTTCGAGTTTGAAGAATTCTTTGATTGCAGTTTACTGCTTCAATTTCCCCTGATTAATACGGAATGGTAATGTGCAAGTTAGGTTGACTGGTTTCTGACCGGGTTTTTAAGCCAACTTTTAAACGGGATTCGTTTTTACAGTTTATTCTGGTTTAATCTGTATCACAGCATTGTGTATAGGGGAGTTTCCGCTGAATTTTAGGTTTGTCGTAGTGGAATGACAGACAACGAACGACAGCGCAATAATTCACACGAGGCAAAACTTTCCCGTTTCCAAGGTTCTATGTACATAAATGTACTTAAACTTCCATTGAGTATGCTATTCATTTTGCTTGTTACCGAGTGTCTTGTTTTTCATACAATATTTTGCTTTTAAACTTAGCTCCCAACTTATCAAGAAGCTTAACGACAGCCAATTCATCGGCATATACCTGTGGCCCACAAAGTCGAACTTTCATGGCATTTACATTGCATGGGTTTGTGATTTCCTGAACTGTAAAAACTTGTATCTAAACAGTTAAGATATGTTTGTATATATTTTCTCTGCTGCCTCGGTCTTTCACATAGACATAGATTGCTGTCTAACTGCAAGCAGTATATGGAATTCCCAATGACATCGATTGCACGCTCCACTAGCTTGACATCCGTTACCTGATTAGTCCCAGAACACTGTAGATCAGTGTGCTCCAGGTATAACGGTTTGATTGTTCTGTTGACAGGCTTCTTATTCATGACGAGTGTGCACAAGTATATATACCGAAAACGGCAAAATATTGTCACAGGAGAAAGATAATGAACGCCCACTATTCCACTGTAATCTGTGTTACATGAACAAAAACCAAATGCGAATAATTTCGGATCTAGCAAACAGTAACTTAAATCAAGCCTTCAAAATTAATTTCAATCATTTGTATGTATTATAGATTTACATGAATGCATGCAAATTCTTTCTGTACACCCGTAATGTTTAATGTGAAAATGTTAATATTATAAGAATATAAGAATCTCAATGAATTTACCCTTAGGAGGAATTGGACCATACAGCTTTCATAACCTTTGTGCGAAAAAATGATTCTCTTTCCCAAAATATACGTGGCATACTATCGTAAAGCATGTTATGTTAAGTTACGTTAAAAACGTATTTCATTCTTTTATCATGTTTAATAATCATTTACACTTACAGTTTGCAGTTCGGGATGGTATCTCTACAGAACTCATTGTTATACGTACTTGGACTTGAAGAAAACAATGGCGGACGCAAAGGTATCTTTTAAGTTTTGTTTGTACGTGAGGAGTAAGGTTTTCAAGCGAGTAATAATACCAGTATTATATATACAACTTTATAGAATTTGAAATTGCTTAAGGTAAAAATGAATTATGTTGTTAACCAAACCAACATTGCTACAAAATGCTACGAAAACTGATCAGTTTGTTATGGATTTTCAAAACTAAGTTAAAAGAAACGAATAAAGTGTTCTTCACAACCAAAATCGTGTTTTATAAAAGACCATTTTCACATGTTCACATTAACATTGTTCAAATGGTATTGTTTTGATAATCGATAAGTCAATATATGATTTCTCTTTAAATTAAAATTAGTTTCCTTAAACTTTTTGGCATTAGTAAGGAATAAAACTTTTAAATTCTAATACATTCGTTGATGAACTAGCACTGGTTTCTTGGAACAATAAAAGCCATTCTTTACAAACACATGTCGCATTAACACGTTCTTTGTCGAGCGCAAATCGTTTTACCTTTTTTTCTCAATTACAAAACATCAATATACTCCGTTGGCATTAAAGCAATATGAGCTGCAATTTTCTTGATGAAATTTTTTTTAACGAAAATGTTATTTTCTACAAAAATGACAGAAATATCATGGTTTTTAAATTTCTTCTCGCCAAAATGTTGTGATTAGGGACGTTAAGGAGCCTTAATTGGAGCAAAATTGAATTATTGTCGTCCTGTACAAAAATTTATTTGCTATATGTTCCTTAGAAGAGATATCTTTCCTCTGTAAAAAATTAATGATTTTTTCCAACCTTATTTATCATAAAAGTTTAAGTTACATGCATATAATCATACTAGCAGGTTGTTACAGCAAAATAAAATTCTAAAAATACAGCTCATATTGCTTTAAAAATTGAATAATGCATAACAATCACAATTGGTATTGAGAAAAAAAACCTCCCGTACTAATATTAGTATGGAGGTAAAGATTTGGACCACGATTGATTTAATCATATACATGAACATAAACTGTTGGGTTCTGTTTCTGCTTTTTCCATATATAATGTTTGTATGAACATATGTATAAAATGATTCAAGCGTAATCAACTTCTCTGTGTCAATGTTTACAAAAAAAATAAAAAATATTTACAAATATTAATGCTAGCTAGCAATTTATGGATTTTCAAAAATGTATTCTTCATAAACTCTATGCCAACAATGAATTATAAATTAATTTTTACGGATAGATTTCATTTCCATCAAGGCATTCAATTAAACGTATGAACAGTTTAATTAAACAGCCCCCCCCCCCCATATATATCACAATACCAAATTAAAAGGAATGGAGAATCTAAAAATACATTGAAATTTTAAAACCCCTTGATCTATATATATATATATACTTCTATGATTAAATTTAATAGTATGATGATATGTTTACTATAATACAATATCATAGAACTACAAAATAAATAAAAGAAACGTGTGAAAATGCAAGTAAACAATAAAATCACATGTAGCAAAATGGTACAAAATGTTATCTTTCACGACTCCCCTTTAGAAAATGGATGTGGATACGTAACGGTATAAATCTTTAATAACATGAAATGATTGACACATTAGTGAAACTTTTTGCATGAAATTTCATTACATGTAATATTTAAGGTATATCAGTTTAGACTCGTTTCCTAGAGAATAATTTTATCTTGACTCACATTTTTCAGACCATTATTTAAAACAAATCACGACGGCTTTAAAGTGTCAAATGAACAATTAAAAAATTAATCTTATTTTTTCGGACAATTCAAATCAATTCAATCTATTTTACTCCAACCGTCAATCTGACGGTTTATGAGGTACATTTATATAAATATTTACAAATGTCCATGTACAGTACACATTAGAGAAAAATATGAGAAAAAGTACAAATGTTTTAAAGTAGACAATAATTCATAAAATTTAAAAGTGTTTGGTCTTTCACAAATTTAGGTACCAAGTATTTTTGTCTAATACATGAAAGAAATTAGATTTATTCTGACGAATTAGGATTTATTCGGACGTATTAGATATTTTTTCGGACAAAATCTTATATATTTGGACAAAATTATATTCATTTAGACGATTTGGGATTTGTTCGGACATATTGGCTATTGTTCAGACTACTAAGTTATTGTTCGGACGAATTAAGGTTTCTTCGGACCAAATAGGATTTGATCGGACGGATAAGGTACTTGTTTTGATGAATTAGGATTTGTTTGGACTAATTAGGATTTGTTAGGACGAATTAGGATTGTTCAGACGAATTAAATATCTATTCGAACAATAAGTTATTTGTGCGGACAAATCATGTATTTGTTCAGATGAATAATCATGATCATGCATACATACATGACAAAATTCACATTCAGTTCAGAAGATCATGGCCAGATCACACAAGTTGCAATGGGGGAAGAGGGGGGTCTGAGAAAAAAATTTGTTTGCCGAGGGTGTGCAAGCCCCCCCCCCCCTCCCCCCCCCCCCCGACTACACTCTAAATCCGTGCATGGCTATCCAAACTCTAGGCAACGAAGGTTTTTTTCTTTGGTAACCATAACATTTTCCCCGGGCCTTTTCATCTACATCATTGCCGTATCAGATAGTCTAAGTTACTCCTTGTATTAACAATTAAATTATTCGTCCAAGCAAATACTAATTCGTCAGAACAAATACCTAATTCGTCCGAACAAATCTTAATTTTTCCAAACAAATACCTAATTCATCTGAAAAAAAAACTTACTCTTCAGAACAAACAACTAAAAAAAAATTTAACAAATCCTAATTGGTCCGAAAAAAAAAGCTAATTCGACCGAAAAAATCCTAATTTGTCCAAACAAATCTAAAGTTGTCCGAACAAATAACTTATCCGTCCGAACAAATAGCTAATTTTATCAAACAAATCCTTATTCGTCCTAACAAATAACTAATTCGTCCGAGCATATAGCTAATTCGTCCAAACAAATCCTACTTTGTTAAAAACAAAAATAAAAAGAGAGATAGAGAAGGAAAGAGAGAAATCCACAGTGACAGAGAACAGAATGAAACGTTTTAACATTTTGACAGGATTACTGTGCCAACATCGGTGCATATCTTGTTCAAATAGACACAAGGGATGAAAACGAATGGATTAAAGGAACATTACAACCAGCATTGAAGGGTAAAATTCATCATTTTAACTTTTATTGGAATTGACATTATTTTTAATCCTCAAATATGAATACAAAAAAATTAAAGATTAATTTTAACAATCATTCATGCTTCATCAGATAGTTTAAACTGTCAAAGAACTTTAAAAGCTCTTCTTTAACTTTAATGGACTAGAGTAATATCTGTTTACATTGATTATATGTTTACATCTCGCGAATCAAACGTTACGGTCAAATTTTGAAATGATGTCATATACATAAATATACAGAAACATGCAGCAATACCTATTGTTGTGATACATGGATCGGAGCCACTGACCAAGTTGAGGAGAACATGTTCCAGTGGACAAACAAAGAAAATGTGGTATTCTCTAACTGGATTTCAGGGCAACCCGACGACTATGGAGGCGACGAGGACTGTGCTGCCCTGTGTCTCAATGGTCAATGGAATGATTATCCTTGCACCTACCTTTTGAATACTATCTGTGAAAAAGACAATTTATTTAGTTAATCGTGATTTGAAATAAAAACCTCAGTAAGTTGTTGTCGGCTATACATCTTCTGTTATAACTGGTCGTCAAAAGGCGGTTTATCTATCTTTTTAAACAAAAATTTGGAAAAATTACTCACTTTGAAAGAAAGTGTTGCAAAACAGCGGGTATATTCCGTAACGTGGAAGGGACATTTTTAAAATATCCGTATGGCTTGAAGAGTCGTATCTAAATATATACAATATCTATCTATCTATCTATCTATCTATCTATCTATCTATCTATCTATCTATCTATCTATATATATATATACACACATTACGTAGAGCACTATATTTACAAAGTGGTTATGTTCCGTATGGGCAGAGCACGGTGATACACAAACATTTGACGCGCATTCCTATCATACACGGTAACAACAAAAAATACAGTTATGAAGATAAGCATATACTTTGTATTTTGATGTTAACATATATATTATTTGATTTCAACTGTCCAGCGTGTTTAAAGTATCATTCATTGGAGCTACATGAATTAACCTTAATCTGGCTCTAAAAAACCGTCAGAGTTGGAATATTAATAATCGCATGTTTCTATAGAATGTAGAAAAAGCCTAGTCCAGATTTAAAAAATTGGAATAAAGATATCCGTACACATTTTCATTTAACTATTTCTTCATTGTCGATTCATACTTTTAATGTTTATTTTGCTTTTAACAACCTGTACATGTATTTTTGAAATCGGCATACCCGGTTATTTTTTAAAAAAAAAAGGGGGGGGGGTCAGTTTTTTAAATTGATGGGTACATTGTTTTAAATCCTTTGTTAATAAGGAAATGTTTATTTTTCGTGTTTATAACAAGGATTTCACACAGTAAGTAATCTTAAACAAATTATGCATGCATGCAAAATATTACATCAACAAGAGTTTGAATTTTTTTTATTCTGACATTGTTGAATTACCTATATACATAACCTTTTCATGCGATTAAAAGAAATATGTGGTAAAAACATTTCAACTCGGGGAGTTCACATCTTAAACTACTGCAACAAGTTGTTTTTCTCGGTATTACAATCTCGACTCAAATTGTAGTAGTCGGTTACTTGTTTAAAAGTTCATAAAATTTGAAACTTGACAATGTTTCCTATAATCAACACTTGTAACGCTTCTTTAACCTGGGAAGTCAAGTTTAGTATATCTTATGTCGTATGTATACTTGTAATTCAAAGACTGAACTATGCTTTGATGTTTTCCTTCATATCTAAAATGAATTTTATTAATTTGTTTATTATAAGTTTGTACAAAATAAAGTCGTATTAATACTAAGATTGCGTTTGCTTTTAGAATGAGGCTTTTTTACTGTTAATCAAGCAAAAGTCAAAAATTTTGCCCGGACAAGACACAGTTGAGTGGCGTAGTGTTAGAAATTAAAAACAAAAGATCATAAAACTTGGGCACAAAAATTAAGGAGAGAAATTTAACAATAAAGTAAATTAATTGCAAATAGTTTTATGTTATATCTTTTTTATACATTGCAGATAAGTATATCTTTTAAATATGAGAGCATAGATTTTAGTATGTTTTCTTCATTGGACCATTACATTAATGTGATATTATCTTTAAAACACTTTTCGACTGTCTTGACACATCATTAACATCATTAAACTTTTTAAAATGAAAGAATAGATTTTAGATTCAGTAAATATGTTAGTGTTATGTGCATGAAAATATAATCACATGGAAGATATGAGTTATTTATGTTAATACGTGTCCCGTAACATTACTTAGCTAAAAGTTGTCGTAGCGTTGCAATCTAAAGAGTTCTTAATAACTGTGTTTCCACCATTGTGGTTTTTCCTTATAAACCACATACTTATATGAGATCTATATCCGTTGAAATATAGTGTAGTTATTTACTTAATTAACTCTGATATTCATTTTACTGAATTTGAAATGATATATTAGTTTAAAGTAGATTATGCAATCCATTTAAGGAATATTGTAAAGATGTTTATTAATAAATCGTCGTGGCATGGATAGACTTTTTGTTTTTCATGTTTGATTTGAATTTTATAGCCGAGTAACTCTTATTAAAAGATAAATATCGAAATTAAGAGAGAGAGAGAGAGAGAGAGAGAGAGAGAGAGAGAGAGAGAGAGAGAGATATTTCTTGTTAGAATAAAAACGAATGCATAGAATAAAGAAACGTTTTACTACCATTGGAAGATCTCTGTAAGCGTTCATCATTCATAAATTAAACATTTATTTTTTCAACTATTATTGCACAGTATTTTCGTCTGTTGAACTTCATCAGATAATTTGTGATGTCAATTAAAAAAAACTTTATTAAAGCGCTATTACCTGTAACATGCAAGTGTAATATATTGTGGTATAAATCAATCTTGAGAGCCCAAAATTTAGGTCAAATATAAATGTAATAATATCGAGTTATACCTACCATTTAGAAACTTGCGATAAGTTGAAATATATCTTTGCTGTGATAATTGGATTGGAGCCAGATATCAAACTGAGGAGCATCTGTTCCATGCAGTGAACAAAAGAAAAAAATTCGGTATAAACCAGCTAAATTTTAGGCAAGCCTAGCAACGGCAAAAGCAAAGAAGACACTGTTTTGTTTCACAATGGTCAGTGGAATGATAGAGTGAGAGAAAGAGAAAGAAATAAAGAAAGAATGATAAGATAAAATAATGTTTATTCAAAGTCGGTTATTACAACAACAAAACTTAGCTCTGAGGAGTTATTTTCCCACGACATAATACCATTACATGTATGCTTATCCTATATTTGTCAATTTTCAGGATGGTGGCAATATTTATCATATTCGTTATGACACAAAGCCAAATGATGGATTGTGATAAAATAATTTTGTATGTAGAGATATGTCCAAGAGGCTTAAAAACAAATTAGTCATCATCCATATCTTTGTTCAAGTATCGTTAAAAAACAATGAACTTGAATATCATGATAAATCAATCTAGAATAACAGGTAGCCAGATATAAAGATATGATCTACTTGGATATCACAATAAATCATTCTAAACAACAGGTCACCAGATATAAAGATATAATGTTTTTGGATATCATGATAAAGCAATCTAGAACAACAGGTAGCCAGGTATAAAGATATGATCTACTTGGATATCATGATAAATCAATCTAGAACAACAGGTAGCCAGTAATAAAAATATGATCTACTTGGATATCATAATAAATCAATCTAGAACAAGTAGCCAGATATACGATATGATCTACTTTGATATCATGATAAATCATTCTAGAACAAAAGGTAGCCAGATATAAAGATATAAGCTACTTGGATATCACGATAAATCAATCTAGAACAACAGGTCACCAGATATAAAGATATAAGCTACTTGGATATCACGATAAATCATTCTAGAACAACAGGTCGCCAGATATAAAAATATGATCTACTTGGATATCATGATAAATCAATCTAGAACAATGGGTAGCCAGATATAAAGGTATGATCTACTTGGATATCATGATAAATCAATCTAGAAAAACAGGGAGCCAGATATAAAGGTATGATCTACTTGGATATCACGATAAATCAATCTAGAACAACAGGTCGCCAGATATAAAGATATGATCTACTTGGATATCATGATAAATCAATCTAGAACAACAGGTAACCAGATATAAAGACATAATGTACTTGGATATCATGATAAATCAATCTAGAACAACAGGTCGCCAGATAAAAGATATGATCTACTTGGATATCATGATAAATCAATCTAGAGCAACAGGTCACCAGATATAAAGATATGATGTCTTGGATATCATGATAAAAAAAATCTAGAACAACAGGTAGCCAGATTTAAAGATATGATCTACTTGGATATCATGATAAATCAATCTAGAACAACAGGTCGCCAGATATAAAGATATGATCTACTTGGATATCATGATAAATCAATCTAGAGCAACAGGTCACCAGATATAAAGATATAATGTCTTGGATATTACGATAAAAAAATCTATAACAACAGGTAGCCATATATAAAGATATGATCTACTTGGATATCATGATAAATCAATCTAGAACAACAGGTCACCAGATATAAAGATATGATCTACTTGGATATCATGATAAATCAATCTAGAACAACAGGTCGCCAGATAAAAGATATGATCTACTTGGATATCATGATAAATTAATCTAGAACAACGGTAGCCAGATATAAAGATATGATCTGCTTAATCATCGATTTCTAAGGTAACGATGTCATTTGTTTCATGACATAGAATAACGAGGTTGGATCCGTTATCTAAGTAATGTTTTATTCTATTCGAGATGAGTGATTCTACACGCATTCCATTTTCTCTCACATTCCAAAAAATCAAGTAGACACCGGTTTTATAAGTTCGGATTTCGGATCCTGAGAGATTCTGTGCTGTCGAGGTACTTTGTGGTAAAGCTTTGAGAAAAGCATTATCTTTACTGGACCCCACAGATATCGTAAGAGTCTAAACCGCTGTCTCTAGAATGGTGATCACGCCATTATTTGGGTAATACACGTCCCCGTTTTTGGTCAATACGTTCTGAGGTTTATACCTACCGTCGCGAAAATCAGGTTTGAACAGATTTTGAGACGCTGAGGCATAAAAAGGCGGGGTGTCTACAACATTTAAGCAAAAAGTACATGCATATGTTATATTTCAAATTATCTCAATAATTACAACTCTTTAAGTTGTATTGCGGAAGTAGCATTGGTCAAAGTGTTTACATGACAGTATTTTTAAATTGTATTCTTAACCTATCACTTGTCTTTTTACAATTAATCAACAGGTCTTTTTCTTTAATGTTCTTCCTTTTTATTGTTTTCTTTTAGCAATTAGTATGTTTCCGTAAACTTTTCACGAGCTTGAAGTATATTTCTAACTTGCCCTAAATCTCTACATCGTTGTTTACGTTTCTTTGTCACTTTACGTTTTTTTTTTGACGTTAGGAAGACAAAAACGAAACAAAATTCTAAACCAAAATAGAGAACCATCTATCCAGAAAACATAGAAAACGCCGAGTCGGCTGTTCCGTTGATCATGACTCTGACTTTGACCCCGAAATTAAGGTCATATACAACAAACCCAGTGCTTGACCCTTTTGAATCTTAACTTTCGGACAGATTTATCCCTTCAGAGTGTAAGATGGTACACCCCACCGTTACGTCATTGACAAGGAGATCGTCTGTTGTTTGTTGATGCTGGCTTACTGGCAGTGGTCCAAGAAAAGACGTATAATTCCACTAGATTGACATGTAAAGATTCCCGATGATTTATCATAAGCCGCGCATTCATATTCATTGGTTATGACTTGGCTGAATATGACGTCATTATCCGTCAATGATGTCGCCAGTTGTGCTTGCGTTTCTTATTGACAACATCTATATAGTTTTTTTTTCTTTTTGTTGGAAATCATGTCTTCCAACAATCTCTTAGAATTCCCATGGGCACCAATTGCGCGTCCATTGTTAACAGAACTACTTCTTTATTCATATGAAGCAGAATTTATTCAAACACTCGTACATGAAAAAAAATTCACTCGCTGTGGCCTTAAGCCCAACATTTAGGTACATCAACGACGTATTATCAATTGTTTTTTCCATTCTTACGTCGACTCGATATATATATCCCAGTTAACTTGAAATAAAAGATACTATAGAGTCTGAGTCATCTGTTTCATACTGAGATATTTTATTAGAAAAGACATTAATGGTAACCTAACATCAAACTTCATGAAAACATGATTTCATATTTTCCATCGTCAACTATTTTACTTATGTAGTTATATGCCTTCCTCATCTGCGAATGAAGTTTTTGTCTCTCATATGATTCAATAAGCAAGAGCATGCTCTACATATGAACAATTTCTAAAACGAGGCAAGCTTCTGACAAACAAGTCGAAAAAACAGACTATCGATGATTTTGACTGAAATCATTATTTCGCAAGTTCTATGGTAGTTCTATGGTCGATACAATTAACGACCTTCTCAGTAAATACAATCTTCCGCTAGGTCGAATGCTTACTGACGTTTTTCATACTAATTGTAAGACCATAATTAATCACCTAATTGTCTACGGACTGTTACGTTTTTTCTCGATTACGACAAAAAGCACACAGCGAGTGTGACCGGTCAGCAGAGGATGCTCACTCCTCCTAGGCACCTGATCCTACCTCTCATTTATTTAGAGGTCAGTGTTTGCTCTGCTCCTGTTTTGTATTTTACTTTTAGACGCTTGGTTGTGAATACTGTTCGATAACACCAGATTTGAATAAGTTCATTATTTGTTAAAAATGTTGATTGAAAAGTCAAGCATATTGTACATGTATTTATATGGACCTTTAATTCATTTTCATTACTGTTAAGAAACAACGTTAATTATTTAGCGCCACTATTTCCAGCAACAGTTAAAATCGTTACATTTATGTAAGGCCCGATTCTTCAAAAACATTTAAATCTGCTTAGTAACTATTGACTTTAATTTTTACTTTATACTGGGAATAGATATATACTGGGGTACTATATATTTTTGTCTGATGTCAATGGTTATAATTCATGACAAGGAATTTATGAATAGTTGTTAAAAAACATTAAAAAAAATTAAACATTCGCAGTGTAACATCACGATGAAATGTCGTTTGATCTCTAACAAGTTGTCAACGGGATAAGTGCTACTGGGAATAGATATATATGCTATATATTTTTGTCTGTTCTGATGTAAATGGTCATAATTCATGAAAAGGGATTTATAAATAGTTATTAAAATGCATAACAACTGATTAACATGAAGGTGTTAATCTTTCTTAGAATTGAAATATGAAATTTTTCAAAACAAAATCAAAACGGACATCTAATGGAACCAAACACAAAGAGTCACATACTTTGTTTATGTGGGCTTATTACTGCAGTTTTTTGAATACCTACCTGGTCTTGATTCGTTTATGCTCTGTAATTGTCCGTCACGACAGCCGTCGTGACTGTTCAGTCAAGCACAAGAAGACTCGATTTCTATTTACAATTTTTTTTTTATATAAAATAAAGCCAAACAAATATACATAATATATACACATCATGAGCAGTACAGTTTTAAGTTCTCTGTTGTCCTGCGTCTCCATCACTGGCATGTAGAAAAGTTGAAGAAGCCATCCTGTGAGGAAACGGACGAGATTGGAAGATATAACATGGGGTGAGACGGTGGCGGACAGGTATTACCATGGCGATGGACTGCCAAAAACTGGATAGGGAACGTAATAAATAAAACAATTTTGAGTTACCTGATTAATATACCTTACATAAACATAGGCTAAGTCGCACGGACTTAAATATAACATTATGGTAACAACAGCACGCCATACAAGAGCACGAAACCACAGCGAATACGAACACTGCATAATGAGTACTACACCACTTACGAAGAAAAAACACGTCTAAACGATAGACAAAATACACCGTACCACACCGAAAATAGACAAGTACATCATGTTTTATATCCTGGTATAAAGCACACACACTTGACACGTGACCACACAGGAACAGGCCCTAGCGAACACCTTTGTTTAACAGTTCTACCCCGTAAAACCAGTATATCAAAAAGTAATAAAAAATACTTAATCTAAACTCCATAGTAATGTTAAAAGACTGGGCTAGTTAAATTACAAAAGTATAAAATAGTTTAACTTACCCCTAGTAGGAGCAGGCACGTGGCCCCCCACTTTTTCTTGCAGCAACAAATTTTTCAAAATTAATTTACCTATAAAAAATTAAAAAATTGAATTATCATGGAGTTGCCCCCCCCCCCCCCCCCACTTTTTTGGGAGTATGTAAAATGAGGAATGAAATAGAAGTTACCGCCCCCCCCCCCCCCCCCCCCCCGGATTAGGATTTTGAAGATTTTGGAAAAGTTTAAATTTCCTTTTTTCTTTTTTTTCTTTTTTCTTTTTTTTTTTTTTGCTTGTCAAGATTTTTTGGATAAGTCTGGCCCCCCAAACAATGCTACGTGCCTAAGGAGAAAGGGTTACTCAAAACCTAAGCTGCTTAAACCTGTCAGGTTGAAATCGTGGCCACTGTCTGCCAGGTCTGCAATGTGGCAATTTAAATAAGATGTATATTTGACAGGCTAACGTGATTTGCAGTTTTATAAACTACATGGTGGCGTCGGAAGCAAATTGATTGTGGGAGGAGGCTAAACTTATCAAAAATCTTGACAAACAAAAAAGTTCTTCGGCTATGTTTATGTGTAACTTTGCAACAAAGGAGGGAGGTGGGCTAAACCCCCTACCCCCTGTTCCGACGCCTATGCTACAGTTTTGTGTTTTCCTTCATAATTGTAATTTAAATCTGTGACAAAATCTTATCAAATTTTATATCATTATTTGGTAGTAGACATAGTTATGTTGAATGTACAAGCAAATCTTTGAAGCGAGGGACTGTGTCACAAGTAGTTCTGAACGGAAGTATTTGATAAAGCATCACCTGTTTGACAACCGGGCAATATACACCACAAGTATGACACACACACACACACACACACACACACACACACACACACACACACACACACACACACACACACACACACACACACACACACACACACACACACACACACACACACACACACACACACACACAGGGGTTAATCAAAAGACTATAGCCATATTGACAGATGATGATAATGTCAATCTTTGAATGAAATTACACTTTTTGAAGATAACATGTCGTGCGCTATAATGAGTTCAGCTAAAATAAAAAGTAACCAGATATAGAAACATAGTCTGAACTAGTATTGGTTTTGATAGTGATGACGTCATTCTTCTGAAGACGTAAAATTGCGAAATTCGATCCGTTATCCATGTACGAATGCTGTGATATACTCGTGACGGCCCTTCCGGCCTCTTTGTCGTTGACCATAAGTGTTGTTACCACCATTTCTTTATCAATCGTATTCCAAAAGATCAAGTAGACACCGGATTTTGAAGCTTGGAACTCGGAGCCAAGGAGCGAATCCGTCTGGTCTATGTATTCCCAGGTAAAATCGACAGGTGATGAAGTGGGGGAGTCAGAAGAAGCCATAAATAACGGTCTAGAGTTGGCTGAAATAGAATTAACACATACCCTGATCAGTTGTACTTTTATACATCTCTGTAAAACAGGATGGGTTTGTATACATGTCCTTCATAATAAGAAAATACATTAGACCAAATACCGGCACTCCCCGACATTTTCATATTTCAGATCATATTTTTACAGACAGACAGACAGACAGACAGACAGACAGATAGACAGACAGACAGACAGACGGATAGATAGATAGATAGATAGATAGATAGATAGATAGATAGATAGATAGATAGATAGATAGATAGATAGATAGATAGATAGATAGATTTATCTGTTCATCTTTGTCAAATAGTGTACACTTCGTTTAAGAATATTCAAATACCAAAATTTGCAATTATGTACCTCTATACATTAATTTGTTTAGTTAGATACTGTAAAGTTAACCCTCTATATTCCCTTGCGAGAAATTGTCTCGGGTTCCTGAGATTGTCGTCGTCGAGAAAATTTCTTGCAGTGAACTAGTCCATGTTGTATAGCATAATGACTATACGACTATAATAAAAGAAAAGGGGGGGGGGGGGCAGGATAAGCTGACTCGCTAAAACAAGACATCGCAAAAAGTATATCCCCAGTAAATCGCGAAATGACGTTGTTGCGAATAAATCTTGGTTTACAGTAACTTCTAAGGATATAAATGGGAAATCCATTTAATGCTAAATTGATCCACTAATAACGGAACAACATGCAATTTTAAAAATTTTTTATGGTATAAGAACCACTGGGAATCATGCAGACTGTTATTATGTTGCAAACTATTCGACCGATGGTCAAATGACGTATAATCAATTAGGTTTTTTTCTGAATTGTTCCAAGTAATAAGGAAGAAGTGTATGCCTCAAAAATATGCAATCAAAGATCCATTCATTTAATATTATGCTACACTTCAAAATATCTTAGTTTTAACATTCATTGTCTATCTATTTTTTCTGAAAATCAAATTGTGAAATATTACTTTGTAGCATGACGCGTAAGCAAATTTGTTTTGTGTATTCAATGAATCCTTTGCTAATAAACACTTACTTGGTCCAATAAGCCACCCAGAAATAGAAGAGCGGGTAGCCGTGAGAGTTTCGTTGTAGGAGGAATACCAGAAAAGTCTGTCGCCGTACGACAAATTCCGAAATATCAAAGAGGACGATGTGTCTTCTTTTAAAAATATCCATATCCTAGGATGGATATGAGGTTTTCCTACGGAGAGACAGTCAAACCCAGTACTGACCTCCGCAGAGATCGTTAGAGCCCAAACCCCTGTCTCTGGAATGGTGATAACGCCATTGTCCGGATTATACACATCTCCGTTGTTGGTCAACACGTTCTGAAATTTGAATCCGACTTTACTGGCACGGAAAACAGAACCTTTCAAATTAGTAGAGGCTCTGGCATAGAAAGACGGGGTGTCTACAAAAACAGAATATCTTTTGAAAGTGACATCATAAACAACATTGTAATTTTAATAAGGATTATTCAGACATACCGTGCTGCAGTTTCCAACCCGAAAATGTAGAAAATTTCCCTATAGCTGTTCCATTGAGAATGACTCTGACCTTGTCACCGACCTTAAGATTATACACGACGAACCCAGTGCTTGACCCTTTTAAGTTGTCGCTTTCAGACCCACGAGGGTATGTAGCTGTAGATCCCACCGATACGTCATTGACGAGGAGATCAGCTGTGGTTTGGTGATGCTGGCTGCTGGCAATAGTCCAAGAAAAGACGTATGTTCCGCATATTTGACATGTAAAGATTCCCGATGATTTATCATAAGCCGCGCATTCATTGGTTATGACTGCTGAATATGACGTAATCATCCGTCACTGATGTCGCCAGTTGTGCATGGAAAGCTACGTTGTTTACTGAAATATACAACTTTTTCAATCATTTGGTTTGTTTCATTGATAAATTCTTAGTTTTAAATGCATATTTTAGTCATAAAAAACCGTTTATTAATTAGAATTCTGAAAAATATCTTTCAGACCCCATATGAATTTAATACATGTCGAATAGACTTAATAAACCATAATGGAATAAATGTGGACTGGTTCCTTAAATGAGGAGTGTAGAGCCCTTGAAAGGACTTTCATAAGATATGTTCAAGTTTAAGATGCGGCAGTGACTGAGATGAGAAAGTTGTTTTTCTCTAACCCAAGTGATTAATTAATCTCATATTTAATGGTTATATATTTGGGTATTACATAAAATGAAAGTCTAAGAATGGTAGACTTAAATTAATAAATGTGATCTTTACCGGGTACTTTGTCGATGATAAGATATTAAAGGTATAATAAACATTTATCTGTTACTGAACAAAGGTTTCCCAAATTGAATTCAAAACACGTTGTACAGTGTTCGTGTTTACATTATAGATGTATTCACTGAGTAAAAGTGCAACCTAAGATTTGTTGGAACTGAAGACAAAAATGTTGCCTTCGGTCGTCGATCCAACAAATCATATGTTGTATCCCAATCAATAACCTTTCAATACATAACAACGAACTATTTATTTTTCTTAAAATTAAAATGATGATAGTTTCTTTTTAAAAACACATTCAAATTGTAATATGACGTAATCACCCGTCACGGATCGTCAGTTGTGCATAGAAAGCTACGTTGTTAATTGAAACACAAAGACATGTTCAATTATTGTGAAATTCAAATGCTCCTCTGTATGATTCTTATTTACCGCAGAAACTTCTTTTCAAACAATTCTCATTTTATGGCCAAACATGTTAAGAATGGCGTCATTACTGCTCGGATATGTTGATTTTGTGACCCATTAATTGATTAATGTCTGTAGGCTTAAATTAGGTATTTAAACTCTGTTCCATGATATTATTAAATATATTAGAAGTTTGTGTTTAAAAAATACTTCATACTTTGCAACTTTGTCTTGATTCTAGGTGAGCAATCAGATATTAGACCCCGATTAAGTGAAGCTTTTGACTACTTTTCAGATTAGGACTTTTAATGTTCTTCGGAAGTAAAAATGAAACATTTCAGTGGTTATTTTGATCGAAGGATCATATTATTTCCTCCTGCCTACTTGCTTTTTTGTAAGATTGATTAAGTTCTAGCTCTCTGATTAGCTGATGAAAAATTGACATTACCAAACCGTCAACCATCTAATACACACACACACACACACACACACATATATATATATATATATATATATATATATATATATATATATATATATATATATATATATATATATATATGATATAAGCACAGGGAAATTCACTTTTGTTGGAGCTCCACCTCCGCCCCGACAGAGGCTTGAACTCACGACCTCTGTAACCCATTCTCCTAGCAGTGAGCGGCCACCGCGCTACCCACTCGGCCATTTAGGCAAGACAAAAATCTTGCTTTCGATGACGAACGGAACCTAGTGCGCTGGCTATGCACTACACAGTCGCTTGAGATGCAGGTGGAATACGGTTAAACGACAATTTGAGAGGATCGGAACGATACACATTGCATAGATACACACATATAGAATAAGCACAAACATTGCAATTACTCTCAAATTGACATATACCAGCTCCAACAAAAGTGAATTTCCCTGTGCTTCATATATATCTATATCATTCACTATGGGCAGTGAATGGTAATCATTAATATTTGGTCACAATTTTTCTTTGCTAAAAAAAGATGATAAATTTACTTGCCTGTTTTATTCAAAAGCAAAAGGTTATCCTCTCGTCTTTATTTACATAGTTTATGACAACGAACTCTTAGACTTACTATTTGATAATTGCATTCAGATACAGAGTTCTCAGCCTTAATACCAAATAACTGAACCCATTTCAAACTAAACCATATAAGTCACGTCCGCATATTTATCAACCAGTAAGAAAGAGTTCAATCTGAAATTTCCAAGTATATACATTTACAGCTAAACTGTATAAAGCAAATTCCAAATCCAGTTCGGAAATTTGAAATTTCTCTGTTTATACTTGTACATCTGAACTGTATAAAGACAGTTCAAAATTAATTTCAAAGTTCTGTAGTTGAAGTTAACTTTCAATAGGGTCAATTCATAAGCTAAGTTTGAAAAAAGCAGTGAAATAAACAATGACCCCGGGTAATTTTACGACTTTTGGTCTCAATTTCCAATGTTAAAACCTACTCACAGGTCAATATTTACGTTAAAAAATAGGAAAAAAAATGAAAAATCACCCCTAGATCAATTTTTACCCGGGTCAATATTCTTTGATACATCAGGAAGTATATTTTGTTGTGGACGCTTTGATTTTCTGGAGAAAAATAATAGCAAAATAATTGTCTGAAAATTTATTACGATTAAACAATTCATGGATTTTTTTTACTTGCAAACTTTCACCAGTGATATGTTTTTAACATATTCTGTAAACCCTGTTAAACATCTAGAATATATTTTACATTTTTATTCGCTTTGAGCGGAAAACCATGCAAATATATTAAAAAGGTCTAAAAATTTTAAAATTTTGCAAAAGATTAACAGAAGCTTTCTCTCTGAAACAAATACATTACTGACACCAATGTTTTATTAAATACACATGTTGTTCCGAGACACATGTTCAGACGCATATATTGAAAATCTATTGAAAAATTTGCACTACAACTATAGCTTCCAAAGCAATCATAAAAGAAAACTCTGCTTCTCCATGTACCCGTATAAAAGCATAGCTGGAAGTTATATCCAAAGTCACCAATTTCAAAAGCGTTTTTTAAGATATTATGTAAATTTCATTTATTTCCATAAAAAATACAATTGTGCTTATCCTGGTTATGAAAAGCGAGGAATATATTTGCATCTATAAGTAAGTTAACTATCCTCGGAATGTCTAATGCAAATGGTGTAGTAGAAAGATCGTTTCACAAGCAACATTAAAACATCTATTTGATACAAATTTTCTGCAACTTCGCAGATTTATCTCGTAACTGGTGACAGGCTTAATTTTTATCATAAATGAACACCACATTAATGACGTAGTTTAGAATTTCAATATCGTGATTAAGCTACGATAAAAACATATATAAATGATACGTAAAAACTTCATTTTACCGAAATCGTTAGATTTCTTTTTAGTTCAAATCAGATTTAAAGGTAAATGGCATTAAAATCAATAGATATCATAACCATTTCTGACAAATATACTCACTTTGTCCGAGTTCTTTGTTTTGTAAGTGTTTGACCAGGTGTGTCAGTTCATTGATGACGTTTTTTTTTTAATATCTGGTTGTCATTTTCACAATCATTACTGGGCCACTCCTGAGGATGGTAGATGCGTTGTGCTCCCGAAAACATCACAAACAAGGCAACGAGAAGGAATGTTGGTGGTACGAATACCGAAGGTCTTTGTTTCATTGCTCACAACATATGATGTTGGACTGAAACCCAAAATGTACTATAGAAGATCGCGCACTGTTTGTGTCTTTGATGGAAAAAAAGTTTACTACCTAGAGCAAAACACGAATCGTATATAGGAACCAGCACACGCGTATATAAACCCATTTAGTTCGTAACACCCGATTGCATACTTTTTTACGCATTTCTTTGTATGTGCATTAAAGTGCTTATTTTTGTCATTTTTCTCCTGGACTGGAATAAATGCAAAGAATTACATTACAACCAAGTATCACTGCGATGTAAGACACACGTCCACGAGGGTAAAAACCTCTCCAGTGAATACATTTATGTTAAGATAGTTCGACACACCAATATTTTGTTTTATGTTTATCGGGTATTTCATTTCAAAATAAATAAATTTGCCAATGCACAACGAGGAAAAAAAAGAACCAAAATAAAACGGGAGAAAATATTTTCTACTGTACAGTATAGCACCGTATTTTAAATGACCATCGCTATCCAACCCTCTTAAGACAGATTAGTAAGTATGCCCGAGCAAATTTTCAACAACAATCACTCTTTATGAACCTAGTGGTGCGTCGGAGGAAATCTTATTTATAACCTATTCACCTTCTTAGCAATAAAACGAGAAAGACATTAAAATTTGATAAAAATGAAGACAAGAAAAGAGTCAAAGATTGCACACGTGCACGACTTAACAAATGTCTAGATCTGGGACATTTGTAAGATTTTCTTTATACTTATTCAAATTGTCTTTCGATCCCAAACTCGATTAACCCTTTAAGGCAATGTAGTGCAACACCTCCAGTAACCACTTCAAGATATGATGACAATATCAATTCTGTAGGAATAACCCTTTTGAATGTTTTGTGTAAAGTTTGCGAAAAAGTCAAATATGCTATAGATTTTCAGATGGATACACGGAAAGACGCAGAGCAAAAGATTCACTAGAATAAACTTTTTACAAAACATGTAGAAGTTCAGACTAATGCACACGAAAATAAACAGAGAATGCAACAGTAGTTATTTTGGAAATGTGACTAATGGGAAAGATATTGTTTCGTTGGTTACTGACCGCCAACAAAAATATGTCCGTCCAGGCTGAGTCCCCTATAGACTTTAAAAATGCTCCCATTGCCACCGACAGTAGAGCAGTAATCAGGTAAACAAAATTATGTAAAGGTCCAAATTTATTGTTTATTAGAAAGAACTATAATGAAAACTGCAATAGTATATACATTAATGTTGTACAGAAGTCGGTATTTTGCTACATGCTTCAAAGCGACAAACAAGTTGTGGGATATCAGATAAAAATGTCATTTTTGTCCGAGGCGAAACACAAATTCTTATCCAACTTTGATCCTTATCGTTGAAAAATTTATTGAAATTTAAAATTTGTCAGATACCTAAATTTAGCTAAAACAAAAAATAACCAGATATGGAAACATATTCTGAACTCGTATTGGTTTCAAAAGTGATGACGTCATTCTTTTGAAGACGTAAGATTGCGAGATTCGATCCGTTATCCTCGTACGAATGCTGTGATTTACTCGTGACGGCTCTTCCAGCAACCATTTCTTTAGCAATTGTATTCCAAAAGACCAAGTAGACACCGGATTTTGAAGTTCGGAATTCGGTGCCCGAGAGCGAATCTGTCAGGTCTATGTATTTCCGGGTAAAATTGGAAGGTGACGAAGATGTGGGGAAGACACAAGAAGCCATAAATGTCGGCCACGACTTGCCTAAAATAGAAATCACACGTACACTGAATTATACTTATTTTCTTTATATCAATTAAATCAAAGATGGAACTTTGTGTGTTCACTTTATGATACGGAAATGTAGTACAATAGACAAAATACTTAGCATTATATATATAACTTAACCAGAGCACGCGCACCATTATTACAAATACTCAAATATTACTTTGGGATTACTTTTATTTGCTCTGATTACTTTAAGTGTCTCTCGATGATGCAAGAAATTTTTCATTATTCCCATCTTCACTAGCCAAGGGTTTTCGGTCCACTTTGCTCCCCATATACCCTGGCGGACTTTATTATGTAAACTCGGTGATGTGGTGGTGCTATCTAGCAAGCAACTTGAGTTGCACCCCGTATACACACTACGGCATTAACTTGAAAACATGTTGACTACCGAATATCGGAATGTAAGGGGGTGGAATTTAAATAATTATTTTACTTTGATATCTCGTATTGAACGTTTATATAAAAAAAAAAGTATCTGTGATTTTGGGGGATTGAACCGGGTACCTTTGATGTGTGGGCTTGTGACTCATACCAATAGGCTGTCAGATTTACATTTTTAGTAACTAATCTTTATTATAGAAAGTACATTTAGGTTTTTGGTAAATTATTTTCTGATGTCATAGAAAGAATAGCATTCTGTGTAATTCTTGCCTAATTCACTTTCATTGTCTAAGAGAAAGGCATAGAGAGAAGATGTAACGTTGCGTCAGTGTCAAGAAATTTAACATTCGCAGTGTGTTCTTGCTTAGGTATGTGTATTTGGTAATTTATTTGCTTATTGCAATGGTAGTGTGTGTTTAAACAAGTTTTATTATCTATTTAATATTGAGATATATAATTTTGTAAAGTTTTTGAATGAGAAAAGATACACCTGCACTTACATGTATTAGACGAAGGAAAAGGGTAATACCATAATACTATAGCTAAATGAGTAATAAATAGCGTTGGGAGTAATTATGATATTTACATTGTATATTACAAGTGTGATAAATAGATTTTTATTTAAATTTTTAGGATCTGTCAACATTTATGTATATAAGGAAATAAAGAACCTCAACACAATATTCAGAGTGTAACAGGAACATAATTAACGATGTTATTAAATAAGAATTCAGTTATAACCTAAGGAAAGCACGGGATGTGTTATTCATTGTGTGTTGTAAGAACCTGTACCTGGAGTAAAAAAAGTTCTTTTAAAGTTTATATTTACCAGCACTTCGATTGGATCAGCTACTCAAAGCTGCAGCCAATCATAAAACGGAGATTGTCACAGAATTTTCGTAATGAAATCCGCCAAGAGTTTATGGGGAGCGAAGTGGACCGAAAACCCTTGGATAGCGAAGATGCATTAATCCTGGAAACATTAAGGAGTAATCTCCTGAAAAAAAAATCGACTGTTGCCTACGTAGGTTTGATCAATTTTCGTTTGCATCAGTTTTTAAAGATTTGAAGAAAAAAAGTTGTAGTGCTAGGTAAATTATTGGGAAATGATTCTAACAATTACGGGTACATGTTTAACAAATTGAAAGAACGAATATTAAAGAGACACTGCATTTCGTTTTGCGCAAATGCCATAAAATAACAATTTTTTTTTGGTAACTTAGATGAATTTTCATGCAAAGTTTAAAGTGTGAACTTCGCAATAATAACGCTTTTTCAAATCAAAACATTCTCAATATATCGCTAACGTAATTGATTTTAGTCAGATAACACTTTGAATAATGTTTGCCCAGCATTTCGTTGAAAAGCACATGAAAAGGATTTTACATAAGTTTCAGCTTTCCCAGCTGATTAATTTTTAGGAAGAATATTTTTTAAAGAATTACTCTATGTATTCCTATGTAAAAATTTGACTCCCCCTCCACCCATTGTGGCCCAACCCTAACTCCAGGGGTCATGATCTTCACAACGTTGAATTTATACTACCTGAAAATGCTGCCACACAAGTTTCAGCTTTCATGGCCGCATGGTTCTTTAGAAAAAGATTTTTAAAAATTTATTTAAAAATCTCAAAAATTCCTAATTTTCTCCCCTTGAAAATAGAGTTGGTCTTTAATTTTCACAAGATTAAATCCCCTTTCTTTAAGGTCAAGATCTAGTATATGATTTCAGTGTCTTTTTGGTGCTAGAACCATTATGACGTCATTATTGATTACGATGAATCTTTTCCCGTATTTTACGGCTTTAAGGACGTTGTTTACTCGGGGTTTGAGTTCTCAAATCCGGATTGTTATAAAAGTTCAATTTCATGAGTAAAATTTGTTTTAGATACAAAAAGTTTTTATGAAATGGATTATTATTGATATAACAGTCGGTATTTTTACTAAATTATGGAATAAAGCCCTGACAAAGTTTGACTTTTAGCAAAACAGAGGAAATTCGGACTAAATTTTTCACATTTTGTTTTCCACTCAAATATTTTTGGTAGTACTATAATATTTAAAGTTAAGATTTTATTTGTTAGTCAACATAATTTTGCATATTTTCTGTTGGTTTTATTTTGCTTTTTCGTTTAGATAATCGTATGGCACACACTACAAAAATATTGAAAAATGCTTAAAAATGATAAAAGACACCATATCTCAAAATTTTGATCATTGACCTCATATAAATTTTATACCAGCAGAGAAAGGTCAATATACTTAGCTTAATACTATAAATGATTTAGCATTATCATCATTTAGTTTTTTGTTATATTGAATCAAAAATGGGTAGTAATTTGAAAACTGATCGAGAAAATTCGGACTAGAATATCTTTAAAAATTGTGTATGAAAACTTAATGCTTTGTATCTATTCAATATCACTACCATTCATAAACTGTATTTTATTTGTTAAAGAGTTTATTAATTTGTATTATTTTCACAATTAAAAAAATTTGAATCATAGTGTAAAATTTTTTTGGATTTTTCTTGAATTTTCAAAATATATTCAATGGTCATTAACTCAAAAAGTAGTTCATTGACCTACTTTTTTGAAAGTGAAGAATAACACTACCATGTAAGGTCTATAACACACAATAGTTGGTTTTTCATTATCATCAGTGAATTTTTTTTTCATTCTGAGTAAACGTCATCCTTAAAGGAAATATGCAGAAAATAAAACAATATTTTGACATTCTATATTTAATCACGTAAAAAGTAATACCGGTACCTATATTCAATTTGATATCATTTTAAAGAGGAGGTCAAGAGCTTGTTTATTGCTCTTTTTGGAGAGACTGTAGGCATTCTAGATATATTTCATAAGTCAAAAATGGACAAATGTCCGAGATTGGTTTCTTTTTTCCTTCATATTTCATAGAAAATGTATGTTTAAAACATGATTTTTCATTGAGTTTACCAAAAATTTAAGCCGCAGTACACTATATGAACCAAAGATATTGTTATGAAGCATCATCGACAGAATTTATACCTTGAATTTCATAAACCTGTAGGCACCTTTCATTTACTAGATCTTGACCTTAAGAATGCTTTTTGCCAAGTTTAATTACGATCGGACCAGTTAGTTTTAGAGAAAATGTTGAAAATGTGAAAAGTTAACAAACAAACAGACAGACAGAAAGACAGACGGAAAACAGACAAAATGTGATCAGGAGAACTTACTTAAGCTTTTAGCTCAGTTAAACTTAAAATGGTTTCATAGTTGGAAATAATAAAATACCATTTGGTTGGATTGATTGTACGCAGCATTGTTACATGGTTTTTCAATTTATCCTTTGGTACATGTGAACTTACTTGGTCCAATAAGCCATCCGGAAATAGAAGAACGGGTAGCTAAGAGAGTGCTTTTGGAGAAGGAATACCAGTGTAATTTGTCGCCGTACGAAAAAGTCCGAACTAACAAAGAGGACGATGTGTCTTCATTTGAATATGCCCACATCCTAGGTTGGATATGCATTTCCTCTATGAAGATACTATCAAACGTTCCCATGGTCTCAACAGAGATCGTCAGAGCCCAAATCCCTGTCTCTGGGTTGGTGATGACGCCACTATCCGGGTTATATACATGTTCGTTGTCGGTCAACACGCTCTGGAATTTGTATCCACTGTCACGGGAAGCAGGAGCTGTCAAATAAGTAGAGGCTCTGGCATAGAAGAACGGGGTGTCTACAAAAACGCAATTACATTTAGGTGTAAGCATAACCAAAAATTAATAATTTTGTTAAGGTATACGTTTACTCAGAATGAAAAAAAAATCCACTGATGATATTGAAAAACCATCTATTGTGTGTTAAAGACCTATCATGGTAGTCCTATTTTTCACTTTCAAAAAAGTGGATCAATGACCTACTTTTTGAGATAATGGCCATTGAATATTTTTTGAAAATTAAAGAGAAGTCCCTAAAAATTTTACACTATGATTGAAATTTTATTAATTGTGAAAATAATACAAATTGCTAAACTCTTTTAAAAATGAAATACAGTTTATGATTGGCAGTGACACTTAACAGATACAAAGCATTCAGTTTTCATTCACCATTTTTATGAATATTCCAGTCCGAATTTCCTCTACCAGTTTTCAAATTTCTACCCTTTTTTGATTAAATTTTACGAAAAACTGATGATGATAATATTAAACATTTATAGCATTAAACTAGGTATATTGACCTTACTCTGCAATCATAAAAGTTATAAGAGGTCAATATTTTTGTAGTGCGTGCAATTCGAATATCTAAACGAAAAAGTGAGATAAAACCAACAGAAAATATGCAAAATTGTGTTGACTAACAAATAAAATCCTTACTTTGAATATTACAGTACTACCAAAAATATTTCAGCGAAAATCAAATCTGAAAAATTTTCGTCCGAATTTCCTCTGTTTTGCTAAAAGTCCAACTTTATTTGAGCCTAATTCGATAATAAAGTAAAAACATCGAATGGTTTGTCAATATTTATTCATTTCATAAATACTTTTAGTGTTTAGAAACAATTTTACTCATGACATTGAACTTTATGACAATCCGAATTTGAAAACTCAAACCCTGAGTAAACGTCCTTAAAAAGGTTTTACGTGTATTCATACCGTGCTGTAGTTTCCAACCCGAAAATGTAGAAAATTCCTCTATAGCTGTTCCTTTGAGGATGACTCTGATCTTGTCACCGACAAGAAGGTCATACACGACGAACCCAGTGCTTGACCCTTTCGAGACGCTATCAGACCCCCGAGAGTATGTAGCTGTAGACCCCACCGATACGTCATTGACGAGGAGATCTGCTGTTGTTTGGTGATGCTGGCTGCTGGCAATGGTCCAAGAAAAGACGTAAGTTCCGCTTAATTGACATGTAAAGATACCCGATGTTTTATCATAAGCCGCTCCCTCATTGGTTTTGACATTGTTGAATCTGACGTAATTATCTGTCACTGATGACGTCAGTATTGCATAGAAAGCTATGTTGTTTACTGAAATACAAAGACGTTTTTAATCATTTATTAGGTTTTAATTTAAATATCCTTTATGGTTATTTAAGTCATCAAAGAAATTGATTTTTATTTGAAATGCTGAAAAATACTTTTAAGACTATATACGTCTGGATAAATTCAATACTTTTCGAATTTATTAAATGACCCATAATGGAATTAATATGGGTTGGTGTGTTTCTTCAAAGAGAAGTTTAGAGCCAATGACAGGAATTTTCATCAGATATGGTAAAAGAATGACATGTGGTAGTTGCGAGAAAAACTTTTTTTTTCAAATGCAGGAATTGTCAACTTCTAAACTCCAATTGTATGTAATTACATTTAATAAAACTATGTTGTTACCAAGTACGAATCTGTTTTCATAGGTTATCACTATATCTTCATACAATATTGAGGATGCCCACTGTTATACTGACTGCATACGTTGTCAGGGCATGTCTGTCTATTTTTCTCCGTTTAACAGTGGTTGTATGTTTGCATTATCTAAGTTGTGTCAATGGGATATTAATAGACAAACATACGCTCATTGTTGACAGTAGAAAAATATGTTTCTTTTTACCTTCGCGCTATCTTTGTTCTAACGAAGGGTTAAGCCTTTTTTAATATTATCAGTGACCACGTTATTTCCCCATCCAGGTAACTTTGTGAATACTAAATTTTATGGGAAAGAGTGATCACATTATTTTCTGACAGTGTCGCTTGACTCTGTCTATTAGTTTACTGCACATAAGCCACAAATCGGAAGCTGCGTGTAGAACACATGAAAAGAATGTACGCAAAAGAAAAGAGTACAAAAAAGTTCATTTCAGTAAAATGTCTTCTTAGGCCCTTAAAGCGTAATCCAAACTCTATCTTAGAAAACAAACAAATACTTTGATTGGTAAAAATATTCATTTGGAGCGATTTTAGGTGTTAAGTAACTGAGTGCACATAACCCTTTCAGTTGGTGGGACAAGTTCATTAAGCATTAGAGGGGTTGAAGGGTTAATTGTAAACCTCGTCTACCACAGTAAAGTTGAAAAGCGTTAAAAAAGTTTGATGTGATGGTGGGACGCATTTGGGCAGAAATCACACTTAAAGTATTCAAACCTGTGTCAAAGTCGTGCCTAAAGGTCATCAGAAAAGTCGAAGTAATTTCAGAGGAGAAGGACACCCTCCACGGCGTTTGCAAGTATATTTCGCGGAAGACAACTCTGAGCTAGAAGAGATGTTTGATCAATGCACAGTTCAAGATATGTGGACTGTAAGTGCACATAATTCAGAGGCAACCGATGATTGGGAAGTTACATTTGACATTGGCAACAAGAAATTAACTTTGGACATTGACAGCGGTGCACATTTCAACATATTATCCAACACAAACGCAGAGAATTTTTCGTCAATTGTTCCAATCAGCGATAGTAACGTTATTATCATTGGTGTAGGTACCAAAGGTAAATCATATGGACAAATTCGCCTACCATGGAAAGACAAGGACGCAGAAAGACTACTAGTTAGTTTCCAAGTGATTGATATTCCTCGAACCTGACTGTCACTTGGTAGAAAAGACAGCATTCTATTTGGCCTGATTGCAAGAGTTAACAGCGTCAACGTTTGTACGGCTGCAGGAAAAATAAGTAAAGACTATCAGATGTCATTGGACAGGACATTGACAGCCTTCCTGGCGAATACGAAATAAAAAAAAAACAATAGTACTAGCCATTCATGCACCTAGAGCTATTCCAGTTTCTATTTATGATCAAGTTAAATATGAGATTAACAATTTAGTTCGTTGTGGCATCATATCTTCAGAACAGAACCAACTCCATGGGTCAACAGTTTAGAACGTGTACGGAAGGAAACGGGCCGCGTGCGAACTTGCATTGACCAATCATATCTCAACAAGGAGATCATGCATAAACATTATCCAATGATCAGTTTTGATGATATTGTGGCAAGATTGAATGGAAGCGAGTATTTTTCAACTTTGGATGCCAACACAGTTTACAATCAGATCAAGTTGTTTAAGCACAGCTCTATATTAATAACATTCAACAACCCCTTCAGAAAATATCGATATCTTCCTAATCCAACGAGATTAAATTGTTCTGGTGAAGTTTTTCAGAGGGATACGGTGACTCATTTTCGCAGCATGGAGGGAGTAGAGATCGTGATATATTACATATTAGTTTACGGAAAGACCTTGGAAGAGCACACAGACCGATTAACAAAGGTTTTGAAAAAAAACCTACACCATTGAATTTAAGTTAAACTTGTAAAACCGGAAGTTGACTACTTTGGCAATCATCTCAAAGAAGACGGCTTGAAACCATCAGCAGGCAGAATTTAAGCAATTCGGGAAATGAAGGACCCAGCCAAGAGAGAGAGAGAGAGAGAGAGAGAGAGAGAGAGAGAGAGAGAGAGAAGGGCAGGGAGAGTGAGAGAAAGAGAGAGAGTGATGATGGCAGTAGTCTGGATGTTAAGGTTTCCACAAACTGCTGCATGGAAAGTCTAATGTGAAAGAAGACCGCTAAGAACCGGAAGCCATTTTTAAAAAGAATTCATACAGCACCAATGAGGATACAAAAAATGATGTTAAAATTACAGCATAACGAATTCAACCTCATCTACATTGAAGGCAAAGAAAATGGATTGGCAGTCAGTCTGAGCCAAATACCGTTAGAGAACTGTGACAAAAGGATGACAGACGATGAGAGAATGAGCATGAAATCTGAAACATTATTATATTAGACACTAGTTAAATCTACAAAGAAAGATGAATGGCTACAAATTCTAAAACAAGTTATTTGCCAAGGATGGCCAGAGAGGCAATGTGATGTGCCACTTGAAGTCATGCCATTCTGGGACTTTCATGATGAGCTATCTTCTTACAATGGATTCATCTATCGTGAAAAGCGAACAGTTATACCGTTAGAATTAGTTATCATCAAGGGATCCTCAAGAGCAAACAAAAAATCTGTTAGTTATCACAACATGTCACATAAGAGGCAGTATAAATATTTATCTAGTTCTGAGCAAAGGTGTCTCAAAGTCAATTCAAAACACGTAATATAGTGTTTGTGCTTATATTATACAGGTAATTACTGGGATAGCAGGTCTAGGCAACTTCCGTTTTTTCAGGATAGCTCTATTTCAAGATGGCAGCCAATTTGCTTTAACATATATGGAAATTTGCATTGCATTCTAGATGAAATTGTTTCCCCATTTTAGAGGATAGCATTGGTATACTTCAAAGGCTTCCTGCATATCTTTAATGAAAAATTGTACCACACCATATGGAAATATAATGTTAATGAAATAAACTAATGATTGTATGCAGCGATTTAAAATTCTATGTATAGTATTTTTACAATATTTTCACAATATGCTTTAAAAGTGTTTACCACAGGTGCCCAGTTTTACATGTGACAGAGACTATTTATAACTGTTTCATTTAAATAAAATCACAAAATGGATATATTCTTCCTCTTTCAAACATATTTGAATTAAGTCACGTTTTGACATGCACGATAGACATCTTGATCAGTATGGTACATGTACACAGTACTAGTAAATGTTTGCATATCTTTGGAACCTTGTAACTCTTATGTCCTAAGTAAATACATAATTTAAACATTAATATTAAAAAACGCATCCCTCAGCAAAAAACATGTTGTCAAATTTAATCATCAAAATAATATCATTTATGAATAAAAAATGCTGAATATTAAAAACAATCAAAAAGTCTTCGCTTAAAAATGATTTTTCCTTAACAACATCACAATTATTTTAACTTGAATATTTACCAAATATCATCAATAATGATAATTAATGACGGCTTACATGTAATAAGTTGATTTTTTTATTGTCTGATGATAACAATTTATGGCCTATTTAACTATCTTTGTATAAACAGAGTTAACTGTCTTGCATGTGTAAATATCAACCAGGGGGCGCAAGCATCTATCCTCCAATTTTTGGAGGATAAAATGTATCCTTCAAAAACGGAGGTTGCCTATACCTGGTTAGAGGACAACCTAAGATTTGTTGGAAATGACACACATGTTGTCATCAATTCACAGTCAAACAAATCATACCTTGCTCGACTCCCAGTCAATCACTGTTTTTCAAGATGCTTCACTTCATATGTAAACTTGATTAGAGAAACAACCAGCTTCTTACCTGGCACCGCTCTTCGGGTATTTTCCTATGAGTCTAGATCATACGTATATTAATTAGCTGTATTGTCTCACAGTTCTCTTTGGACCGGCAGACGGGTTAACATCAAATTTGTTAGACCCGTTGAATTAGCAATAACTGTTTTGTTGGACTTTTAGTAGTAGAAACTATACATAATATTATTAGCACGGGTTTAACAATAAGTCTGTGTTAGATTAATGTAATATTAACAGTACTAATTATTTGTTTTCAGCATAAAATATTTATTATTGAAATCAAAGGCTTTTAAATTCCCCTTAGTCCCATTGATTTGAGCATACAACTACACTCATCCCTCGCCAATGAGTTACAGCGTGTTTGGAGAATACTAACCGGCTATATAATACTTTACGAGTTGTTCTTTTTCCTTATGACACATACATTCATCAACTTCCTTTATAAAATTGCTTTATATCTAATAATGTTCATTTGCCAGGTATATGCATATGTTACCATGTTGGTATTACCAGGTATATGCATTGTGTTTTGTGTGTACATGAACAGCTGTCGCATTTAACATAAAGTTTTCAAAAAAGAGATTCTGGTATTATTTTTCATCATTAGCTTATATCAATAATCAGACTTTTTTGTGCGAGAAATGTATCAATGTACTTGTGTATTATATAAGCAAACAAATAAGTCACGCCAGAGAAAATGCTGAAAACTTTTTAAAAATCGTTTGACTCGGGGCCCGGATACTTGCTTGAAAATAAAGAAAAAAATCCTTTTGACACATACAGGCAAGTACAATCTATATATCTAACAATGTTGATTTTGCCAGGTACGCCAGAGAAAATGCTGAAAATAGTTTAAAATCGTTTGACTCAGGACACCGGACACTTGCTTGAAAATTCTCGGTATATACAAGCCAAATAGCGAGTTAAGGAGGTTGCATGGTTAACAAAGTGAATATCAAATCTACCTGAAACTTTCATACAAAATTGGTTTATCTATCACTATTATATAGAAATGATCATTTTCACTTAATTTACTTTTTCTCTATTGGTGTATTAATATATTTATATATAGAGATTTTCTTCTAAAGGAGATAAATACAGTTTAAAATCACCACGCCCATCGAGCCCTCTTAAATACAATATCGTATATTTATGGTTTCCTTCTTAGTTTTTCAATTATGATAAAAACAACTATTACCAATTATTTATAATAATCTTTTAGTCCATTTAAATTAGTAATGTTCTGTATTTGTCACAAAAGTTAAAGTGTTACGTATAGTAAGAAGGATTAGTCAACCATCAACTTTGACATCAGTTATATAAACAAATGGATCTCTTACATAGCTACAGTAACATCATTACATGTACATCAAATTAAACTTTACCATCATAGCAATACTACGATGCTCATCAAACTACTGAACATACCTTAAATATTCATATTAAAATACAATTATCAAAATATTCAAATCAAAATACGAATATTCGATATTTAAGAACACTTTTACACGCGCTTGAGAAAACAGGCTAACTGCATTTTTGCAGAAATAAAATGATTTCTCTTTGATTGTTTACATTGGATTTAAAGATGTAAAGTGAAAGAACTTAAATAATTAAATTTTCATAAACATTTCTGACAAATATACTCACCCAGTCCTAGTTCCTTTTTCTGTAACTGTGTGACTATGTGTGTCAGTTCATTGAGGTCCCTCCTGATCTCTCTGATAATCTGGTGATTATTGTCACACTTAGACCACTCGTTCTGAGGATTGTAGATGGGCTGTGCTCCAGTGAGAATCACAAGAAAACCAATAAGTATGAATATTGGTCGTACGTATGCCATTCGTCTTTGTTCCATTGCTTACAAAAGGTGGACTACTTGGATTGATATCATAACTCTGTTTATGGAGGATCACGCACTGTTTATGTCAATGTATAGTGTATAATGATTTTACTTCCCTTTTTGTTTATCTAATTGTATTCCTTTTTAGTCACACGAGCAATATGAATTTTTATATGATGTACACTTGATGTATATTAATTATACATATATGTTAAAAGATTAGTTTATTTTCTTTCTATTTTAACACTTCAGTATTAATACTTACAATGTTTGTATTGACTTGAATGTATATAAGGGAGAGTATCAGAACTAATTATTGCAAAACTCATATTATCTATGAAGGATAATAGCTAATTACTTCATGAAATGGAAAATAAACATCCTGGAGGGTCAACAAATTAACTATTACATGTAGACCTGCTTTTCACTTTTAAACGATGATATTTTGCCATTTACTATAATTTAATTTGAAAAATCCAAATACTTTATCTTTAGAATTTAAACAGTTTCCTATGTACAGAGCTCTTTGTTTAAAGAAGGTTAATATAGTCTGAAAATGGTCACGACTATCCAGCACTCTTAAAAAATATTTGTGTCTCTTCCTTCAAAACATTGCAAAAAAGAGAAATGTCTGTCAACATTTTTGTATAATTTGTTTTCTAAAGTTCAACGTTTTCAAAGAGTTATCTCTCTTAATCAAATAGTGTTCCCTCCTTTCATTATCTAGAGTTATCTTTCATTTTTAATTTAGAGTTTTAATTTTCCACTTTCTGTTGATTCCTTGTGTGACCCACACAAGGACATTCACCCTCCAGTCATTTTAAGTCTTATGCTGCCACCCACTGTAAGTTAACCTGTATTTTGATTTAATTCTTTCGCGAATATTCGTTCATATGTACCTGTTCTGTTTGATATATTTATATTTGCAATATTAAGAAAACAAACTATTTTCTCTAAAAAGTATGGAATACCTTTACTATCATAATAATCATGTTCAGAGAAACGTACGTTTGTCACAATTTTCTTTGGAAACCCATTTGTATCAAAACTTCATTTTTTGGATCTTATATTAAATTTGAATCTCTTTATCATAAGCTTATTTAATATTCAGATTTCATAGTGTCACGTTTTTGTTGCCTTTATGTACATTGTTAATGATTTGTAGAATTTATGAGTAATTCATATTTTGTATCTTGTTTCAGTTTTTTACCACTATGATACAATAAACAATATACCTTTATTGTGTTTGTTTAAACTATCTGCAAGATAAAGCTTACCTTTACTTACATTATGCAATGAAAAATAAAAAGCATTATAAGAAAAAAAAATGTAAACATAAATTGGATTAACATAAAAAAAAGTTGCATATTTATGTATAATTTATAAAGGGAAATATTTAAATTTTTTCAACATTCAGTAATAGTCAGAAAACTCTTGTGATTGTGTATTTTAAAACCTGAAAAGGTAGGTAGAGAAATTTGATTAATGTTTTAGTGCAAACAATGTATACAAGAGCTTAATAAATTGGTGGCACCGACTGCACATAACAATTATCTAATAACATATGTAAAATAAGGTCAGGTTATCTTCGTGCTTTTCAACATTTTGAAATCATTTGATAATATTTAAATCTATGGATTCACCGGTACAAACATTTTTAACCCAAGCTCAAATATCGCCTACATCTCAAGAACGTTACTATATGTTGTGTTTAACATGAAATTTTGCATCACAATTTACGCCACAAACGAGCTATTTTCGACAGATTTCACTTTAAATCTCCAGTTGAAACCATGACGCCACGGCGTAAACGAGGCAAAAATATGACGTAAAAATGCATTAAAACGACATATTATCACACGAGGTATATTTGGGCATTGACTGAATATAGCTTTGGTTTATTGGGTTACTTATATTTGGCCAATACAAGGGGTAGCTGCAGGGTAACACCCCCTTCCTCATATCTACATCTCATGAGTTTATAACATATTAATATCAAAAAATCAATTACAGTGTTTAAATGCAAATATCCCAATGTGCATTTTTAATATTTTTGAATAAATTGCTAGACATGTGACACTTTTTAAGCAAGCCGAAAAAAATGTGGACAGTTACTAATTAAAACTTTCAATACTGGTCTTTCAGTACTCACATTGCTCCGAATTTCTCCCCCCCCCCCCCCATTTATTCCAATTTCATTAATGTTGCAATATCCTGTTTTATATTATATTATGAGTGTATTTTTATTATATGTACTTATTATACTGTTATACTTCTATAACTTAGATATACTTGATTTATAAGATGTAACTTTGATCCTTGGGGAGAGGACTTACGTTGGCACTGTCTGATGTCCGGTTCTTTTATGTATCCATTTGCATTATAAATATTTGTTATATTAAAAATTAAATGTGTACCCCTTGCGAAAACTATTGAAAATAAAATTTTCAAGACGCCCGTTATTTTTCTGAAAAAAATTATCAATTTTGTAGAAATTAGAACTGGACACTCAAAATAGAGTATAAACATTGGTCTAAACCATACCAACTAATGTTTTTTGTGCAAACTTTTGTAATTATGTACGCTTTGCCGGCTTTACATATTAGAATACAATGCATGAAAATGCGATCCAATGTCAATATTTTACCGCTATAATCTCAAAATTCAGTAGTCCTTATGGAAATGGTTCTGTAAAAACATATTTTGTTTCAGTTTTCTGCTTAGATCCATCGATAATGTTGGAGACCTTTTAAACATTAATTAATTCATGATTAATTCAATACCGAAAAGCGTATGTCTTTAAAATCTAAATGGTTTTAGTAAACGAATAAAAAGGAACATTAAAGGATAGGGTGGGTACCCACTTTTCAATCAAAACAGAGACATATAATCATAGGCCTGATAGTTATTTTTAATCGTGCTGGGTAAACTATGCATTGGGGAACAGTGTGATATTAGGCAATTTACAGCATTTTAATTCCTTACGTCCTATTATAAGGATTTTGATGCAATGTTTATTAATTTATTATGTAAATGTTAATAATACGAAGGTGTATGGATCAGTAAGCTACCGATATAATACTTAATACAAAACAAATCCCTACTCAAAATTATGAAAGAATTTAATTTGCTATATTCACATTCACTTTTGCGATCTTCGACTTACTAGTTATCACCTTTACGGAGATGTAAGTCGCAAATTGATGGTGAAGCTAAGCATACTACCGGATTGTGACGTAGTGCAATGCTCGAACTAATTTAAAGGGACTTAAATATGATTTGAGCTCCTAATTTTCAAATGTAAGTTTGCTATTGTTTTATGTCTATAGAATGATTAATATGGGTACTGTTAATGCGTCTTCAAAATTTGAACGCGAATAGTAAGTTGTTTGCAAGATACAGAGTTTAAAATTCTCTGTTTTGTCATTGTTTACAAATCTGTTATATTAGTATGCGTTTCAATTAAATGGTGCTTTTTTGTTGATAATATTATATAATAAACACAATGAATTAATTCTTCTTCTTTGACAATTTGTCAATTTGTCAAATAACTGCTAATTTCTTTACTTTACATTATTTGTAAACAAATATAAGAATCGAGCTTTGTTTACATAAAAAATGCATTCTTAATTTTGTATCTTACTTGTTACTTGATTTCTAATATTCAAATTTTGGTCAATCATTCAAAATGCACAAGTAAACCATTTTATGCATAAAAAAAATAAAACTAAAATGTTCATCTCAAATCGTGTCAGGGTCCCTTTAAATACATTTACCTTATGGATGGTTTCATTTGACAAGTTTTAGTTTGTAATGTATTATTGTACGTTAACATTAAAAATGTATATGACAAATGATACACCTCTTTCAAATACTGGGGGATTTACATTGCTGGCCACCATTGTTAACTCTCTAATTATCGTTCTATTTTGTGGACCAAAAATACCTTAATAGTGTTTTTATTATTTTATGAAGAGCAAATATATTTTAATGAACTGAACTTGTGAGTTTATTGGTTGCTTCATAATGCCGGCTTGTTTTTCTTGATATCAAACAAAAAAAGCAGAACAGTGCTCATAAACTCCCAAAGGACGATTTTATCAAACATAAACATCGAATCAATGATGCATGAAGTCAAATATTGAGTTGCTTGCAAGATACAGAGTTTCAAATTATCTGTTTTGTCATTGTTTACATATTTGTTATATTAGTATGCGTTTCAATTAAATGGTGCTTTTTTGTTGTTAATATTATATAATAAACACAATGAATCAATTTCTCTTCTTTGACAGTAGTCAATTGGTCAAATAACTGGTAATTTCTTTACTTTACATTATTTGTAAACAAATATAAGAACCGAGCTTTGTTTACATAAAAATGCATTCTTAATTTTGTTTCTCACTCGAACTTGATTTCTAATATTCAAATTTTGGTCAATCATTCAAAATGCACAAGTAAACCATTCTATGCATAAAAAAAAAAAAATAAAACTAAAATGTTCATCACAAATCGTGTCAGGGTCTTTTAAATACATATACCTTAAGGATGGTTTCATTTGAAATGCTTTAGTTTGTCATGTATTATTGTACATTAACATTAAAAATGTATATGACAAATGATACACCTCTTTCAAATACTGGGGGATTTACATTGCTGGCCACCATTGTTCACTCTCTAAATATCGTTCTATTTTGTGGACCAAAAATACCTGAATAGTGTTTTATTATTTTATGAAGAGCAAATATATTTTAATGAACTGAACTTACGATTTTATTGGCGGCTTCATAATGCTGTCTTGTTTTTCTGGATGTCAAAAAAAAGCAGAATAGTGCTAATAGACTCCCAGAGGACGATTTTATCAAACATAAACATCAAATCAATGATTCATGAATGAACAATGATAATGCACAAAACGATTAGAAATATGAGCAATTAATAACTAACTTTTAGAGAGATGTATATGTTTTATTTATCATTTTTATTCACAAAAAGGGAAAAGTTTTTTCCAGTGAATGGGGAATTGGTCGGCAAATTGTAATGGATGAACGCTTTTTATTCCACTTGAAACATGTTGTTTGCCACTTGTTCTCTATGTGATATCCATTATCAATATTTGATATAGATTTTGATGTCATATAAGAATGTCTACAAAAGTTTGTTATTTCACAGCTAGAAACTATTTGATAAAAAATTTTTGTAATTTCCTTCTTAATAACCAACACACATTTTTTAAGTTATGAAGTGCTCTCTCTCTCTCTCTCTTTGGGCGTTTAAATGCAGCCATTAGTGGATCCTGGAAAAGGTTAGCCATTCTTTTGATAGTGTAAAGAATGAGCAAATTATTTTTATTATTCTGTTCAGGTTCTTTAGGATGTGGTGATAGATAATGCCAAGTGGAGCCCTCCTTTTGTCTGTTTTCTCTTTGTATTGCAAAAGTGTTTTCTAATCATTTGTGAAAATCTCATCAATTGCAGATTGCACTGTTTGGGTTTTATAGCCTTGACTACACAGATGGTATTTTAATATCTTGCTCTCTTCTTAAAGAAAAAAGTATCAGAAGAACAGATTCTCTTAATGATCATTATTTTGCACGTCAACTTAGTTATCTTAAATGTAAACACACTTATTCTGCATGTTGAAAAACTTCTTTTGCAAATTGACATGTATAAGGCAAAATTATGCTACTATAGTAGCAGTAACGAGATTCGTACTCCACCACGAATATCGAAAATCCAGCCTTTATTGATTAGGAGTGTCAACGGCTATATAAATGGTTTAACCACAAACTATTGTAGATGCGCAGCAAGAAGATTGTCATCATATATGTAGATTAGTAGTCTTTCATCACAGAAACGGGACATTTCTTTTTATTATCATTATGTTAGGGGTCTTTTCCGGACGCTTCGCTGTTTTTATGTCTTTCTTTTTCATTGGTGATATCATTTCGCTTAATGTGAATTTGTATTTTGAGAAAAATGATAAATTCAAAGATCTGCTGCCGATTACTGGTGATGATAACTACATCTACACAAAGAATGACCTGAGTTTGTTGGAGTGTGCTGGAAGCTGTAAATTTTGTGCTGGATTTCTGTATAACAGTGGGTCAAAAACTTGTCATCTTCTGAAAAGTCTTCTCAACGAGACAAGTTTTAACAGAGATCATGTGGATATTGGATGGGAGCTTTATGAAAGTTTGAATGGTATGTTAAGGAATTGTTAAACAGAACTGAATAATTGATAAAACATTTTGTGATATGAAAATATAAACAATATATATTTTTTAAAGATAAAAATAAAGATTTATTCGTGTTAAATGAATACATGTATTAAAACAAACTATATAGTAAATGCTACTTTGTATGACACGAAGTGTGGTCCCCTGAATTGCCATCACGTGATATGTGTTGATAATTCTACCAAACGGAGGTCATAAACAAATTTCAATTTTGCACAGGCATACCCTTATTTGAATTAAGAATTTAAATGATAATTAAATTCTACTTATTTAGTAGATTCTGAAAAGTGCTGTTGCTTCGTACAGAGTTCATCTTTTATTAGAATAAATATCAAAGAAATGAACTCTTGTTGAAATGTATATACGTATTTGACTTGGCTTAATATTTTACGTATTTATTAATTCATTCTATAGATTTTTCGACGCAGCAGCACTTTTTAATAAACTAAATATTCCCTTAATTTATACCCAAAAGATTGTAATGATCTGTTAAGTGTATGCCCTTGTAAAAAGTGGATTTAGATAGGCTTCCCGATGGCAAACACGTCGAACTTGTACATTAAACACTCTAGAAAAAAAATAATACACGCTCCAAAAAATAATCGCATGCTGGGTCAAACCAAGCATAATGAATAGGATTTACTGGTGTAATAATTGTATTAAGATTATGCTCCTTTCATTTATGAAATGCATTTTCCCATGTTAAAAAGTTGATTGATCTGCCTCTCTTTACACATAATACGCGTCAGAATTTACAGTATGAAGTCACTTCGACAAGTGCATCGCGATCAGTCAGTTGTTTATATTTATCGTTGTTGTACTTATTTGACTACAAAGTTACACGCAGAGGTAGTTTTTAATGTAGTTTAATGTCTTCTACATGTAACAATCGGGAACAATTTTATTTTTGAGCATTTTTGATGACTTGTTGTTTTGTGTGATGTCACATTTAACATTTTCCGTACTTTCTGGTCGGCGCGACCACAAAGTAGAACTTAACAGTGCTGCGCAACTAAACTCTGCTACATAATAATCTTTTATATTTATCTATCATTAATATACTATTTAAAGCTTCCATACATTCTTCGAACGTCGAAAATTTCTTATTACCACCTCATAATACTAAAAGAATGATTCCTTACTCCTTAAATAAGCTCTGCTAAGCGTAAACACTTTCTCCATAATTCCATTTGTATTATGAATTTTTTCATTGTTTGAAGTTAAAAGTTTAGTCTCCGTACGAAAATGTTGGCCGTTTTCCGGCTGAACTCAGGGTGAACTTAAACGTATTTCGGTTAAAATGTAGCCGTACTTAGGAGTATCAAAGGCGTACATGGAAAACGCTTTGAATGTTAGACGGATTCCATCTTATTCATAGCCGGACCTTACCTCAAACCTTTGCCGTATTTTCAGCATCTAGCAGTTTTCTGTTAAAGTTAACCGTATTATTTCTCACTGCCCGGCATTACGTTTGATGACTGATGATGCTTTTCTAAATTAAAAAATTATAAAGGTGTTTCCCTTTTCTACCCATTTTTCAGTGGATCTAATATGTGCTCTTTTAGATTGTTTATCATAAATAGAATCCAGATCAGTTTCTAGGTGTTTGATTTTTTTTTATTTTGTAAAGAAAATTTGTTTTTAACTTGTTACATTGAGAGCGATAATTTTTTTGATTTGAAAGAAAGTGCAACTTGGGTTGCCTGGTTTGTGACCGGGTTTTTTGCAAACTTTACAACGGGATTCTTTTTTACAGATGTTCCTGGCATACCCTCTATCTCAGCTAATTTTCGCTGAATTTTAGGTAGACCTTAGTAAAATAACAGACAGCGTATGAAATCTATTTCCATATTATGCTTTTTGCTTGTAACCGGCTGTCTTATTTTTTCATACAGTATTTTGCTTTTCAACTTAGCTCCTAACATATCAAGAAGCTTTACGATGACCGATTCATCGGCAGATAACGGTGGCCTACAAAGGCAAAACTGTCAGAGTATTTACATTGTGATTGTCTGAACTGTTAAGATTTGTATCTAAAAAAATTAAAGATATGTTTTGTATAGTTTTTTCTGCTGTCTTGGTCTTTTACATACACACGCAAGAGATTCCTTTCTTATTGCAAGCAGTGTAAGGAATTCCCATTCACTTCAATTACACGCTTCATTAGTATAAGGTCCGTTACCCGATTAGCGCCAAAACACTGTAGATCAGAGTCCTTCAGGTATAACGGTTTGATTGTTCTGTCAGGAGGTTGCTCAGCCATGACGAGTGTCGGACACAGGTATAAACACAGGTATATAAAGGTGATCATCGCTCACTGCGTAATCACCGGAGAGTCAATATAAATATACAGTATTTAGTCGAAATCATCAAAACAATCAGAATGTTAACATATATACAATCACTAGGAACAAGCTTTACTCATACCCATGTTAAAGAATGTTTCGGAATTTTTGAAATACAGAAAAAATTGTCACAGAATCAAAGAAATGAGCGTCCAATATGATCCGTATCACGTGACCAAAAACCAAACGCAGAATAATATCGGATCGAACAAACTTAAACTTTAATCATGCCTTCAATTTTTTGTATCCCTGTATATAGACTTACACGAATGTATAGTCTTTCTTTAGTTCCGTTATGTTTTTGAAAAAAAATGTAATAATAAGAATATAAGAAATCCAATAAATTTAGTCATAGAATCAATTGGACCATACAGCCTTACAACTTTTGTGTGAAAAAATCTTGATTTTCTTTCCCTAATGTACGTGGCATATTATCGTTAAAATGTTGAAAACGTATTTCATTCTTATATCATGTTTAGTTATAATCATTATCACTTACAGTTTGCGGTTTGGGATGGCATCTTTACAACACTCATTGTTATACGTACTTGGACTTGAAAATCACATGGGCAGACGCAAAGGTAACAATTAAGTTATGGTTATACGTAAGGAGTAAGGTTTTTTAAGTGTGCAATGACACCAGTTTTATATATACATATACAATTTTATAGAATTTGAAATTATTTAACGTAAAATGAGTTATATTGTTACCAAACCAACATTGCTGCAAAACGCTACAATAACTGAAAGGTAGCTGAAAGGTAACTGAAAGGTGACAGAACGGCATAGCATGTCTTATAGCATAATCGAAAACGGTATTGGCTACACTGCGTGGTAATACATAGCATATGCTACATGAAAAAATACTGCTTTAAAAATATTGTTTTGAAAGTGCAGAAATTGGAAATAATGATATAAATATAAGTAATACGGAATCGTTCTTTGAATACTAGCATTATGAGGTGATAACTTCGGTCGGAGCACGGTCGAATCTATCATAAAACCCTTCGGGCTTTATTAGACTTGACCACGCCCCGATCAAAAGTATCCTCTCATAATACTCAAAAAATGATTCCTTATTCTTTAAATGCACTTGGACACGAATAGGGATCAAAATTATTTATTTATTTTTTATGTATAAAATTGTTTACTGGAGCATTTTAAATAATTGACCAAGATATTGAATGTTAAAGTTACAAGCGAGATACAGACGTAAGAATTGGTTGTTATGTAAACAAAGCTTGCGTCTTATAGTTGTATACAAAAAATGATATGTAGAGAATTACCATTTCTTAGACAAAATGATATGTAAAAAAAAATTAAAATAACTCAATATCTTGGTAAATACTAGTATCAACAAAAGAAAGATACATTTGATTAAAACTTACACCAATACAACACATATGTAAAAAATGACAAAATTCGAGCTTTATTTACATAACAAAGAATTGATATTTGACTTTCAAATTTTTAGATTAAAAACGTCTTTATTAATCAGTATAAACATTGAAAATGGAAAAATAAAAATTGAAAAGTTTAAGTCAAATCGGGCCCAAGTCCCTTTAACTACTTTAACATACCGAATTAAGAGGTATGGAGAATTAAAAAATATTAATTATTAATCATCATAATATTCCTTTATTATATATATATATATATATATATATATATATATATATATATATATATATATATATATATATATATATATATATATATATATATATAAAATAAAAAATAACAGAAAGAAAGGAAAAGATTATAATGAAACCGGTAGAGTTTTGAATCGGCTTTCTGTTATTTTTTGTTATTTATTACTTGTGTGGATTAACTTTACCCATTTTGGATTTTATATATATATAAACACATTTTCTTATTTGTTTAAAAATATACTAAAGAATGATAGAAAAAAAGAAAGACACAGTCATAGAGAACAAAGTGAAACGTTTTGCATTGTTGACAGGAAAGCTGTGCCAGCATCGGTGCATACCTTGTTCAAATAGACACAATGGATGAAAACAAATGGATAAAAGAAACATTACAACCAGCATTGAATAGCTCCAGTAAGCTTCGTTAGTGTTACATTTAATTGTAGCATATACATTTTTTCAATCGTCATTAAAAGAACAAAAACAAAAAATCAAAGATTAATTTTACAAATCATGATCACACAGTATGTTCATTGATTTTTATATTTTATTAGATAATTACGACTGTCAAAAACATTTAAAAACTCCTCTTTACCTTTAACGGACTAAAGTAATATATGTTTATATTAATTAGAGGTTTACATCTTGCGAACCAAACAATACGGTCAAATGTTGAAACAATGTTATATATCTTTAATATTTACAGAAACTTGCAGCCATAGGTTTTGTTGTGATGCGTGGATCGGGGCCAGTGACCAAGTTAAGGAGGGTAATTTCCAGTGGACAAACAAAGAAAATGTGGTATTCTCCAACTGGATGGCAAAATGGGGGCAACCCGACAACTACCTCGACGAGGACTGTGTTGCTGTGTGTCTCAATGGTCAATGGAATGATCATCGTTGTTCTTACCTTTTAAATACTATCTGTGAAAAGACAGTTAGTTAATCATGATTTTAAATAACCCTCTGTTAATTGTTGTTGACTAAATTTCTTCTATTATTACCGGCCGTAAAAAAAACTTTCTTTGAAAATTACTCACTTTGATTTTTATACTTATTTTTCAAAATGCGTTAAATGACGCTTTGTGTTATATACCCTTTAACAAACCATATTCCGTTGACTTGGAATCAATTTTAATGTACTTTGAATTTTTGTTCAGAGTCTCTAGAATTTTTTTGAATCATTTTCAAAGTAAAGTCGATTTGACAGCAAAACTGTTTTGCGCATAATATCATACTGTGGACGCATCGAGTACTAAAAGGACTGTTCAAAAATATTGAGACATTCCATATATTCTACTTTCCAATTGACGGATCTAATTGTAAAATTGGAATATACATTGAACAATCTCAAGGAAATTTAGGAAAGTCGTATTAAAATAAGCACATGAAATGATCTATTGTGGGGGCACTCGGTGCAGAGGTATACTCAGAGTGTACACATCTGAAACTTCTGCAACAAAGAACTATTGTTCAGTCTTACAATCTCCATGCAAATTGTTCAAGTCTGTAACTCGTTTGAAAGTTAATAATATTTGAAACTTCTGATTAATTGACAACAATATTTCCGATCAACAAACCTTGTAATTCTCCTCAATCTGACCAGTAAAGTTAAGTTTATTTTTTGTCGTATGCATACTTGTAATTTAAAGACTGAGCTATGCTTATTTCATGTTTTCCTTTATATCTCAAATAAATATTATTTATTTGTGTATTATATAATCATAGTCATATTAATATTCAGATTGCGTTTGCTTTTATAATGAATGCATTTTTACAGTTCATCAAGCTAAAAACAATAATTTTGCTTGGACAAGACACGATTGAGTTGCCTAAGGATAAAAACTAAACACGAAAAACATAAAATTTGGTAACGAAAATTTAAACGAAAAATTTTACAATGTAATTAATTCATTAGAAATAGTTTTTGTTATATTTTTTTAAGATTCTTAAAAGTACAAGTCTCATTATTCTGATTCCAAAGAGGACCTTTAGTTTAAAAAATAAATCAGGCATCTGACTATCGCTCGACCTAATCTCCCAATTATTTTGAAATATAACTAGTATCAAAGAAAAATACACATCTCATATATTATTTAAAGCCATTTAAGTTGTCATGAATCGATAAATTATGAAATAAAGTCGTGGCGTTTAACAGTTAGTTTACAGTTTTATTGTTTATAGCAGAATATGTTACAAAAGCGCTACATATATTTTCCAAAAGGGGTGGCAAAAGGTAAAAATAAATGACAATACACATTTTGTTGGCATTTGATTCTTCTATCTCAAAATATTTGTAGTATATAAATGGCTTCAATTTAGTTCCCTCAATTTACGATAAATTCTAATGACGCATGAGATACTAGTGAAAGATACACGAAGTGAGATATCAGTCGTTCTTTGCTTGTGATGCATACTATTGAATAAACAAAGTCTACATTAATGAATAAAGTTCCTATACAACTTGATTGCGATTTAAAATTTTCCTCTACGGGTAAATACGTTCAGACCACAGTCACAGTCTGTGCTTGACGAATGTTTACCAAGTGATGAAGCAATTGCACCCTACACAAAACCAAGGTTTTGAGTAGGCTGCTTGTATTTACCAATATTTGTATTCACCCAATGACATTAAAAAATCGATATTTACCGTTGGGAATGTCAACATCTATGCTACTACATTAAAGAATAAAATTCCTATACAACTTGATCGCGATTTAAAATCGTGATTTATGGTATATATGGTAGAGCAACAAACTGGAAGGGGTGTAGAAACACTACCATCAGAATAAAGTTAGTCCAAAAAAAATTGCCATTTTCTACAGATACAGTGATATTCGAGAATGATTGTCCTCGACTTTTTTTTACGCCGCTTTGCTTTTTATGATTTTTTTTCTTGAGTTAATGTACCATTGCATTGAATAGGAACTTTAATTTTTTTAAGAGAAATAATACTTTCAAAGCTCTGCTTCCTATCACGGGTAATGTTAACTACATAGAGACCAAGTCTGGCCTTAGTCAGATTGAGTGTGCTAGTAGCTGTGTATTTTGCTCAAGGTTTCTGTATAACAGTGGCGCAGGAACATGTAGTCTTCTGAAAATCCGTCTCGTCGAGAGATCTTTTAACATTAGTCGTGTAAATAAAGGTATATCGAGGACTATTTAACAAAAATAAATGAGAAAAAGTCTTCCACGAATAACAATAGCAATGTACTTTAGACAAGACATAACTACAAAAAAAGAAAAAGAAACAATTGATGCTATCAAGTAACAAAAATCTTGAAAAATTCTAACGATTTCTCAAAAATATTTTTTTATTTGTTTTCAGTGAGATTAGGCTTAAAGGCAAAAACTAGATTTAAGTGTGATATTTAGCATAATATCAATCCTTTGTTTTGAAAACTTGTCAAGACCAGCTTAAAAATCATTAAATTTAATAACTTTTAAAAAAAAATAGATTTTAAATTCAGTTATTATGTCATTGCCATATGCATGACTATAATATAAATATATGGAAGAAATCAATTATTTAAGTTAATATGTTCCCTGTAACATTACTTAGCAAAAACTTCACGTTGCAATCTTAAAACTTACTAAATAACTTTTTTCCAACATTGTTATTGTTTCCGAAATACCAAATACTTATAATTACATAATATCTAACTGTTAAAATATAGTGTACTTATTTCATTCATTAACTCTGAAATATTAATCATACAATATGTAATTCCGGATGGCATCTTTACTATACTTATTGTTAAACGTAATCCGTGCAACCTGGACAATAACGAACACAGCTCTTAATCAAACGTCTAGAGGAAAAATGTAAAACGTGTAAAATAAACGGTTTTCTATGCAAGCATGCAATGTTGTAATTACTTCTTCAGTATATCATTAATTATATTATTTTTAAAATTTAATTGACAAGTTATCATTCCAATGATGTATACATTTTACTGAATTTCAAATGATGTATCAAGTAAAAGTAGATTATACAATTCATATAAGGAATATTGGAAAGACGTTTATTAATAAATCGTCGTGACATTGATAGACCATATCTTTTTTATTCTTCCAAAACAAATTTCTTGTTTAATTTGAATTTTCTAGCCAAGTAACTCTGAATTGAAGATAAATATCAAAATTGAGAGAGAGAGAGAGAGATTTCTCAGTTGTGTTGTATTTATCTGCCAATGCCTATTTTGCTAGAATAGAGAAATTGAGAAAAACGAATGCATATAATAAACGTTTAACTACCATTGGAAGATTTCATCATTCATACTTTTAATATAGTATTAGCATTCTTTTAATTGTCATACGTTCAAAACAAAAATCAATCAAACATTAATTTTCTCAACCATGATTGTACAGTGTGTTCGTTTGTTGAACTTAATCAGAAAATTTGCGATGCTAAAAAAGAAAAACTTTTTAAAAAATCGCTATAAACTTTAACAGACAAGTGAAATGTATTTTGATAAAAATAAATTCGGGTTTATATCTTGCAAGCCACAAATTAAGGTGAAATATTGTAAGAATTTTCTAGTTATATGAATCCTACCATTCATAAACATGCTATAAGATGAAAAATATTTGCTGTGATATTTAGATCGGAGCAATTAATTAAACCGAAGAGAATCTATTCCAGTGGACAAAGAAAATTCGGTTTAAACCATCCAGATATTAGGTAAGCCTAACAAGGACATAGGCAAATAAGACAATGTGTCTATGTTTTACAATGGTCAGAGAGAAAAGAGAAACGTTGATAGATAGATAGATAGATAGATAGATAGATAGATAGATAGATAGATAGATAGATAGATAGATAGATAGATAGATAGATAGATAGATAGATATCCGGTCCTTTTATGTATCCATTTGCATTATAAAATATTTGTTAAATTGAAAATTAAATGTGTACCCCTTGCAAAAGCTATTGGAAATAATGAAATTTGCAAGACGTCCGTTATTTTTCTGAAAATAATTATCAATTTTGGAGAAATTAGAACTGAACACACCAAATTGAGTATGAACATTGGTCAAAACCATACCAACTAATGTATTTTGCGCAAAACTTTGTAATTATGTACGCTTTGTTTGCTTAGCATATCAGAATACAATGCATAAAAATGCGACGCAATGTCAATTTTTGTCAAATCTCAAATCCAAGTAGTCCTTATGGGAATTGTTCTGTAAAAACATATTTTATTACAGTTTTCTGCTTAGATCTGTCAATAAGGTTGGAAATCATTTAAACACTTGTCAATCAAAACAAAGGCATATAATCAAAAGCCTGGTAGTTATTTTTAATCGTGCTGGGTAAACTATGTATCGGGAAACAGTGTGATATTCGGCAGTTTACAACAATGTTAATTCCTTACGTCTTATGTTAAGGATTTTGATGCCATGCTTATTATGTAATTGTTAATAATACGAGGGTGTATAGATCAGTAAGCTACCGGTATAATACTTAATATAAAACAACAAATCCCTACTCATAATTTTGAAAGAATTTAATTTGCTATATTCACATTCACTTTTGCGATCTTCAACTTTCCAGCTATCTTTATGGGGATGTAAGTCTCAAATTGATGGTAAAGATAAGCATACTACATTAAATGGGCTAAGACACGATTTGAGCTCCTAATTATCAAATTTTAGTTTGCTCATGTTTTATGTCTAGAATGATAACTATGGGTATCATTTTTGTTTCCTCAAAATTGAAAGTCAAATATCAAGTTACAAGCAAGATACAGAATTTAAAATTTTTGTTTTGTAAAAAAAAAAAAGGGTCGTCATCTTATTGTTTACACATGTGTTGTATTGGTATACGTTTCAAATAAATGATGCTTTTTCGTTGATAATATTATTTGTTAACACATTGAATCAGTTTGTCTTGTTTGCTAGTAGTCAATTTGTCAAAACATAGTTAGTTTACATTATTTGTAAACAAATATAAGAATCGAGCTTTGTTGACATAAACATGCATTCTTAGCTCATTTGTTACTAACATTCAAATTTGGTTGATTATTTAAAATGCACAAGTAACCCATTTTATGCATAAAGAATATAAAAATAGAATTTTCATCAAAAATCGTGTCAAGGTCCCTTTAAATACATATACCTTATGGATGGTTTCATTTGAAATACTTTAGTTTGTAATGTGTATTGTATATCAACATTAAAAATTTCTATGACAAAAGATACACCTTATACAAGTACTGGGGTTTTTTTATTACATTGCTGACAAACATTGTTTATTCTCTATTTACGATCTCTATTTATTGTTCTATTTTAAAGACCAATTATTATCTGAATAGTGTTTCATATATTTTATGAAAGAGCAAATAGATTTTAATGAACTGAACGTGTGATTTACTGCGGCTTCATAATGCCGGCTTGTATTTATAGATTTCTGGTTGTCAGAAAAATAAATGCAAAACAGTGCTCATAAACTCCAAAAAAGCGATCTTATAAATCATTAACACCATGACAATAGTTAATGAATGAATAATTATCTTACACGAAACTATCAGAAATATGAACAATAAAAAATAAACTTTATGTATTATGTATCATTTTTATTCACGAAAAGGGAAAAGTTTTTTTTCAATGAATCGGAGATTGGTTGGCAAATCGTGATGTATAAACGCGTTTTATTCCACTTGTATTCTATCTGATATCTATTATCAGTTTGTGATATTAAGTTTTCAGAATGACATAAATAAGTATCATTTGAACATAACTAAATTGCATTTTGACATAAATAAGAATCAATTAGCATCTTGGATGTCACATGTGGCCGATATTTGTGATTTTTGGGATTGAATTTAATCAACCCTCCTATGCAGTTACTCAGGCAAACCGAGAGTGAAACAGTGTTTGGACCTAAGCACAAATCAACACCGCTGACAACATTTAGTTCACATCAATAAATTCGATGTAATGAGTTCTAAAGCATTGTTCTTCAAGGAAACTCGTTTATAGATGCCTTGTAAATAGTCAGATTTTAAATGGTACGAAAAATTTAGATATTTTTTGAAGTCGTACATTTTATGTATTCCTACGCCAGAGTTCACTTTAGTCTCGTTCAACCAGACGCTCGGCTGTCTCCGTAAATCTTCGACAAACATAGAGTCTCTCTTGCTTGTCGGAGATTAACGGATACAGCTGAGAGTCTTGTTGAACGAGAGTAGAGTTTTGCTTGGATCAATACAATTTTTCATAACTTTTTCGATTACTTATACGTAGTTTGATGGAATAATTCTTTGAATATTACACATCATGATTGATATTGTGGTTTAACGAAATTCCTGTAGGATTCATATTATAAAAATGTGCGTAATTCAAATACTTGTAGGAAGAAGATGGGGGAATAAGATGGCGCAAATGCCCATTCGGTTTAGTAGTGAAATACTATTTTGAATTTATTTTCCCCAAATTAAATTTATTCAAATATATTATAATACAAGTTTGCAAAAGCAAAATTTCTAACCATAGTCAGTTTTTAATATTTTTAACAAAAAATAAGAAAAAAAATATTGTCGAAAATTTTTTGTGGTATCGAACCCATAAAATAAAAACCCTAGATATAATAGGTTAGCTTATGTCAGGTATTCTAACCACTGAGCCATTTCAAACACAACAAAGTGGGCTTTTTGAATATTATGTACGACTTTGGCCACGAACCACCGGACGTGTATTATTTTTTTCAAAACGTTCAATTGTTGGGTAGAAAGGACTATATATGGTATGGGCCTAAAATGGCCTCCTAAAAGGAATATCATTATTTTATTGTAATTCTTTGTTTTCTTTGTACAGATATATATGTGATGTTTTTACTTAATGTTCATTTTGATTCAAGTGCCCACAATTTAGAAATACGGCATTGTAAAGACAACCTTTTCCCGCCATATTTGCATTTTAGCATATAAGAGCTCGTTTTCAAGCAGTTTTTCTTTCAGGAAACATAGAGCGCATGCTTGAACCAACAAAATATTTTAATCAGAGATGTATCTAACCAAGTCTAATAAGTGACAACAAATTTGTCCTGGCTCAAGCATGGGCTTTATATTTCCCATTTGTAAAAAGATGAGAAAAATGCCAATTTTTGTCTGATTTTGATTGAATTATAGAAATAGCGTCACTTCTGACGTCATATACTGCAAGTGAGTGCAAATAAATCAAAAAAATATGTGAAAATTATATTTTATATCAACTCTTCTAAATTATAACATAACATTTTATTGTACCCGAAACACTTTAAAAAATGGGAATTATGGGGGTCAAATTTAACTCTTATCATATATAGTTTTCTATTTTTAATGTATAGTGGGCCATCTCTCCACGTTTTTGTTGATTGAAATCGGTTCGTTTTCCACTAGACCTTAATTAGAATATGAGATAAATATGGAGCACTGACTCACTCTATAAAAGAAAGTGCCTTGAAGTTCTAAAAAATGACAGTATTTGCAGGTTTTGATACGTGTACGCCTGTTTGAGTCAACATATTCCAAGTATTGAACATATAGGTTAAAATCAATGATTCATTAAAGATATATTGCTTTACATGATTTAAAAAAACCCATCAGATTATTTGATACTTCAATTTTTTAGTAGCCTGTCCGACCGTGTATTTACACACCTTATCCACCTATCTTCTTACTTGCATGCAAAAAAACATATCGTTGATTTTAAAATGAATAACAATCGATAAAATCAACTCCCGTCAGTACTTCAGTACTTTGATTTGTAATTCTTATTTGATTACAATTTTCTTGCATATCAGCAAAGTTCAATCTGCAATTGATGAGATTGTTACAAATGATTAGAAAACCCATTTGTAATATAAATAGAAAAAAGACAAAAGCAGAGCACTTCATAAAATAAGAAATGTGTGTTGGTTATAAAGAAGCAAATTACAAATATTTTATATCAAATATACTTATAACTTTGAAATAACAATGCTTTAGAAACATTTTTTTACACGACATTTATATCACAAACTGATAACTGATATCACATAGAATACAAGTGGACTAAAAAGCGTTCATAAATCACGATTTGAATGTATTTATCATACAAATAACAGAAAAAAATTTGCTTACAAGGGGCAAAGATATGCCACCATACGTTTGGGCTTTTTAGCCTTGATTACACAGATGGGATTTTAAGATCTTGCTCTGCTCTTCAGGTAAAAAGTATTAGAACACATTCTCCAAAGAATTCGTTCACTTGCATGTCAACTAAAATATCTTACAAGTTAACACATTTATTCTGCATGTTGAAAAAACTGACATGTATGAGGTAATATTATGCTACAATAGTAACAAGTTTCGTACTTCGTCACGGATATCTAAAATCCAATCATTATTGATTAGGAGCGTCAAAAGGTATATAAATGGTTTAACCACATACTATAGTAAATGAGTAGCAAGAAGATCATCATTGATAAGTACCATTCGTTGAATCTTATCACAGAAACGGGACTTTCTTTTCATTATCATAATGTTAGGTGTCTTTTCCGAACGTTTCGTTGTTTTCACGTCTTTCTTTTTTATTCGTGATATCATTTCGCTTAACGTGAATTTGTATTTTGAGAGAAATGAAGCTTTTAAGGATCTGCTTCCTATCCATGGTGATGTCAACTACATCTACACAAAGAATGACCTGAGTATGTTCGAGTGTGCTGGAAGCTGTAAATTTTGCGCCGGATTTCTGTATAACAGTGGGTCAAAAACTTGTCATCTTCTGAAAAGTCTTCTCAACGAGACAATTTTTAACAGAAGTCGTGTGGATATCGGATGGGAGCTTTATGAAAGTTTGAATGGTATGTTGAGAACTTGTTAAACAAAACTGAATAATTGATACATTTTCAACAGAAATGTAAGCTAAAAATTGTTCACAAATAGAAATATAAATACAGTGGAACCATTTTGATTCGTGGGCATCAATGTTCGAGTGTAGACAAAATTTTCCTGGGGATCTATTAAAAAAAAAATCGGACGTTTAATCGTTGACGTAGGTTTGACGTAAGAGTTTTTGTTTGTTTATTCACAAAATTTCGTACGTTTACGTCTACTATTGGTTTGACGTAAGTCTATATTTGATATGTTTATAATTGAGTTATTGCGGTTCTACCTTCTTTTTGTCATAAGCAAAATTAAGAAACGAAACCTTTACTCCTATACGATAACGCGCTATGGTTTGCCATGAAAAGACAGTGCCAGAGCTCCTTTTGTATCCCGTATTGCAAAATATATTAATGGTGGTTGAAATTTATATTTCTTAATCTTATTTGAAGCTCAATCATAATCATTCAAATATATAATCCATAATCACCATTTAAAACCTTACACATATTGGAAAAGATATATGTTACGCGACAGCAATTCCGAGTATATCGAATCAGTATAAGTTAAATACTACGAAAATTATTTGATAATATAGGCATTTTCTTTTATTCCTAAAATGCATTCAATCATTTAAACAATAGTCATATGCATACACAAATTAGATATCAGTATGTAATGTAATCAGCGTACTACATATCATGCATGGACCGGGGGGGGGGGGGGGGAGAGGGGGTCCGTCTAGTCCCCCTAGAAAATTTAATTATTTTAGGTATACCCAGCCTTTAAGAAATTGGTGTCTAACCATTTTTTCTTTGAAACAACTTTAACACTTATTAAAAAGACCGAAATATTTATACCTTTGCACGTTTTTTCTATTGTGAGCTTCAGCTCACAACAAGGTCCAAATATTCAACCGCCAAATGTTAATACAATGAAACATGATCTCAAGAGTTATTAAATTATGCACAAAAATTCATCATGTTAGGTCATATTTTTCATTTAAAAAATCTAATGATAGTCATGAACTACATAAATTCTTATGATTTTTCTACAGAAATAATATGAAAGAAATATTACATTTATTCTTCAGACGACCTTTAAAAAACTTCACAATATCGAAAGGAAAATTATCAATCGACACGCCGATCTGGGTGATAACACTTAGTAACTATATTATCGCCGAAACAGACAAAATAAACCGGCATATTTGGAATGTACATGTAACGATAAACTGAAAGTATTTTTGACAGTATTTTAAAAATACCACGTTTTATTACAAACAAATTCTGCAGTAGATTTTTTGGCAGTTAAAAACATGACATAAATTTCATACAGAACTAAGATTTTCTCACATGCGTCTGACGTTCAAAATTTTTCTTTTTCTTTTTACAACAAAATTATTCCCAGGAATATAATAACACTATTATAAAACAGGGAAATATTTTATTATAATACATAAGAAATATTTTTAATGTCAGGCACATGTAGATTTTCTTTCTGTCGATACTTGTAAACAAACAAACATTAGAATAGGCGTATGGGAAGAAAAGAAGTAACTTCGTTATATACGTCTGTGCTCAAAGGCGCTAAAAAGTTCTGCGAATATAAATGAGCAAAAATACAGCGTGACGTCATTTCTCCACAATGCACACTGCGCATGAGCATTGTCGGTAACTAAGAACTTAGACGCACTTACGACTGTAACAGACGTACGACAACATTATTATCTTACGACATCTTTTGTTAATAGCACCATAAACGTAAACGTACGTTTGTTGTAAGATTAAAGTGTAATCGTAGAGGTACGATTTTTGTGAATAGATCCGCAGGTTCGTGGGGACGTAATTTCGTTGGTAGTGTCGTTAGGATAATTTTAATAGATAATAAACAGATGCTTGTATGTATGTCCGTGGGGATGTAAATTCATGGGCAAGAGTTACCCACGAAAGCCATGAACATTGGTCCCCAACGATCAATAATGATTCCAAAGTAAATTAAGGTTTTTGCAGATGTTTGTTTATCGAGATTGAACATGTATATCAAATGTACATAAACCAAATACTGCATGGTCAAATTTTGAAGATAAAAATAAATATTTATTCGTGTTAAATAAATGAATGTAGGGAAGGAGAAAAAAATTAATAAAATATAATTAGCTCTTGCGAAATAAATGGAGTAAAAAAAAACCAAGATAATTAGGATTTTTTTACAACTCGTTTCACTCTTATATTATAAAGTTTATCCTTGTTATATAATTAACCTGAAATATTTTAAAGCAAATTATATTTTTTTCTAATTTTATTTCCCAAATTCCTAGTCTATGACATAGTTTCAATCCCTAACATTTTGAGATTTTTGAAAGTAGAAAGGCAGTAGCCAAGGATAGGCTCTGATTGAACTCATTCTAAAAATACATTTTATCATTAACATATACATGTAACAGAATGTTGATAATTCTAGGTAAAAAATTTATATATTTCTTTTTACATCTAGATCGATTTCTATCAATATTATAATTTCCATAAAACAATTCATAGAATATGTGTGTAAAGTATATCAAAACTGATTTTGTATTATTACATAGAATTTAACAGAGACTTAATAACAGAGATTGGCAACTGATCGAAATCTCGTAAATCCAGCGATCCCTATTATAAAGTGTTCCCAGTTTAAATCAGATTATTTTTTTTTATAAACAATTATATCGAAACATAAACAGCTTAAACCTTTTACCAAAACATTCAAAATATCATATTTTCATGAGTTTATGTCATAAAAACAATATTAAGGAACTTCACTACACCGAGACTTATATTTTTTAAGACACTACGTCACAAGTTGGCGATTTAAATGTTTTGTTAAACTGTTTGTATCAATCGATTCAGATGTATATCGTAATAGCTCAGTGGTAAAAGTATCAGGCTTGTGAACCGCAGGTCATGAGTTCGAATCCTGGGGGATTTTGTTCATGTTTACAGAATGACATTTTTGAAAATATAATTTTTTTTATCTAAAATTACACATTTTTTCGCCTATTTGACACATATACTTCTTATCCATCATGCTATCTATCATAATCGAGTAATTTTCTGTTGTTTTGAGAGAATATTTTAAGGTGTATGGAGGCACCTTAAAAGAGGAGTTTTAGGAGGCAGTTGGCTACCCGTCGTCTGAAATTTCGCTGATGTTTTATAGCTGCCTAATATATTTTCTATATATTAATCTTATTTTTGAATTTTTTGTTTCAAAAATGTCTAAAACCTATGCACACTTTTCATTAAAACAATATACTTTTGGTTTAAGATCATTATCTCAGTTTACTAATAGTTCTCAAAGTAAGATTGGTCCAGTACCATTTTTCAACAACAAAACACGCTAATGGTGGAATTGTCAATCACTGTAACTTATGTCTCTGATTAAAGTAAACAAATAAAATATCCCACAACAGGTATTGAAATATTTTGTATAATTTATTATTATTCTAAGTTTACAATATTAGAGTTGTTTAGTTGAATTACATATGAATTAAAATAATAATATTTCATCGCTGTTCTAATTTTACTTACATATCAATTCCCCACATTTAATTTAAATTTACAGTGAAATAAAAAATCAAGATATTTTGGGAGTGCAAAAACTTTGGTCACCAATTTGCATTGAGATTACGTAGAATTGTTAAAAACAAGTAGATATTTACAGTGATTGCAAATAATATACTCAGTTTCATTAATAGACTCTACAAAGCATTTTTGATAATAGTCTACTCCTATTTTATATTTTTCCCTTGAATTTTGTTTCTGAACACTGTTCTTTAGAACCAAATGTCATTAATAAGAAAAACTAATTATATTACTACATGAAAACATTAATTTTAAAAATTTGATGAAAATGATACATGAGAAGGGGCGCCACTCCTTTAAATTAGAAAAAAAAACACCAAAATTTCAAAGATGGGGTTTACTGTAGTAATATTAAAATGTGTATAAAATATAACAAAAATATTTCATTTTTTCGATGACATTTGTCTAACCCACGTGTTCCTTAATTTCAAAAATTCAATTGTCGACGAAAATCTATAGTTATAAAAAGCATAAACATACTAAAAGTCTAGTATTTCTTTTATTTCTTCAAAACCTGTCAATTCTGACAATGTTTTGTGCTTTAATTAATGATTATAAAATTTCTTTTTATAACAGTTTCAGTTGGTTTTATTTTGTATCGTGCACGTGCACAACAAAGTAATTTTTTGTTACTTGAATAAATTTATAGGTACATAAATTGTTCGAGAAAAAAGTACCAAATTTCTTTGCAAGTCATTTAATTCAAAGTAGTTTAGAATATGAAATCCACTCTCAAAAATTTAAGCATTTAGATGCAATGAAGCTACATGGGGCCTCACGACGGTCTTAAACCCCATGCCGCTCAAAATGAAATTTACCACCATATAAAATTTCTTGATCTGTCTTATTTATAGAAAAGAGCGAGAATCAAGTTATTTTTCCAGATAAAATAACCTATCAAATTATTTTAGCGGTATTAGAAACTTCTTTTTGTAGTTAAAGTTAAACCTTGTCGTATATAACCATGGTTATTATAATAAAGAAACAAGGACATTTGTCATACTGACACCGATTTTTAAATACATTCACCTGATCTTGTTTGGTCCAGCTTCAATCGAACCTCGATTGATTTTTTTTTTAATATTTTTAATTCAAAGAAAAAAGGATCGTTCTTTATAAAAGTTTAAATGTTATGTTTATGTCATATTATGTCCGAGTTACACGATCAGAATTACATATATTCTTATATTTTTACTCACACTCAAATACCAAAACGATAGTATATTCGAATTTACAAGTTTATAGGTCTGGAATTTTTAACACGTTTACTTTCCATATTTATAAAGCAAGTGTTTTACATTTAATAATTCACATAACCAATTAGATTTATTATAAAATAACATTTGCATGATGTTCAAATCATATGAAATAACCTTTGTTTGACCTAGGGGAAAATTGTATATATTGTAACGACCATAGGACATACGAAATGATGACTTCAGTCGACTCTGTTGTTAGTCTTGTTTTTTTCAGCTTGTATGACAGTCGCTTGCCTCGTTTAAGAAACTGTTCGTACGTAGAGGATGCCCCTGCGTTTCGAATTAACTGAGAAACAAAAAAACTCAAAGTACAGGTGGTGAAGGTATTTTGCTACATAGTTAATGAAAGTTGGTCATAGAAAAATTGGATTCATCACGTTTATCATACAGTTTTGTAGCTAAATTATTATTAATGTCCTTTTCTAGAAAAATATCTAAATCTAAATACTTAACAGATTACTCAGACTCTGTGATATCTTTTATTTTAAGCTCACGAGGATCTATCGATCAAGTTGACATAAGAATGGAGGTAATAATTGTTGATAAATAATACGTGGTTGATATATCTAAAAGTCGAGTTGTTGACAACAGCGAGTGGTTATTTTTTCATGTATAAGTCCTTGAATAAAATCTGATTCATATGAATATAGAAATAGGTCTGTTAGCAATAGCCCTCAATTGCACACCTTGGAATTCGTACAGATTGTTGAAAGACCTTATTTTAATATCAAGCTTTCATAATTATGTTGGAAACAACAAAAATTAAAGACAACATGTCAACTTTTGGAAATCTTTCCTTTTAAAATACAGATAAGATAGCTTTTTAATTCAAAGTTCTGATAATTTCTTCTTCGCATGCATATGCATCATTTGTAATTTTATTTTATTGATTTACGCGGACTGGTACATTATAAAATGAATACTTTATAAAGGAAACGTATTTTTGATTTGCATGCATATGCATCATTTGTAATTTTATTTTATTGATTTACGCGGACTGGTACATTATAAAATGAATACTTTATAAAGGAAACGTATTTTTGATTTACCTCGAGTTTGAAGAATTCTTTGATTGCAGTTTACTGCTTCAATTTCCCCTGATTAATACGGAATGGTAATGTGCAAGTTAGGTTGACTGATTTCTGACCGGGTTTTTAAGCCAACTTTTAAACGGGATTCGTTTTTACAGTTTATTCTGGTTTAATCTGTATCACAGCATTGTGTATAGGGGAGTTTCCGCTGAATATTAGGTTTGTCGTAGTGGAATGACAGACAACGAACGACAACGCAATAATTCACACGAGGCAAAACTTTGCCGTTTCCAAGGTTCTATGTACATAAATGTACTTAAACTTCCATTGAGTATGCTATTCATTTTGCTTGTTACCGAGTGTCTTGTTTTTCATACAATATTTTGCTTTTAAACTTAGCTCCCAACTTATCAAGAAGCTTAACGACAGCCAATGCATATACCTGTAGCCCACAAAGTCGAACTTTCATGGCATTTACATTGCATGGGTTTGTGATTTCCTGAACTGTAAAAACTTGTATCTAAACAGTTAAGATATGTTTGTATATATTTTCTCTGCTGCCTCGGTCTTTCACATAGACATAGATTGCTGTCTAACTGCAAGCAGTATATGGAATTCCCAATGACATCGATTGCACGCTCCACTAGCTTGACATCCGTTACCTGATTAGTCCCAGAACACTGTAGATCAGTGTGCTCCAGGTATAACGGTTTGATTGTTCTGTTGACAGGCTTCTTATTCATGACGAGTGTGCACAAGTATATATACCGAAAACGGCAAAATATTGTCACAGGAGAAAGATAATGAACGCCCACTATTCCACTGTAATCTGTGTTACATGAACAAAAACCAAATGCGAATAATTTCGGGTCTAGCAAACAGTAACTTAAATCAAGCCTTCAAAATTAATTTCAATCATTTGTATGTATTATAGATTTACATGAATGCATGCAAATTCTTTCTGTACACCCGTAATGTTTAATATGAAAATGTTAATATTATAAGAATATAAGAATCTCAATGAATTTACTCTTAGGAGGAATTGGACCATACAGCTTCCATAACCTTTGTGCGAAAAAATGATTCTCTTTCCCAAAATATACGTGGCATACTATCGTAAAGCATGTTATGTTAAGTTACGTTAAAAACGTATTTCATTCTTTTATCATGTTTAATAATCATTTACACTTACAGTTGGCGGTTCGGGATGGTATCTCTACAGAACTCATCGTTATACGTACTTGGACTTGAAGAAAACAATGGCGGACGCAAAGGTATCTTTTAAGTTTTGTTTGTACGTGAGGAGTAAGGATTTCAAGCGAGTAATAATACCAGTATTATATATACAACTTTATAGAATTTGAAATTGCTTAAGGTAAAAATGAATTATGTTGTTAACCAAACCAACATTGCTACAAAATGCTACGAAAACTGATCAGTTTGTTATGGATTTTCAAAACTAAGTTAAAAGAAACGAATAAAGTGTTCTTCACAACCAAAATCGTGTTTAATAAAAGACCTTTTTCACATGTTCACATTAACATTGTTCAAATGGTATTGTTTTGATAATCGATAAGTCAATATATTATTTCTCTTTAAATTAAAATTAGTTTCCTTAAACTTTTTGGCATTAGTAAGGAATAAAACTTTTAAATTCTAATACATTCGTTGATGAACTAGCACTGGTTTTTTGGAACAATAAAAGCCATTCTTTACAAACACATGTCGCATTAACACGTTCTTTGTCGAGCGCAAATCGTTTTACCTTTTTTTCTCAATTACAAAACATCAATATACTCCGTTGGCATTAAAGCAATATGAGCTGCAATTTTCTTGATGAAATTTTTTTTAACGAAAATGTTATTTTCTACAAAAATGACAGAAATATCATGGTTTTTAAATTTCTTCTCGCCAAAATTTTGTGATTAGGGCCGTTAAGGAGCCTTAATTGGAGCAAAATTGAATTATTGTCGTCCTGTACAAAAATTTATTTGCTATATGTTCCTTAGAAGAGATATCTTTCCTCTGTAAAAAATTAATGATTTTTTCCAACCTTATTTATCATAAAAGTTTAAGTCACATGCATATAATCATACTAGCAGGTTGTTACAGCAAAATAAAATTCTAAAAATACAGCTCATATTGCTTTAAAAATTGAATAATGCATAACAATCACAATTGGTATTGAGAAAAAAACCTCCCGTACTAATATTAGTATGGAGGTAAAGATTTGGACCACGATTGATTTAATCATATACATGAACATAAACTGTTGGGTTCTGTTTCTGCTTTTTCCATATATAATGTTTGTATGAACACATGTATAAAATGATTCAAGCTAAATCAACTTCTCTGTGTCAAAGTTTACAAAAAGTAATAATTTTTGAAATAAAAATTATTTACAAATATTAATGCTAGCTAGCAATTTATGGATTTTTAAAAATGTATTCTTCATAAACTCTATGCCAACAATGAATAATAGATTAATTTTTACGGATAGATTTCATTTCCATCAAGGCATTCAATTAAACGTATTAACAGTTTAATTAAACAGCTTCCCCCCAATATATATCACAATATACCAAATTAAGGGAATGGAGAATCTAATAATACATTGAAATTTTAAAATCCCTTGATCTATATATATACTTCTATGAATAAATTTAATAATATGATGATTTATTTACTATAATACAATATCATAGAACTACAAAATAAATAAAAGAAACGTGTGAAAATGCAAGTAAACAATAAAATCACATGTAGCAAAATGGTACAAAATTTTATCTTTCGCGACTCCCCTTTAGAAAATGGATGTGGATGCGTAACGGTATAAATCTTTAATAACATGAAATGATTGACACATTAGTGACAACTTTTTGCATGAAATTTCATTACATGTAATATTTAAGGTATATCAGTTTAGACTCGTTTCCTAGAGAATAATTTTATCTTGACTCACATTTTTCAGACCATCATTTAAAATAAATTACGGCGGCGTTAAAGTGTCAAATGAACAATTAAAAAATTAATCTTATTTTTTCGGACAATTGAAATCAATTCAATCTATTTCACCCAAACCGTCAATCTGACGGTTTATGAGGTACATTTATATAAATATTTACAAATGTCCATGTACAGTACACATTAGAGAAAAATGTGAGAAAAAGTACAAATGTTTTAACGTAGACAATAATTCATAAAATTTAAAAGTATTTGGTCTTTCACAAATTTAGGTACCAAGTATTTTTGTCTAATACATGTACATGAAAGAAATTTGATTTATTCTGACGAATTAGGATTTGTTCGGACGTATTAGATATTTGTTCGGACAAAATCTTATTTGTTTGGACAAAATTATATTTATTTAGACGAATTGTGATTTGTTCGGACATATTAGCTGTTGTTCAGACTACTAAGTTATTTGTTCGGACGAAGTAAGGTTTCTTCGGACCAAATAGGATTTGATCGGACGGATAAGGTACTTGTTTTGACGAATTAGGATTTGTTTGGACTAATTAGAATTTGTTAGGACGAAATAGGATTGTTCAGACGAATTAGATATTTGTTCGAACAAGTAAGTTATTTGTGGGGACAAATCATGTATTTGTTAAGACGAATATTCATGGTCATGGATACATACATGAGAAAATTCAAATTCAGCTTACAAGATCATGGCCAGATCACACAAATTGCAATGGGGGAAGAGGGGGGGGGGGGGGTCTGAGAAAAAATTTGTTTGCCGACGGTGTGCAAGCCCCCCCCCCCCCCCCCGACTACACTCTAGATCCGCGCATGGATATCCAAACTCTAGGCAACGCAGGGTTTTTTTCTTTGGTAACCATAACATTTTCCCCGGGCCTGTTAATCTACATCATTGCCGTATCAGATAGTCTAAGTTACTCCTTGTATTAACACTTAAATTATTCGTCCAAGCAAATCTTAATTCGTCAGAACAAATACCTAATTCGTCCGAACAAATCTTAATTTTTCCAAACAAATACCTAATTCATCCGGAAAAAAACTTACTCTTCAGAACAAACACCTAAAAAAATTTAACAAATCCTAATTCGTCCGAAAAAAAAAAATAGCTAATTCGACCGAAAAAATCCTAATTTGTCCAAACAAATCTAAAGTTGTCCGAACAAATAACTTATCCGTCCGAACAAAGAGCCAATTTTATCAAACAAATCCTTATTCGTCCTAACAAATAAATAATTCGTCCGAGCATATAGCTGATTCGTCCAAACAAATCCTACTTTGTTAAAAACAAAAATAAAAAGAGAGATAGAGAAGGAAAGAGAGAAATTCACAGTGACAAAGAACAGAATGAAATGTTTTAACATTTTGACAGGATTACTGTGCCAGCATCGGTGCATATCTTGTTCAAATAGACACAAGGGATGAAAACGAATGGATTAAAGGAACATTACAACCAGCATTGAAGGGTAAAATTCATCATTTTAACTTTTATTGGAATTGACATTATTTTTAATCCTCAAATATGAATACAAAAAAATTAAAGATTAATTTTAACAATCATTCATGCTTCATCAGATAGTTTAAACTGTCAAAGAACTTTAAAAGCTCTTCTTTAACTTTAATGGACTAGAGTAATATCTGTTTACATTGATTATATGTTTACATCTCGCGAATCAAACGTTACGGTCAAATTTTGAAATGATGTCATATACATAAATATACAGAAACATGCAGCAATACCTATTGTTGTGATACATGGATCGGAGCCACTGACCAAGTTGAGGAGAACATGTTCCAGTGGACAAACAAAGCAAATGTGGTATTCTCTAACTGGATTTCAGGGCAACCCGACGACGATGGAGGCGACGAGGACTGTGCTGCCCTGTGTCTCAATGGTCAATGGAATGATTATCCTTGCACCCGCCTTTTAAATACTATCTGTGAAAAAGACAATTTATTTAATTAATCGTGATTTTAAATAAAAACCTAAGTAAGATGTTGTCGGCTAAATATCTTCTGTCATAACTGGTCATCAAAAGGCGGTTTATCTAACTTTTTTAGAAAAAATTACTCACTTTGAAAGAGAGTGTTGCAAAACAGCGGGAATATTCCGTAACGTGGAAGGGACATTTTTAAAATAACCGTATGGCTTGAAGAGTCGTATCTAAATATATATATATATATATATATATATATATATATATATATATATATATATATATATATATATATATATATATATATATATATATATATATACATTACGTAGAGCACTATATTTACAAAGTGGTTATGTTCCGTATGTGGGCAAAGTACGGTGATACACAAACATTTGACGCGCATTCCTATCGAACACGGTAACCACAAAAAATACACTTAGGAAGATAAGCATATACTTTGTTTTTTGATGTTAACATATATATTATTTGATTTCAACTGTCCAGCGTGTGTAAAGTATCATTCATTGGAGCTACATGAATTAACCTTAATCTGTCTCTAAAAAACCGTCAGAGTTGGAATTTTAATCATCGCATGTTTCTATAGAATGTAAAAAACGCCTAGTCCAGATTTAAAAAATTGGAATAAAAATATCCGTACACATTTTCATTAACCTATTTCTTAATTATCGATTCATACTTTTTAATGTTTTTTTTTTTGCTTTTAACAACCTGTACATGTATTTTTGAAATCGGCATACCCGGTTATTTTATATTTTTAAAAAAAGGGGGGGGGGGAATCAGCTTTTTAAATTGATGGGTACATTGTTTTAAATCCTTTGTTAATAAGGAAATGTTTATAATTCATGTTTATAACGGGGATTTCACACAGTAAGTAATCTTTAAAAAAAAATAAGCATGCATGCAAAATATTACATCAACAAGCGTTTGATTTACTTTATTCTGACATTGTTGAATTACCTATATACATAACCTTTTCATGCAATTAAAAGAAATATGTGGTAAAAAACATTTCAACTCGGGGAGTACATATCTTAAACTACTGCAACAAGTAGTTTTTCTCGGTATTACAATCTCGACGCAAATTGTCGTAGTCGGTTAATTGTTTAAAAGTTCATAAAATTTGAAACTTGACAATGTTTTTACTATAATCAACACTTGTAACGCTTCTTTAACCTAAGCAGTAAAGTTTATTATATCTTATGTCGTATGCATACTTGTAATTCAAAGGCTGAACTATGCTTGTTTGATGTTTTCCTTCATATCTAAAATGAATTTTATTATACCCCCCCCCCCGCAAGCGAAGTTTGGGGGGTATATAGGAATCACCTTGTCCGTCCGTCCGTCTGTCCGTCCGTCCGTCCGTCTGTACGTCTGTCTGTTCAATTCGTTTCCAGTCCATATCTTTCTTATGGAGAAACATTGGAAGTTCTTACTTCACACAAAGATTGCTTATAACCTAAGGGTGTGTCATGACCTTGACCCAAGGTCATTTGGGCAAGGTCAAGGTCACTGGCAGAAAAAGTTCATAATTCGTGTCCGGTCCATATCTTTTTATTGGAGAAACATTGGTAGTTCTTACTTCACACAAAGATTGCTTATGACCTAAGGGCGTGTCATGACCTTGACCCAAGGTCATTTTAGGAAGGTCAAGGTCACTGGCAGAAAAAGTGCAAAATTCGTGTCCGGTCAATATCTTTTTAATGGAGAAACATTGGAAGTTCTTACTTCACACAAAGTTATCTTATGACCTAAGGGTGTGTCATGACCTTGACCCAAGGTTATTTTGGCAAGGTCAAAGTCACTGGCAGAAAAAGTTCAAAATTTGTGTCCGGTCCATATCTTTCTTATGGAGAAACATTGGAAGTTCTTAATTCACATCAAGATTGCTTATAACCTAAGGGTGTGTCATGACCTTGACCCAAGGTCATTTGGGCAAGGCCAATGTCACTGGCAGAAAAGTGCAAAATTCATGTCCAGTCCATATCTTTTTAATGGACAAATATTGGAAGTTCTTAATTCACATCAAGATTGCTTATAACCTTAGGGTTTGTCATGACCTTGACCCAAGTTCAATTGAGGAAGTTCAAGGTCATTGTTTAAAAAAATCGGGCTCAGTATAGCAATTATTCAAAATGATTATATTAAATGGCTGCTTAACATGTGGAATTTTATTTGATTCGAGTCATGTTTGTTAACATAAGGATGCAAATGTCCTCATGTATTAACAGTTAACTTGAACTAAAATTGAATTTAAAGAATAGAAATTGGTTTGTGTAATCATATTAGCATTAACAGTTTTAAAAAATACAGCAGTTTTTATTTATAGAAAATGGACGGTGAAATAGATTCGTCCAATATTTTCTATAATAGAAAAAATACAAAAAATACATGAGTTATGATTTTTTTTCTTAGCGGGGGGTATCAATTGTGAGCTTGCTCACAGTACCTCTAGTTTATTTGTTTATTATAAGTTTGTACAAAATAAAGCCGTTTTAAAACTAAGATTGCGTTTGCTTTTAGAATGAGGCTTTTTTACTGTTAATCATGCAAAAGTCAAAAGTTTTGCCCGGACAAGACAGAGTTGAGTGGCGTAGTGTTAGAAATTAAAAACAAAAGACCATAAAACTTGGGCACGAAAATTAAGGAGAGAAATTTTACAATAAAGTAAATTAATTGCAAATAGCTTTATGTTATATTTTTTTATACATTGCAGAGCAAGTATATCTTTTAAATATGAGAGCATAGGTTTTAGTATGTTTTCTTAATTGGACCATTACATTAATGTGATATTATCTTTAAAACACTTTTCGACTGTCTTGACACATCATTAACATCATTAAACTTTTTAAAATGAAAGAATAGATTTTAGATTCAGTAAATATGTTAGTGTTATGTGCATGAAAATATAATCACATGGAAGATATGAGTTATTTATGTTAATACGTGTCCCGTAACATTACTTAGCTAAAAGTTGTCATAGCGTTGCAATCTAAAGCGTTCTAAAAAACTATGTATCCACTATTGTGGTTTTTTCTTATAAACCACATACATGTATTTATATGAGATCTATATCCGTTGAAATATAGTGTAGTTATTTACTTCATTAACTCTGATATTCATTTTACTGAATTTGAAATGATCTATTAGTTAAAAGTAGATTATGCAATCCATTTAAGGAATATTGTAAAGATGTTTAATAATAAATCGTCGTGGCATAGATATACTTTTTGTTTTTCATGTTTGATTTGAATTTTATAGCCAAGTAACTCTTATTAAAAGATTAATATCGAAATTAAGAGAGAGAGAGAGAGAGAGAGAGAGAGAGAGAGAGAGAGAGAGAGAGAGAGAGAGAGAGAGTTCTTGTTAGAATAGAAAAATTGATAAAAACGAATGCATAAAATAAAGAAAAGTTTTACTACCATTGGAGGAACTCTGTAAGCGTTCATCATTCATTAATTAAACATTTATTTTCTCAACTATTATTGCACTGTATTTTCGTCTGTTGTACTTCATCAGATACTTTCTGATGTCAATTAAAAAAACTTTTTTTAAAGCGCTATTACCTGTAACATGCAAGTGTAATATATTGTGGTAAAAATCAATCTTGCGAGCCCAAAATTTAGGTCAAATATAAATGCAACTAGACACGATCTCGTTGCGAGCAACGAGAAGGTCTTCCGTCTGATTTTAGAATTTAAGATATATGTTCGATCTTGATTTTACTATTTAACAGCTAAACATGATTTAGAATAGAAAAACAGGGTCTACATTCTAAGGGCCAGATATTTTGTTTCAGGGATAAGAGCTTTGTTCAACAAGTGTTTAGAAATTCGTCACCGTTCTTGAGATATCTGAGAAAAAAAGTTTTAGGGACCAGTCCCTTATAATTATCTCCTTATTGGAGCCGCTGAACTAAATTGTGAAGGTTGCATTTTGTTAAGTACATCATTTTGAGCATCTTTTCTTCTATACTGCATTTCAAAATAGTTTCCTTTTTGAGATAAAGGTGGTCATAGTTTATGGACTCTTGACCCCTAAAGAATCCTTATTACATAACACATGAGTCTTGGATACATAACTGTAAGATAAACATATTTGCTTCTATAGCCTTTCATTAAATTTCCCTAAGTAAAGAGCTACAGATGAAAGATTTTAGAGCCCTTTAGTTCCCTAATTTGAGGGACCAGCCCCTTTTTCTTGATATCAAATAAAAGGTCATTTAAATCTCAACACATTTTGTTCAACAACTGTTTAGAAATTCGTTACCGTTCTTGAGATATATGGGAAAGAACGTTTTAGGGGCTGATCCCTTAACTCCTTATAGGGGCCATTTAACGAAATTTTGAAAATTTCATATGATTAAGTACATCATTCTGAGTGTCTTTTCTTCTATACTGTATTTCAAAATATTTTTCCTTTTTGAGATATTAGTGATCAAAATTCTGGAATTTTGACCCCTAAAAACCCCTTATTATGTAAGACATGATAAAATCATTACATTGCTTGGATACATAACTGTAAGATAAACATATTTGCTTCTATAACCGTTCACAAAATATCCCTAAGTAAAGGGCTACAGATAAAAAACTTTAGAGCCCTTTGGTCCCCTAATTTTAGGGACCAGCCCCTTTTTCTTGATATCAAATAAAAGGTCATTTAAATCTCAACACATTTTGTTCAACAACTGTTTAGAAATTTGTTACTGTTCTTGAGATATATGGGAAAGAACATTTTAGGGGCCGATCCCCTAACTCCTTCTAGGGGCCGTTTAACGGAATTTTGAAAATTGCACATGATTTAATACATCATTTTGAGCATCTTTTCTTCTATACTGCATTTCAAAATAGTTTGATTCTGAGATATTGATGATCAAAATTCTGGAATGTTGGCCCCTAAAATCCCCTTATTATGTAACACATGATAAAATCATTACATTGCTTGGATACATAACTGTAAGATAAACATATTTGCTTCTATAACCGTTCACAAAATATCCCTCAGTAAAGGGCTACAGATGAAAGACTTAAGAGCCCTTTGGTCCCCTAATTTAAGAGGGCCAGCCCCTTTTTCTTGATATCAAATAAAAGGTCATTTAAATCACAACCTATTTTGTTCAACAACTGTTTAGAAATTCGTTATTGTTCTTGAGATATACGGGAAAGAACATTTTAGGAGCCGATCCCTCAACTCCTTGTAGGGGTCGTTTAACGAAATTTTGAAAATTGCATATGATCTAATACATCATTCTGAGCATCTTTTCTTCTATAGTGCATTTCAAAATATTTTTCCTTTCTGAAATATTGGTGATCAAAATTCTGGAATTTTGGCCCCTAAAAACCCCTTATTACGTAACACTTGATAAAATCATTTCATTGCTTGGATACATAACTGTAAAATAAACATATATGCTTCTATAATTGTTCACAAAATATCCCTCAGTGAAGGGCTACAGATGAAAGACTTTAGAGCCCTTTGGTCCCCTAATTTTAGGGGCCAGCCCCTTTTTCCTGATATCAAATGAAAGGTCTCGTAAATATAAACTTTTTTTGTATTACATGTGTTAACAAAATATTTTTCAGAAAAGAGATGAACTAAGAAAACCATGAAAAATTACGACGTTATTTTAGTCTCAATTTTCGGGACCAGGCTTTAACTCCTTTTGAGCATGACAAATATGAATGCCAAATTGCACATCTACAATCTCTTGTCTACAATCCCTGAAAGTTTGAACTCAATATCTTTTACCGTTTAGGAGGAGATCCCTGGACAAGCCGACCCACTGAAAATCGCTAAAACGTCTCTCAAGAACGGAAATGACGTCATCAAAATAAAAAAATGTAAATTAGGTTCGGATTAATATCTATTAGATCTGAAAGTTTCACGAAAATCGGTTCAGCCATTTCCGAGAAATCGCCTGCACAAATTTTGTAAGAAAAAAAAAAATAATAATAGGGTAAAAGAAACCGAACGAAAACAATAAGGTCTTCCGTTGGAAAACGGAAGACCTTAATAATATCGAGTTATACCTACCATTTAGAAACTTGCTATAAGCTGAAATATATCTGTGTTGTGATAATTGGATTGGAGCCAGATATACAACTGAGGAGTATCTGTTCCATGCAGTGAACAAAAGAAGAAAATTCGGTATAAACCAGCTAAATTTTAGCCAAGCCTAGCAACGGCAAAAGCAAATAAGACACTGTTTTGTTTCACAATGGTCAGTGGAATGATAGAGTGAGAGAAAGAGAAAGAAATAAAGAAAGAATGATAAGATAAAATAATGTTTATTCAAAGTCGGTTTTTACAACAACAAGGAGTTATTTTCCCACGACATAATACCATTACATGTATGTTTATCCTATATTTGTCAATTTTCAGGATGGTGGCAATGTTTATCATATTTGTTATGACACAAATCCAACATGATGGATTGCGATGAAAATATTGTTGTATGTAGAGATATGTCCAAGGGGCTTAAAAACAAATTAGTCATCATCCATATCCTTGTTCAAGTATCGTTAAAAATAAAAAACAAGATATGATCTACTTGGATATCATGATAAATCAATCTAGAACAACAGGTAGCCAGTAATAAGAAAATGATCTACTTGGATATCATGATAAATCAATCTAGAACAACAGGTCGCCAGGTATAAAGATATGATCTACTTGGATATCATGATAAATCAATCTAGAACAACAGGTAGCCAGATATAAAGATATGATCTACTTGGATATCACAATAAATCATTCTAGAACAACAGGTCGTCAGATATAAAGATATGATCTACTTGGATATCATGATAAATCAATCTGGAACAATGGGTAGTCAGATATAAAGATATGATCTACTTGGATATTACGATAAATCATTCTAGAACAACAGGTAGCCAGATATAAAGATATGATCTACTTGGATATCACGATAAATATTTCTAGAACAACATGTAGCCAGATATAAAGATATAATTTACTTAGATATTTTGATAAATCAATGTAGAACAACAGGTCGCCAGATATAAAGATATGATCTACTTGGATATCACGATAAATCTTTCTAGAACAACATGTAGCCAGATATAAAGATATAATTTACTTGGATATCATGATAAATCAATCTAGAACAACAGGTCGCCAGATATAAAGATATGATCTACTTGGATATCACGATAAATCATTCTAGAACAACAGGTCGCCAGATATAAAGATATAATGTAGTTGGATATCATGATAAATCAATCTAGAAAAACAGGGAGCCAGATATAAAGGTATGATCTACTTGGATATCACGATAAATCAATCTAGAACAACAGGTCGCCAGATATAAAGATATGATCTACTTGGATATCACGATAAATATTTCTAGAACAACATGAAGCCAGATATAAAGATATAATTTACTTGGATATCATGATAAATCAATCTAGAACAACAGGTCGCCAGATATAAAGATATGATCTACTTGGATATCACGATAAATCATTCTAGAACAACAGGTCGCCAGATATAAAGATATGATCTACTTGGATATCATGATAAATCAATCTGGAACAATGGGTAGTCAGATATAAAGATATGATCTACTTGGATACTACGATAAATCATTCTAGAACAACAGGTAGCCAGATATAAAGATATGGTCTACTTCTACTTGGGTGTCACGACTTGTCAAGCATATTGTATTTATATGGACCATTATTTCATTTTCATTACTGTTAAGAAACAATGTTAATTATTTAGCGCCACTATTTCCAGCAACAGTTAAAATCGTTACATTTATGTAAGGCCCGATTCTTCAAAAACATTTGAGTCTGCTCAGTAACTATTGACTTTAATGTTTACTTTATACTGGAAATAGATATATACTGGGTGCTATATATTTTTGTCTGATGTCAATGGTAATATAATTCATGACAAGGAATTTATGAATAGTTGTTAAAATACATAAAATATTTAAACATTCGTCACGATGAAGTGTCGTTTGATTTCTAACAAGTTGTCAACGGGATTGCTACTGGGAATAGATATATTCTTGTCTGCTCTGATGTAAATGGTCATAATTCATGAAAAGGGATTTATAAATAGTTGTTAAAATGCATAACAACTGATTAACATGAAGGTGTTAATCTATCTTAGAATTGAAATATGAAATTTTTCAAAACAAAATTAAAAAGGACATCTAATGGAACCAAACACAAAGAGTCACATACTTTGTTTAAGTGGGCTTATTATTGCAGTTTTTTGAATACCTACCTGGTCCCGGTTCTTTTATCCTCTGTAATTGTCTGTCACGACAGCCGTCGTGACTGTAGTCAAGCACAACAAGATTAGATTTCTATTTACAATTTTTTTTTATATAAAATAAAACCAAACAAATATACATAATATATACACATCATAAAGAGTACAGTTTTAAGTTCTCTGGTGTCCCAAGTCTCCATCACGGGCATGTAGAAAGGTAGAAGAAGCCATCCTGTGAGGAAGCGGACGAGATGAATAGAAATGGCACGGCGTGAGACAGAGGTGGACAGGTATTACCATGGCGATGGACTGCCAGAAACTGGCCGGATACGGAACGTAATAAATAAAACAATAAACGTATTTTGAGTTACATGATTAATTTACCTTACATAAACATAGGCTAAGTCACACGGACTTAAATATAACATTATGGCAACAACAGCACGCCATACAAGAGCACGAAACCACAGCGAATACGAACACTGCATGTTACTAGTCCAGCTAACGCCATTTTATTGTAAGAACGGTAACTCTTACTTGTGACCTGACGGCCATATTTGATGGTCAGAGACGACCACGATAGGCGATATCAAAAATGTTATCTGTAAGTATAAATTAGAACAATGACAACTGGATTTAATGAGTTGAATAGATACAGACTAATGTTTACTTTGTTTGTATACTTTTAAAGTGAAATAAATTTGGATAACACAATGTGTGACAGTAAAATACAATTATTGTTTTCGTTACCAGTGATGTATTTTTTACAGTTTATAGTTATTTGCTCATAGATTGGAATTAGTTGGATATCATATGAACTTCTACTAATATATACCTACGTATCCGTGCGAAAGATTTTTTTTTAAATGCTGCGCTTTTCTGCGATAACAGTTTAAACGTTTCCCTATATCAATAATTGCATTTTATTACCTCCCCCTTGTTATAGTCTGTTTTTAATATTTGTATGTTCTTTTAGGCTTGTCAAGGACAGTTTCCATTTCAAGAAAAGAATTTTCCATATAATGTAAGTCAATTTATTTAATATCTTGTAATATTTGTATGATACATGTAGTATGAAGCATTTTCATAAATGTAGTACACGTACAACTGAACATTCATTTAAGAAATAAACAACGTTATTTAGTGAACATGGCGTTATGAATAGCAATTGCTCTGTTGGCATATTCCATGATGCGCGCTAGCGCATCATGGAACATATGCCAGCAGAGCAGTTGCTATTCATAACGCCATGTTCACTAAATAATCGTTGTTTATTACTTATATTTGCATTTTACCACTCGCAAATACCCTGTATTAGCCTAGACCTTGACATTTAGCTATTACATCAAAAGTAAACATTCAGACTGTAATATATCTTTTTAATTCACATAGATTTGTTAACAGAATCAATGATATGTTATAACGGCAATTCCTTTAAAATGTTATCAAAAACATGTTTTAATATTACATGTAAATACGTCAATTCTAATGGAGTTGGAGAAAAACACATGATGTATCGTATATTGGTTTAAATCTATAACGTCATGGAAAAGTATATAATAACGTTACACCTTTATGACGTCATAGTATACTGACAGAGCAATTGCGATTATAGAGAAATAATTGCAGCTCCTCCGTATGGGCTTACAGTGGGAAAGAACAATGGAAATGCAAATATATGCATATGTTTTGAAGCTATAAACTTCTATATGTTTCATGAAAGTACACTATTCATTACAGAAATATTAAACAATTTTTGATGGATTAACAAAATTCCTACTACATGTAATTTTACAGATATAGATATATGTGTTTTATGTTGTGTGTCTACGTATTTGTACATTGTCTATGTCTATGTGTATTTGTGTACGTCACATCACAAATTAATTATGCTTTCATTAACTTCAAACAGCGTATATGTGGTAAAATTCTTTTTCTATAACATCACACGTTATCACAATGTCTTTGACCAATGAAAAGGTTGTTCAAATATATAAAAAACATAATGGTTCCATGAATGGTGTCCATAAAGAAATCTGCCAAACTCTGCACATCGATTCGTGTCAAATAAATAAAAGCAGCTTACATTGGAAAATTAAAAAAATTATCAAAGAATTTGAAAGATTCAATAAATCTATAAGTAAGAAATCGATATATGAGCAATATAAGAGGAAAGAATTCAAATGTCCATCAAAAACCAATAAAGAACCAGCAAGCACATGTGTACCGTCAGAAACAGACACTGAAAAAATAACAAAAAGAACTGAACAAGACATTATCATATCCCAGCTCAAGAAGGAAAATATTAAACTTAAAGAAAAAATCCAAGGCTATAGAATTAAAGAAATTAACCAGAAAATGAAACGAACCAAAGAAAAGGTGAGGAAACTGGAAGAAAAAGTGAATGTATATCAGAGGAAGGAACAACAAGAAAAAGATAATAAAGTTGACAAAGGAGTTCAGTGCAACACTCTAAATACTTATATTGAAGAACTCAAATGTGAAATCGACAATCTGATCGCTGAAAAAGATGACATTGTAGCAGATGAAGATGATTATGTACATGTAAAGAAAGTTTTAGATTTTAAAGAAAATGGTAAAGGTTGTCCATTTAAGAAATAAACAACGTTATTTAGTGAACATGGCGTTATGAATAGCAATTGCTCTGTTGGCATATTCCATGATGCACGCTAGCGCATCATGGAAAATATGCCAGCAGAGCAGTTGCTATTCATAACGCCATGTTCACTAAATAATCGTTGTTTATTACTTATATTTGCATTTTACCACTCGCAAATACCCTGTATTAGCCTAGACCTTGACATTTAGCTATTACATCAAAAGTAAGCATTCAGACTGTATTGTATCTTTTTAATTCACATAGATTTGTTAACAGAATCAATGATATGTTATAACAGTAATTCCTTTAAAATGTTATCAAAAACATGTTTTAATATTACATGTAAATACGTCAATTTTAATGGAGTTGGAGAAAAACACATGATGTATTGTATAGTGGTTTAAATCTATAACGTCATGGAAAAGTATATATAACGTTACACCTTTATGACGTCATAGTATACTGACAGAGCAATTGCGATTATAGAGAAATAATTGCAGCTCCTCCGTATGGGCTTACAGTGGGAAAGAACAATGGAAATGCAAATATATAATTATAAATTAAGAAATCTATATTATTTTTTTAGAAGTAGAAATATTGGTGTTCACCATATTGGTCCTGTTTTAGAAGCTGTTTTAGATATTTTTAATATAAGTGTAAACAAATTACCAAGTAAGAGCACTGCGTCTGTTTTAACGAGTGAAATGGGTGTTTTAAGTAGATGTCATTTGAATGAAGAACTTTTAAACAGTAGTAACATTACAATGCATAGAGATGCAACTACAAAAAAGGACATCATTTTTATGCAGTTCAAATTAGTACTGGGGAGAAAGTTTTGACAGCAGGTGTGAGAGAAGTGAGTGATGGGAAGGGAGAGACGTATGTGAGTGCTACCAATGAGATTTTTAATGATATTGTCAATAATGAGAGGGAGAAAGATCAAATTTTTAATTCTGTTTCATGTTTTATGACAGATAGGAGTTCTACAGAACAGAAGGTTAACAATATTTCATGTGAAGATATATCTCATGATGTTCAATCTTTTAAATGTTCAGTACATCCCCTTCTTTAATTTTCTGAGGTTTGTTTGGAAGAAATTTTTCATATTGAAAAAGAGCTAAATATTAATTTTGATGAACACACCAGCTCTACTAAAGAGCCATTTGCCATGTTTATTTTAAGGTGTGTATCCAAATTTTTTTTTTAAAGATGGCACTGGCAATCCAAACATTTCTCATTTATATTTTAAAAGCCAGGGCATTGATAGAATTCCTTTAATGAATATAAGAGGAAATCGTTTTAATGTTTGTTTTTATAATGCTGCTGGTACTTTTTTTATACACAAACTTTTACTTCAATACATTTTATCACCAAAGAGTTCTTTTAATTTTGTCCAGAATGTTATTGTTTTATCATTACAAAACAAATGTATTTTAACAATTTTAAGAGCACTTGGTATTTTATGTAAATTATTAACAGGACCATATTGGTTAAAAACAATGGAGGTGAACAATATTTTATCAATGGGGTCAGTTTTTAAAAGATTTTTACATGTTTTAGATTTATGTGCAAAAGAACCTATATTGGCTTTAAGACAGAAAATTAGACTATTTGAAGGACCAGAATTAGAAGATACTGTTTCTGAATTTTTATTTACATATCCTATTAATGATGACTTAACATGTGTTTTTATCAAACGTTTATGTGTTGTTTTGAAAACCAAAGTAGAAAAATTATTTGCTGATTTTTTAAAAGATGGTAAATATTTTAATGTACAAAAGAATTTAGATTTTAAGTGTTCATCCTGTCCCACAAGCAATATTTGTGTAGAACAGTTGATGGACAGGTTGATTATCATGTACAATCATCCTCAATGTCATCAAATAATACCATTATATGTTAACAACAAAACTTGAGAATGGTTCAATAACAAAAGTGAGGAAGAGAAAGAAAAAATCACTGTACAAACCATGAAAAAAACCAGAACATTTATGACCTTAGAGAAACACAGAAAACAGACTTTATTAAGGAAACACCTCACGAACTTAAAAGAAAAACAAGAGGACATAAAAAGAAAGAAGAAGAAAAAAGAAGACGAACTTGACAAAGTCATAGACCACATCAGAGAAGAAGGACTGTGGGACACTGAAAGTAAAATTGATAGTCAACTCCAAAAAATTAAAACCAAAAAAGACAGATTGTCATCCTTGAAAAAACAAATTAACATCCATAAGAAAGTATTTCAAATTAGTAAACAACATAAACATTTATTAAATTTTAGCAAAAAAGGAAAACTATTTGACGAAGGAACACTAAGAAACAATCTGCTAATGTTAATGAATTTACGAAAAGAAAATACTGAAACACCTGTCTGCGAAACCTCCTTTTCTCCCATGGACCTGCTCAGTAGAGAGATTATACATACCTGGTCCGAAGATGGCGAGGATGTTCAGTGGGAGGGAAAAATATTAAGCCATGCTAATGGAGTTTTTAAAGTAATTTAGTCACAAAATTGCACTGCATGATTCTTACAAAAATGGTGTAAATGGCATCCTACTCCCCTAACCAATACAAATAATTACTATTACTTTATGTAAAACGTCATTAAAAGTTATAGCATATTTACTCAGATATATAATTCATTAATCATGAATGATACAATGGTGAGCATTTTACTTACTTAATGTGTTTTGATATATATCAATTTCATATGTTACTAAATTTTATGTAAACTTAATAAAAGAGTAATAATAAAAGAGTAATTATGTTTAACACTGAATCCAAAAGATATTTAAAATTTAGTAAACTGTTCAATGTTTCATGTTTTTGTTTGTCTACGTCAGTGTTTGTGTATAAATGTTTGTGTATGTGTTCATAGTCATATTAAAAACAAAAAAAATGAATTTTATAATTAAATTTTTGATTTTAATATTCATAATATCATTTCATAAGGACATGCAGACATTACAATTATTTAAATATTTCAGGTTTTGTATTGGAACGATAAAGAAAAGACAGACAGCAGTGTGTTTGACTTGACGGAACAAGAAATAAACAAAGACATTGAGGACAGAAATTTATTCTTTAAAGGTAGTATAATGTTAAATGTATCTATTGGGTTATATTAAATATTATTACATTTTATTTATAAAAAAACACATAACCGGTATTTCATTTATTTTAGACGCAGCAACTAGATTGGATCATTCCTACATTTGAAAAACACTATAACATACCTGTTAACCCTCCCGCATTGCGCGGGAGACTCCCGCAAAACGGCCTATACTCTGTTCCAAGATATTTTGGATTCACGTTTGGCTTAATTGTTTGATATTTATAAATACCTCAGGATCCAAACAATGTTCATTCAAAAGTATGAAAAATTTCCAAGATTTCTCAGTCAAAACGCCCCTGCTAGCTTATCAGGTTTCAATACAATGCTAAAAAAGGTGATGTCTACGGAGATTTTGCATTGCAGCAAGCCCGGATGATAACGTTGAAATATTGCGCGATGTATTCCGAGTGTATTCCGAATGGAGAAACGATGTAAACATTCCCCATTATAAATCTCCGTAAGGAATCTGTTTTCGTTCCTGTTAATTTTTCCGAGTGAAAGATGATAATGTGTCAATGAAATTATCTTGGAAAATATCCCTTTCAACTATTTCAATTGCACTTCTTTCACAGGTTAGTGTATTTTTATTAAAAATCGTCCAAACGTGAATTCAAAATATCTTGGGACAGAGTATAATAATCTAAGATCTCCCGCATCCAACCTATCTCCCGCGCGGGAGACAAATTTCTCCCGCAATCGTATTTGTCTCCCACATACCCCCCCCCCCCCCAATTCTGAATCTTTACATGCAAATTTCAACATCCACTGCGGGTTACCAAAGTCAAGCTAGCACGCACTAACTTCAACGCACTAACTCCGTTCTAAATATGCTTATCGACTAGTTTTTCGATCCCGACGGGAAAATATCCCTCGGTAAATAGGCGCAAGGCGCCTAAACTAGGACTTGTGACAATTAGGTGACCCCGGATTCCTGAGGGTGGGGGTCCTGCCCGGGGGTGACTGGTCTCAGAACCTTCAATAATTATGCCGTTCTTGGCGCCACGGCCCCCTGAATAATCGTTATAATAACTATATTATCATATTATATAGGGACATAAACAAGGCGCAGGGCGCCTAAACTAGGACTTGTGACAATTAGGTGACCCCGGATTCCTGAGGGTGGGGGTCCTGCCCGGGGGTGACCGGTCTCAGAACCTTCAATAATTATGCCGTTCTTGGCGCCACGGCCCCCTGAATAATCGTTATAATTACTATATTATCATATTATATAGGGACATAAACAAGGCGCAGGGCGCCTAAACTAGGACTTGTGACAATTAGGTGACCCCGGATTCCTGAGGGTGGGGGTCCTGCCCGGGGGTGACCGGTCTCAGAACCTTCAATAATTATGCCGTTCTTGGCGCCACGGCCCCCTGAATAATCGTTATAATAACTATATTATCATATTATATGGGGACATAAACAAGGCGCAGGGCGCCTAAACTAGGACTTGTGACAATTAGGTGACCCCGGATTCCTGAGGGTGGGGGTCCTGCCCGGGGGTGACCGGTCTCAGAACCTTCAATAATTATGCCGTTCTTGGCGCAACGGCCCCCTGAATAATCGTTATAATTACTATATTATCATATTATATAGGGACATAAACAAGGCGCAGGGCGCCTAAACTAGGACTTGTGACAATTAGGTGACCCCGGATTCCTGAGGGTGGGGGTCCTGCCCGGGGGTGACCGGTCTCAGAACCTTCAATAATTATGCCGTTCTTGGCGCCACGGCCCCCTGAATAATCGTTATAATTACTATATTATCATATTATATAGGGACATAAACAAGGCGCAGGGCGCCTAAACTAGGACTTGTGACAATTAGGTGACCCCGGATTCCTGAGGGTGGGGGTCCTGCCCGGGGGTGACCGGTCTCAGAACCTTCAATAATATACCGTTCATGGCGCCACGGCGCCCTGAATAATCGTTATAATAACTATATTATCATATTATATAGGGACATAAACAAGGACTTGTGCTCATTAAGTGAGCCCGGATTCCTCGGGGGACAGGTGTACCCTCGAAGATTCCGGCGCCAAATCAGGCACTAGTTACACCGATATCTGGCGCCAGTGCGCTGAGTTGACCTAAAGTAAACAAATTATTTCTGTTGTATAGGGATCTAAACTGGGCGCCCTGCGCCCTAACTAGGACTTGTGCTCATTAGGTGAGCCCGGATTCCTCGGGGGAGGGGTGTTCCCTCGAGGATTCCGGACCCAAATCAGGCACTAGTTATACCGATTCCTGGCGCCAGTCCGCTGAGTAGACCTTAAGTGAACAAATTATTTCTGTTATGTAGGGATCTAAACTGGGCGCTCTGCGCCCACACTAGGACTTGTGCTCATTAGGTGAGCCCGGATTCCTTGGGAGAGAGGTGTTCCCTCGAAAATTCCGGAACCAAATCAGGCACTAGTTACAACGTTTCTTGGCGCCAGGGCGCTGAGTAGACCTTAGGTTAACAAATTATTCCTGTTATGTAGGGATCTAAACAAGGCGCTCTACGCCCAAACTAGGACTTGTGCTCATTAGGTGAGCCCGGATTCCTTTGGGGAGAGGTGTTACTTCGAGGATTCCGGACCCAAATCAGGCACTAGGCCTAGTGACACCGTTTCTTGGTGCCAGTGCGCTGAGTAGACCTTAAGTGAACAAATTATTTCTGTTATGTAGTGATCTAAACAAGGCGCTCTGCGCCCAAACTAGGACTTGTGCTCATTAGGTGAGCCCGGATTCCTTGGGGTGGAGGTGTTACTTCGAGGATTCCGGACCCAAATCAGGCACTAGTGACACCGTTTCTTGGCGCAAGTGCGCTGAGTAGACCTTAAGTAAACAAATTTTCTGTTATGTAGGGATCTAAACAAGGCGCCTTGCGCCAAAATAGGACTTGTGCTCATTAGGTGAGCCCAGATTCCTTTGGAGAGGGGTGTTTCCTCGAGGATTCTGGACCCAAATCAGGCACTAGTGACACCGTTTCTTGGCGCCAGTGCGCTGAGTAGACCTTAAGTGAACAAAAATTTTCCTCTTATTTAAGGATCTAAACAAGGCGCCCTGCGCCCAAACTAGGACTTACGCCCTGTACACCATATATTCCATATTCGGTGAGGATGGGGCCTCATGAAAGTCCAGTTGCGTCGACCCTCAAAAGAAATTAGGTATACATGACTAGTAACAGGTATAGCTAGCCTGGTGAAAATGGGAAATTATAATGGAAATATCGTTCAAAGGGTTGGCTGTCCAGTTAACCCTTAAGGTGGCTCTATACACCCACAGTTTATTCCAATTTTCAATGGAAGACCACAAAACATATACTTATCAAATATATATAATGATGATAGGGGTACTATACGTAATTTTAAAGAATTTTAATATGTTTTTTCGTGTTTTTGTAAAATATTTTTTTTAAAGTTAACTATTAACAAATTGATAGAATTTTTTTGTTATATGATGGATATTTCCTTCGGACACTTAAAAATAAATGTAATACTTCTTAACATTCAAAAATGTTATTTTTGCAATTTTTTTCCCCCAAAACATGAATTTTCATATTTTCTTACTCTGTTGACAAATCATCTGAAAAAGTTGCTTGATGTTATAAGAAAATGTATTTTAATAACTGTGACATAAAAAATTGAATGAAAATCATTACAAATAAACACAGAAAATATTTTAAATTTTATTTGGTATGAAAGTTCCTCAGGTAAGAGTTATCGTTCCTGAGTCCCAAGGCCCAAACATCTTGGGGACTTTTCATTTCTGAGTTGAGGAAAATGATAAATACATAGATATTTCATTATAGGCCTATATAAGTGAATTTATTCGCTTTATGCAAAACTAAGTCAAATAAATAAAGGAGAAAAGTAACTAATAGGATTTATGTATCCCAACCTGAAAGAATTTCAAAGCCACCCTCCCATCCCCCTTATGGTGGTAAGGAACATCTGTCAATATTAATGTGGATTAAAATATATTAAAATTGACATACTTTCACCGGTTTAGAATTTTCTTTCACAATATTCAACCAAAAATACGTTTTAGAAAATTTTCCAGAACGGGGTAACCATGAACGCGAATTGACTGTAATTAACGAAAAGTGTAAGACGAGTATGGAAAGTGATTTTTGGGAGTTGATTTTAATCAACTCTCCTATGCAGTCACTCTGGCAAACCGAAAATGAAACAGTGTTTGGACCTAAGCACAAATCATTACCGCTGACAAATCTTAGTTCTTGAATATAATAGAAAAATTCGACGTAATGTATGCTGAAGCACTGTTTTTCAAGGAAACTTATCTTTAAACACTTTGAAAATAGTAAGATTTTATATAATACGAACAATTTAGATATTTATGTAGTCTCATGTATCCCTACGCCAGAGTTTATATAGTCTCGTTCAACCAAAAGCTCGGCTGTCTCCGTAAATCTCCGACAAACAGAGAGGCTCTCTTGCTTGTCGGAGATTAACGGAGACAGCTGAGTGCTGGAGTTCAATATCAATAGTGCTTGGATTCATACAAATTTTAGAATTGTTTCGATTACTAATACATAGTTTGAAATATATCTTTAAATATTACACAACATGATTCATATGGGGTTTCTCTAAATTCTTGTCTGAAAAGTCTAATTTAAATTCATGTTATAAAAAAGTACGTAATTTAAATACTGACTAGAAACTAATTGCCACGCAAGATAAGTTGATTTTAAAATAAATGATAATCGATAAAATCAACTCCCGTCAGTACTTCAGTACTTTGATTTTTATTGTCCTCAACGGAATTCGAACTCAGTACGTACAGGTTTATAGCGAACCTACTAACCCACTGCGCTATGCTGTAAGGTGTCGAAAAGTGGAAAGAAACTATGTATAAAATTATACTTGATTTTATTGTTTATTTTGATAAATAATACGACACAACGTGAAGGTGTCACATTTCTTGTAAGTAAGGATTTTTCCAATTAACAAATTAAAATATGTTAAAAAATGTAAATATAAGCATTGGATCATTATTTTTTGAAAGATATAGTCTCATAACTGCAGCGGTGTGTGCATACAAATTGAAGGAATAATAAATTCAAAATTGTATTTCACTACTAAACCGAATGGGCATTTGCGCCATCTTATTCCCCCATCTTCTTTCTTTTTTTTCTTTTTTTTATCTTAAAATAATAATTATATCAGTAGAAATTCATGTTAAAGTTTCATTCAAAAATCTAGGGCAGAACAAATTGGACCCGGCCTCGTTAATTACGAGAGAAGATCTTGTTATTACGAGAAAAGATCTCGTTATTACAAGAAAGATCTAATATCTATACAAAATGGTGCATTTTATTGTTTTACTCTCTTTATGTAAAATAGATGAACATAAGATATTCATTAAATTAGCGAAAGAAATGTTAGAAAAAGTAACAAATCAGATTGATTTATAAATTAACTGACCATCTTATGTGGAAATTGATAAATAATAATAGTTGTTATTTAAAAGTTAATCAATATTGAATTAATGTTTCTACAATAAAAAAATAAAAATAGACTGAAAGGGTGAACCAATCGACTTAGAGGTCTTTCCAGAAACACACCATTTTAAATAGATCCTTTCTTGTAATAGCAATATCTTTTCTGGAAATTACGAAATATTTAACTCGTTATAATGAGACCTTTTCTCGTAATAACGAGACAACTTTTTATAACGAGATCTTATCTCGTAATAACGAGATAATGAACTTGTTATACACATGTAACGAGATCTTTTCTCGTAATTAGGAGATAAAAATATTTTTATGTTACTGTATCCGTCGTTGGTAAATACCATTAGTATGAAATCAGTACTTTGTTTTTTTATTTATAGTGTATAAAATTGATAACGAAACAAGCGCTTAGTACGTAACATGTTCTTTAATCACGTGAACGAAGTTAATCAAATATTTAAATCAATAGGGGTCTTTGGTCGACTTGTGTTATCGATCAATACATATACCGGAGGTCACATGGTGTGCTATTTTATTATTATTTTTATGCCATATGATGTATTATAAATTATATGAGTGTTATATATAAATACGAAAAGGTCGACGGTGTGACCACTTGATGTGTGTTGTGTCTTTGAATTAGACAATGTACTTTATCAACATTTGTCTTAGTCCACACAGATAAAATTGGGTCCCGGTTAAGGCTGGAAGTTAGTCTGCAATGGACCGGAGTCCCATCCAAGGGAGTCGATGATTTTCATCCGATTGGCACCACGGAAACCCGGAATAAATAAGACTCTCGTAGGTCGGAGAAAGAATGAAAATATTAATGCAAATAAAATGTTCGTCCAACAAGCTTGCTAGCCTCTTTACAGAACATTAAATGTTTGATTATGCTTTAATACCGCTGAATGGGGAGAGACTGTTTTCACAATTTTTTTTATAAAATATAATAGATTTGTAACTATATAACACATTTCTTTCCAAGTTGAAACTTTCTATTTACTAATCAACTATCAAATATAAGGCTTAAAAACGGAATTGGCACGAGTGTAAAATTAAACTTGGACATCGCCTTAGTTTAAATTTCTGAGAGTCAATTATCAATTTCTCACCATGTGATAAATTATTTAAAATTTGTATGTACATGTACATGGGTGTTTAATACATGAATGTATATATAAATATACATATTAAGTATATAAGTATACATGTATGCTAATGTTTATGTCTGTAACCTTTCAGTCAAGCCACTCGTTCCCTCTTGTGGATATGTTTATTGTGCATTATGAATGTTTATTGTACAATCTTCCTGTAACCTTTTGAAAGCCCTTAGTGATCAATAAAGAAATTTAATTGATCATACGACGTTAAAGAATTGACAGTCGACTTCGTACAATATGCTACTTAAGATTCTATGGACATTGGTAATATTGAGAGATGCATGATCCCTTCTGAATTTGAATGAACGTTTACTTGTATTGCACATCTTAAGCACACAAATTTAATCCAAAGATGACAATAGTTGTAAAATTATCGTATTTTACCAGTTTATCAAACATTTTCAAAAGTCATGTGAAGTGACTGATATCTTTAAACAATACCGACGACTTAGCAGATTATATTATAATAAGCTTTATAAATAATATTTACGTCAATATTTACACGATAGATCAAAATTTAGAAGTATATGTAAATAGCAGATTTTCCATTAATGCTTTATAAATTTATAATATCTCTCCATCGAGGAGTTATATATATATTTAATTAATTGAATTCTAAATGAATGAAAAATGACGTATACCTGAACATACATATAGATAATTGAAAATTAAAGCATTAATTCTGTAACATAACATGCCGTCCGAAAGTTTTTGGGTGTAATAAATTAAATTTTTATTAAATGTTGTACCTTTTAAATAATATTCATCACCTTAATCAGGATCATTGTGGTTCATTGTTGTGAAGACGCGAATGATTTTTTGCTCATTTTTTAAAGGTTGTCTTTGTTTTCAGATGACTGCCTTTTTATGATACGTATAGCCATTTCAGCCAGTGAAAGCTATTTCTTGCTGCTCTTTATTCTCTATTTAACCATGTTTTCTTGTTCATTGTATTATTAGACGACAAGTTTTTATTACATTTCAAATTCAAACCAAACTTTATTCTATCTGCTCTGAATAAAACCATCACACATTCCCTTTATATATATATATATATATATATATATATATATATATATATATATATATATATATATATATATATATATATATATATATATATATATATATATATATATATAACTTTAAAACAAATTTTTTACCGTTTAGATTGTTTAGAATTGAATTTATTAGATTAAAGGCAAAGGGGGACAACTATTCGATAACAGGAAAAAAAGTTAATTATTAGGACACAATCCACTACTTAAACATGAAAAGTATGTCCAAGTATAAAAAGTATTAAGCCCCTACATATCTGTAATGCATCCAATACAATTTCAATTCTTTATTCGCACAAGACCAGTTCACTGGTATTTGAGGTTCAAAATCAATATATTACAAATGTACACGAATACAGTCAAGGATCCCATGTACAGTAGAAGTAATAATGACAAAAAAAGAAGGTTAAAATCACAATACAATAGGTTGTTAAAGTTGGTTTCTGGAGAACAGACTTTGAAAATTTTCTAAATAAATATTGACAAGTTTTTTAGTTTTTCTACATTAAAAGTATTCATGAGCTCGTTAAATTTTATAATATTTGGGTTTTCATAATATCTCTTGGGTAGAAACATTTTTCTGTCGTTTACAAAATGTGTACATTCTAAAATATAATGAAATTCATCCCCAATACTATTAGAATCACACACTGTACATTTTCTTAAATGTTTTTCAATATTATGCCATCTATCTGTTTCAATGGGGAATCGATGATTACATGTTCGTAATTTTGTAAACGTGATCCGTAGATCTGTAGGTAAAATCAACAAGTACTTTTCTAAATTGAGATTTGTTTTAAAAATTCTATAATTAATACATTTTGGTGAGTTATCTACTATACTTCTCCAATCTTGTACAAATTGATTTTGTAATATTTCTTTAACTATTGACTTAAGCCAGTTATAACTACATATTGTTTGATTTTCCCATATATATATATGACAACCCGCACGAGTTGAGTATATCATGTATACATTTTATCCATGGATGTATAAAAGATCCATTTTTGTAACATCTATAAGAATAACAATAGATTACATTAGTGAGTTTACAATCGTGGGCTGTCAAAACTTTTGCCCAGTACATTATCATTTTAATTTTAACAAAGAGTGACAATGGATACCTTCCAGTTTCTCCATACACCATACAATTTGGAGTTCTAGATTTAAGATTAAGAATAAATTTCAGGTATTTTAAATGTACCTTTTCAATAATATCTAAAATTTCGTAACCCCACACTTCGCACGAGTAAAGTAAAATTGGGTTAATGACCTTGTCAAATAGGTCTAACTGACAATTAATTGGTAGGCTAAAATAACGTATTTTTCGTAAAACACCATATAATGCCTTTGACGCTTGTTCTACTAAATGCTTTTTAGCATTATTAAATTTTCCACTTCTTGATAAAACAATACCCAAATAGCAAAATGATTTAACGTTTTCAATAGTTACTCCTTTATACAAAAATGTTCGCTTTGACATTACACCTTTTGAAAAAATGAGGATCTTTGTTTTGGCTATATTGACATTAAGTTTCCATATATCACAATAATTTGCAAACACATCTAATGCCTTTTGTAAATCAGGCGCAGATTCCGATATCAAGACAGTGTAACCGGCATAAAAAAGTAGACAGAGTTTCAACATAGCAAATAAATCATCCTGTATTTGAAGAGAAGGACAAGTAAAGCCCTCTATCTGGTTTCTTAATATATAATCTTCCAAATCGTTAATAAAAAGAGAAAATAAATATGGTGACAAATTTTCTCCTTGTCTTACACCTATGTTACACGTAAAAAAATCTGATAAATGTTGACCAATTTTTACCTTTGATTTAATACCCTTGTACATGTTAATAATAAATCTCAAACATTTTCCATCTATCCCACTTTTAAGAACTTTCGTCCATAGTCCATCTCGCCAAACTGTATCAAAAGCTTTCTTAAAATCAATGAAAGCACAGAATAGTTTCTTCTTATTGTTTAGTGCATTTTTACAAAGAAAATCAATAACAAATATATTATCTGATGTACAATAACCCTTTCTAAAACCTGTTTGCGCTTCATTGATTAAGTGTATTTCGTTAGCAAAGGTGTTTAAACGGTCACATATTATACTAGTAAAAAGTTTTCCTAAACAACTGAGTAATGTAATAGGTCTATAATTTTCAGGTTGACTCCTGTCGCCCTTGCCTTTGTAAATTGGCTTAATTATTCTTAATAGCCAGTCGTCTGGGACTAGGCCACTATCAAAAACCAAATTGAAAAAGTTTACATATAAGGGTAAGAATATTTCCATAGTTGTCTTAATATATTCGTTGATATAACATGGTCACCGCCAGGCGCTTTATTGTTTTTTATTTTTTTTACAGCATTCCTAATTTCTTCACAAGTTATAGACTGATTAAGAAGTGTATCATTATCTAAGTTTATGTTTATATCTATCTCTTGGTCTTCAACTGTGCCTTCGTTTGTTTTTTTCATAAACTCATACATTAAATCAATATTTACACTAGTTTTGTCTTTCTTATTGGTACTATTTAAAATATCCCAGTATTCTTTAGGTTTCCCTTTATGGAGTTCCTTAAGCTTGTCTGAAATACTATTATTGTAGTCCTTGATGCTTTTATCCAATGTTTTCTTGTATTAATACTTTGCCATACATCCCGATTCATTGAACATGGGCTATTATGGATCGGAAACCTTAATAAGAGAGAGAGAGAGAGAGAGAGAGAGAGAGAGAGAGAGAGAGAGAGAGAGAGAGAGAGAGAGAGCACTTGACTTATTATAACCTTGAATCATTGTAAGCATTAAAAAGTAAAATATTCACTGAAACCGGTCTATGTATAAAAATGCAGGGTATGAATTACCCGTGGAATATTTTTGCGGTTAAAATTGAGTTTATCCCTCTGGCTATATTTAGAATCGGTAGGACAGCAAAGTAGTCCTTTAAAAAATAGTACAATGTACAAAGCGTATAGACCGTTTACACCAAGTGTACACAATGTACAAAGCGTATAGACCATTTCCACCAAGTATACACAATGTGTACATATATAACCGATGATACATTGTGTATACTTGGTGTACACGACCTATACGCTTGGTACATTAGGCATACGCCCTGTACAGGACGTATACTTAATGTACAAAGCGTATAGACCATTTACACCAAGTATACACAATGTACAAAGCGTATAGACCGTTTACACCAAGTATACACAATGTACAAAGCGTATAGACAGTTTACACCAAGTATACACAATGTATCATCAGTTATATATGGTCCAATGTAAACACCAAATTTTGTGCACGAAGTATACGTCCTGTACAGGGCGTATGCCTAATACCAAGCGTATAGGTCGTGTACACCAAGTATACACAATGACACAATGTATCATCTGTTATATATGGTCCAATGTATACACGAAATTGTTCACACAAAGTATACGCCCTGTACAGGCCGATTACACCACGTATACCCAATGTACAAAGCGTATAGACCGTTTACACCAAGTGTACACAATGTACAAAGCGTATAGACCATTTACACCAAGTGTACACAATGTACAAAGCGAATAGACCGTTTACACCAAGTATACACAATGTATCATCGGTTATATATGGTCCAATGTATACACCAAATGTTTTGCACGAAGTATACGTCCTATACAGGGCGTATGCCCAACGTACCAAGCGTACAGGCCTTGTACATCAAGTATACACAATGTATCATCGGTTATATATGGTCCAATGTATACACAAAATGGTGCACACAAAGTATACGCCCTGTACAGGCCGTTTGCACGACGTATACCCAATGTACAAAGCGTATAGACCGTTTACACCAAGTGTACACAATGTACAAAGCGTATAGACCATTTACACCAAGTATACACAATGTACAAAGCGAATAGACCGTTTACACCAAGTATACACAATGTATCATCGGTTATATATGGTCCAATGTATACACCAAATGTTTTGCACGAAGTATACGTCCTATACAGGGCGTATGCCCAACGTACCAAGCGTACAGGCCTTGTACATCAAGTATACACAATGTATCATCGGTTATATATGGTCCAATGTATACACAAAATGGTGCACACAAAGTATACGCCCTGTACAGGCCGTTTGCACGACGTATACCCAATGTACAAAGCGTATAGACCGTTTACACCAAGTGTACACAATGTACAAAGCGTATAGACCATTTACACCAAGTATACACAATGTACAAAGCGAATAGACCGTTTACACCAAGTATACACAATGTATCATCGGTTATATATGGTCCAATGTATACACCAAATGTTTTGCACGAAGTATACGTCCTATACAGGGCGTATGCCCAACGTACCAAGCGTACAGGCCTTGTACATCAAGTATACACAATGTATCATCGGTTATATATGGTCCAATGTATACACAAAATGGTGCACACAAAGTATACGCCCTGTACAGGCCGTTTGCACGACGTATACCCAATGTACAAAGCGTATAGACCGTTTACACTAAGTATACACAATGTATCATCGGTTATATATGGTCCAATGTATACACGAAATTATGCACACAAAGTATACGCCCTATACAATTTTGTACACGAAGTATATGACCTGTACAGTCTTACATCATGCAATACCAAATCATTTATAAAAATTATGGGATACGATACCTATCAGTTTGACGCACAGCTTCTCGTATTAGGTTTAGGTTGAAGAATAAAAGAAAATATTCCAACGGAGATGCATTTCTCGCCGGCATGTTCTTTGGCCCTGGGTTCCCAGTGAATGGCTTATTTTGCACCGGTTCAGGCGGCAATACACGGAACCACACTCCAGCCATCTTGTACGGCGCAAGGCAGAACGCACGTGTTATTATGACGTCATTTACGTAAAATGACGTTATAACAAAATACCGCGTTATGGAAGTCATTTATGTCATTCTTTTCAATGTTGATATTATTTTTAAGAATTATATGTTTCGAAAATAATATACATGCATGCATTGCGTAAACATTTTAAAAATAATTTAGGGCAATAATATTATCTGTTGCTTGAATTTTTGAAGTTATTGAGAAACAAACAATCGGAACAAAATTATGCAACAATATGTTAATTACGATGAATTAATAAAATTAATGCACATGAACATATGCTGTTTTAGTGTAATGTTTAGCAATAAAAAAAAACACATTAACTTTTATTTCAACAATTGATATAATAATTATGCAAATTTTGATGGCAGATAAAAAGATCTTAGTTTGTGTAACTATGTATCAAGAAATCCGTTAATTCTAGCGCAATAAATCTCTTTTAAAAATCAAAATAATAAATTAATATGTCAATAAATTACAATTGGATACTTTATTGTTCATAATAACATACGATGCTTTTATATTTATTGACGTATATTTAATAAATCATATGGAAAAAGTGTAAAGTTAAAATCGGCCTAAAATCGGCCCCGTGGCACTCTGGACAACTGTGTGATCGGCCCAAAATCGGCCCTGTGGCACAGAAGTGGTTAAAGAGTGATTGAAAACGTGTTTTCATCGACTTTCATTTAAATTATATTTACCTATACCAAGGACTGCACATTTTGGATATATATATATGTATATGTAATGAAAGCGCTTACGTTTTATATATCGTGTTGTTAATTTCTTTTATTTTAACCACTTATGTGCCACAGGGCCTATTTGGGCCTATTTGAATATCTACGTTCAGTGCCACGGGGCCTATTTGGGCCTATTTGGAAAAGAAAAAAATATTTTTTTTAAAGATACAAATTAAGTGTTACAGGTTTTCCGTGTATTTCATAAGCTATAGTTCGTTAATATTTTTATCAAAAGGAAACAATATCGAAAATTTGCAACGTCAGTTATCTCTCTCAATGGCCGAGTGGGTCATGTTTTGACTTTTGAACAGACCGAGTGCATCCCTGGTTTGAATCCCGCTAAGTGCCATTGATGAGTTTTGCCTGCAGATTTATACTCGGATGTTATTGCCGGATTTACGTATAAACTTATGTACGTGCATACATGTTCTTTATATTTCCCATGAACTCTTTTTCACGTGTTTTTTATAAATGTATTTCATACGCAAATTATTTGGGGGAAAAAAAGGAACTTTTCCTAGGTGTATGGAGTTGCAACTGTATGTATAAACGAATGGATTCTGATTCAATCGTAATAATTTATATAAACTTTGAAAGGGATATTTCTATTTTAAGCAACTGATTGCCGTATGATTTAACTTGTTGAAAGCTTACATGTAGAAGAGCAATGCATTACAACAAGCCAATTTGTTTTCTTCTGTGAATTTGTAGCTCTTACAACAAGTTAAATATACCAGAAATTGATTAACATTTAACGTCTCTTTATTAGTAAAAAAAAAGGAAGCATTTTTAACACAGCTCCACAAAAAAGTTATGCAATTCAAAGATGTCTGTTTTGTGAGTATACTAATAACACCCCCCCCCCCCCCCCCTCAGTTCTACATGTTCTTTAATGTGTCTTCCTTTATTTTCTAATATACAACCTTACCTTAACCATTTATTTTTAATGCATGAGAGGGTGTACGTGTGCGTGTAAGTGAATGAGAGGAATGAGATGAGCAAAGGTCATCATGTTTATGCATTGACAAAATCTGTGTCCTTTATTTTATTTGGACATATATATATATATATATATATATATATATATATATATATATATATATATATATATATATATATATATATATATATATATATATATATATATACATGTATTGCTCTGATAAGCTGTAATGCTTAAAGACATAAAGAATTGAATGGAATTGATCCTTCTGACTACTCGAATGACCCTACAACCAGTGTTTGATAACGAGCCATTTCACACCACACAAAAGGAAAATATATATGCGCTTACAATCTTTCCAAAAATAAAATGACCATCTAATTAACAAACGATTCTGTCATAAAGATGAAAAATAACTTAAGTTATGATCTCATATACAGACATCATAAGTGTTAAGGATAAAACAGTTTGATTGGAGGTAGCACTACAATATTAAATATTGTAGTGCATGAAATATAAAATTTTACCAAATATTTAAAACTTTATTTGCATGTAAAATCAAAACAAAGTTTTTGAAATATTCCCGTAAACAGTTTATCAAATAAAATTACATTGTATAAATAAAACATTGGTAGCAAGACACACACACACCTTCAAATTTGAAATCAAGTCAGGGCCTTTTCACTACCACCCCCTCCCCCACACCGTCCTCTAGTGATCTTGATTTTTTTTTCTAAAAACTAAGAATGTATCAGACTCTCAGACTTCTAACGTGTTGAGTTTTATCTCATAAAAAATTCAAGCCCTGCCATCGGCAAATAACCCGATGTAAATGGAATAACTCTGGGATTATTTTTCGTCAGCCATGTTTTGACGTGAACCCTGGTATTTATAAATGATATAGTTATTATAACGATTATTCAGGGCGCCGTGGCGCCAAGAACGGCATAATTATTGAAGGTTCTGAGACCGGTCACCCCCGGGCAGGACCCCCACCCTCAGGAATCCGGGGTCACCTAATTGTCACAAGTCCTAGTTTAGGCGCCCTGCGCCTTGTTTATGTCCCTATATAATATGATAATATAGTTATTATAACGATTATTCAGGGCGCCGTGGCGACAAGAACGGCATAATTATTGAAGGTTCTGAGACCGGTCACCCCCGGGCAGGACCCCCACCCTCAGGAATCCGGGGTCACCTAATTGTCACAAGTCCTAGTTTAGGCGCCCTGCGCCTTGTTTATGTCCCTATATAATATGATAATATAGTTATTATAACGATTATTCAGGGCGCCGTGGCGACAAGAACGGCATAATTATTGAAGGTTCTGAGACCGGTCACCCCCGGGCAGGACCCCCACCCTCAGGAATCCGGGGTCACCTAATTGTCACAAGTCCTAGTTTAGGCGCCCTGCGCCTTGTTTATGTCCCTATATAATATGATAATATAGTTATTATAACGATTATTCAGGGCGCCGTGGCGCCAAGAACGGCATAATTATTGAAGGTTCTGAGACCGGTCACCCCCGGGCAGGACCCCCACCCTCAGGAATCCGGGGTCACCTAATTGTCACAAGTCCTAGTTTAGGCGCCCTGCGCCTTGTTTATGTCCCTATATAATATGATAATATAGTTATTATAACGATTATTCAGGGCGCCGTGGCGCCAAGAACGGCATAATTATTGAAGGTTCTGAGACCGGTCACCCCCGGGCAGGACCCCCACCCTCAGGAATCCGGGGTCACCTAATTGTCACAAGTCCTAGTTTAGGCGCCCTGCGCCTTGTTTATGTCCCTATATAATATGATAATATAGTTATTATAACGATTATTCAGGGCGCCGTGGCGACAAGAACGGCATAATTATTGAAGGTTCTGAGACCGGTCACCCCCGGGCAGGACCCCCACCCTCAGGAATCCGGGGTCACCTAATTGTCACAAGTCCTAGTTTAGGCGCCCTGCGCCTTGTTTATGTCCCTATATAATATGATAATATAGTTATTATAACGATTATTCAGGGCGCCGTGGCGCCAAGAACGGCATAATTATTGAAGGTTCTGAGACCGGTCACCCCCGGGCAGGACCCCCACCCTCAGGAATCCGGGGTCACCTAATTGTCACAAGTCCTAGTTTAGGCGCCCTGCGCCTTGTTTATGTCCCTATATAATATGATAATATAGTTATTATAACGATTATTCAGGGCGCCGTGGCGCCAAGAACGGCATAATTATTGAAGGTTCTGAGACCGGTCACCCCCGGGCAGGACCCCCACCCTCAGGAATCCGGGGTCACCTAATTGTCACAAGTCCTAGTTTAGGCGCCCTGCGCCTTGTTTATGTCCCTATATAATATGATAATATAGTTATTATAACGATTATTCAGGGCGCCGTGGCGACAAGAACGGCATAATTATTGAAGGTTCTGAGACCGGTCACCCCCGGGCAGGACCCCCACCCTCAGGAATCCGGGGTCACCTAATTGTCACAAGTCCTAGTTTAGGCGCCCTGCGCCTTGTTTATGTCCCTATATAATATGATAATATAGTTATTATAACGATTATTCAGGGCGCCGTGGCGCCAAGAACGGCATAATTATTGAAGGTTCTGAGACCGGTCACCCCCGGGCAGGACCCCCACCCTCAGGAATCCGGGGTCACCTAATTGTCACAAGTCCTAGTTTAGGCGCCCTGCGCCTTGTTTATGTCCCTATATAATATGATAATATAGTTATTATAACGATTATTCAGGGCGCCGTGGCGCCAAGAACGGCATAATTATTGAAGGTTCTGAGACCGGTCACCCCCGGGCAGGACCCCCACCCTCAGGAATCCGGGGTCACCTAATTGTCACAAGTCCTAGTTTAGGCGCCCTGCGCCTTGTTTATGTCCCTATATAATATGATAATATAGTTATTATAACGATTATTCAGGGCGCCGTGGCGACAAGAACGGCATAATTATTGAAGGTTCTGAGACCGGTCACCCCCGGGCAGGACCCCCACCCTCAGGAATCCGGGGTCACCTAATTGTCACAAGTCCTAGTTTAGGCGCCCTGCGCCTTGTTTATGTCCCTATATAATATGATAATATAGTTATTATAACGATTATTCAGGGCGCCGTGGCGCCAAGAACGGCATAATTATTGAAGGTTCTGAGACCGGTCACCCCCGGGCAGGACCCCCACCCTCAGGAATCCGGGGTCACCTAATTGTCACAAGTCCTAGTTTAGGCGCCCTGCGCCTTGTTTATGTCCCTATATAATATGATAATATAGTTATTATAACGATTATTCAGGGCGCCGTGGCGACAAGAACGGCATAATTATTGAAGGTTCTGAGACCGGTCACCCCCGGGCAGGACCCCCACCCTCAGGAATCCGGGGTCACCTAATTGTCACAAGTCCTAGTTTAGGCGCCCTGCGCCTTGTTTATGTCCCTATATAATATGATAATATAGTAATTATAACGATTATTCAGGGGGCCGTGGCGCCAAGAACGGCATAATTATTGAAGGTTCTGAGACCGGTCACCCCCGGGCAGGACCCCCACCCTCAGGAATCCGGGGTCACCTAATTGTCACAAGTCCTAGTTTAGGCGCCCTGCGCCTTGTTTATGTCCCTATATAATATGATAATATAGTAATTATAACGATTATTCAGGGGGCCGTGGCGCCAAGAACGGCATAATTATTGAAGGTTCTGAGACCGGTCACCCCCGGGCAGGACCCCCACCCTCAGGAATCCGGGGTCACCTAATTGTCACAAGTCCTAGTTTAGGCGCCCTGCGCCTTGTTTATGTCCCTATATAATATGATAATAAAGTAATTATAACGATTATTCAGGGGGCCGTGGCGCCAAGAACGGCATAATTATTGAAGGTTCTGAGACCGGTCACCCCCGGGCAGGACCCCCACCCTCAGGAATCCGGGGTCACCTAATTGTCACAAGTCCTAGTTTAGGCGCCCTGCGCCTTGTTTATGTCCCTATATAATATGATAATATAGTTATTATAACGATTATTCAGGGCGCCGTGGCGACAAGAACGGCATAATTATTGAAGGTTCTGAGACCGGTCACCCCCGGGCAGGACCCCCACCCTCAGGAATCCGGGGTCACCTAATTGTCACAAGTCCTAGTTTAGGCGCCCTGCGCCTTGTTTATGTCCCTATATAATATGATAATATAGTAATTATAACGATTATTCAGGGGGCCGTGGCGCCAAGAACGGCATAATTATTGAAGGTTCTGAGACCGGTCACCCCCGGGCAGGACCCCTACCCTCAGGAATCCGGGGTCACCTAATTGTCACAAGTCCTAGTTTAGGCGCCCTGCGCCTTGTTTATGTCCCTATATAATATGATAATATAGTAATTATAACGATTATTCAGGGGGCCGTGGCGCCAAGAACGGCATAATTATTGAAGGTTCTGAGACCGGTCACCCCCGGGCAGGACCCCCACCCTCAGGAATCCGGGGTCACCTAATTGTCACAAGTCCTAGTTTAGGCGCCCTGCGCCTTGTTTATGTCCCTATATAATATGATAATATAGTAATTATAACGATTATTCAGGGGGCCGTGGCGCCAAGAACGGCATAATTATTGAAGGTTCTGAGACCGGTCACCCCCGGGCAGGACCCCCACCCTCAGGAATCCGGGGTCACCTAATTGTCACAAGTCCTAGTTTAGGCGCCCTGCGCCTTGTTTATGTCCCTATATAATATGATAATATAGTTATTATAACGATTATTCAGGGGGCCGTGGCGCCAAGAACGGCATAATTATTGAAGGTTCTGAGACCAGTCACCCCCGGGCAGGACCCCCACCCTCAGGAATCCGGGGTCACCTAATTGTCACAAGTCCTAGTTTAGGCGCCTTGCGCCTATTTACCGAGGGATATTTTCCCGTCGGGATCGAAAAACTAGTCGATAAGCATATTTAGAACGGAGTTAGTGCGTTGAAGTTAGTGCGTGCTAGCTTGACTTTGGTCTGCCGGTTTTACTAAAAAAGCTGCTGTGTAGCTTGAATATATCAAAATCCGTCCAAGTACTGTCTACCGTAATCATAGTACGACATGTTATAGCCCAGTTTACTTTTTACGATTACTTCCGGTTTTGACTTAAATCAGTTACGTATTTAGTTATGCAGAGGCCTTATAAAAAATAAGTGAAAGCTTAAAACATTTTGATTTTACTCTGTAACACCAAAGAAAACAATAACAGCCAGTGGTGTCAACTTAACAGGTGCACAGGTAAAGCACCCAAGCCACGTGCAGTGAGTCGTGACTAATTCTGTCTGGCCAGCATGGTCGGTAAAAATCAAAGTGAGTTTGGAACTACAAGCTACCAATAAAGTGAAGCTCATTTTTAAATGATACTGGAGAAATACATGTTAAAATTGTTTTGTGAATTAAAAATCTATCCTATATATATAAGACAAAAAATAATTTTAATGAATATTATTTTCTGGTATTTCCTTAACTGGGTTTCACTGCAAATTCAATATCTCTGTGTTTACCCTAGATGTCAGCATGCAGTGATGGTTCAATACTGAACAATAGAAAGACTTAATATAAAAAGTGGCACTATTGAATTTTTGTATTGTACCATTGCATGCAAACAAAATAATAGTTTTCTGAACTTGTACAGCAACACAAGTTTTAATTGCACACTGGTAGTCATAGAAATAATAAAATTTAAAATGATTGCAAATGCATTAATTACAATGGTAAAATAAGGTATCTAACAGTATTTTTAATATATATTTACATTTCACGTGAAAAAAAGTCGTTTACGCAAAATCTCCCCCTTAGCCAAGTTGGTAAGGGGGAGATTCTCCCACATAGCAGCTTTGAAAGGTTAACAGGTATGCTATAAAAAGAGGAGTTGTCTTTCATAGGTAATTTTACTATTATAAAGAGTAGGAGTTATGACCCTTTGGTCACAAGGCCAATTTAATTTGACCAACATATATAGATGATTTGCATATTTATTAACCATCAACCAATGAAAAGCTGTTTAGTTCTAGTCAAGGTATGGACAAAGAAACAAGGTTTTGCAAGTTTACTGAAGAAAATTTTATTTTTAAATTTTAGGTGGACTAGCTACGTTAAGAGTATCACACCACTTACGAAGAAAAAAACACGTCTAAACGATAGACAAAATACACCTTACCACATGGAAAATACAGGAGTACATCATGCATTATATCCTAGTATAAAGGTATCACACCGGTAATCGTTAATTATTATACTTTCATGTTAAATACTGAAATCTGATTGGTTAAGACGCAGTTCATAATCCTTTCTATTACCCTCAGCGTTAGCAACGCACTAAGCAACGGGTAACATTACATAAATAGTGCCTGTTTGGGAGGGTAACAGTTGAAATTGACACCCCGAGGAAACCATTGCCAACACGTCGCTCATCGGCTAAGCACACACATCCCTGGATGACCTCTGAGCTGAGACGCCTTAGCAACAGGAAACATAAAGTCCACACCCGAGCTAAGCACAGTAACGACACAAAAGATGTAAAGCGGTTCAAGACACTCTAAGGGCAGCTACAGAGAGAATCCAGAAGAGCACACAGGGCTTACCTGGAGGATATTGTTTGTGATGACCTGCGTAACAACCTAAAACGGTTTTTGTCATACATGAAAACCAGGAAGCAGGATTCGTCTCAGATAGTGACACTGAGGTCAAAAGACGGATTCCTCCTTAGCGACACTGCCAGCAAAGCCGCCATCCTGAATGAACAGTTTCAGTCATTGTACATCGAGAGGACCTCAGCGCATTGCCTGACCTAGGACCAAGTCCATACCCTACTATGAGCAACATCACTATCCATAAAAGGGGAGTATTGAAGCTGTTTAAGAGACTGCACCCATTCAAAGCAACAGGACCAAATGATATTCCAGCATTCATCTTGAAGCATAGTGCAGAGTCCTTAGCCCCATACCTTACAAGGATGTATCAGCTCTCCTTAAATCAAGGACAGATACCAGTTGATTGGCGCAGAGCAACCATCGCCCCTATTTACAAGAAAGGGGAGAAACACCAACCTGCAAACTACAGGTCAATCTCTCTAACATCAATAGCATGCAAGCTACTGGAACACGTGGTACATAGCACAGTCATGGATCACTTCGATTGACATAACATCCTATGTGATGAGCAACATGGCCTCCGAGCCCACCGATCATGTGAGACGCAACTGGTGATTACGTTGGACTAAATTGCCAGGAACATGGACCAGTGCATCAAACACACATAATACTCCTGGATTTCTCCAAGGCGTTTGATAAAGTCCCCCCCCCCCCCAACGACTGCTTCTGAAGCTGGAGCACTATGGAGTGTCTGGAACAACACTAGGATGGATTCAGGGCTTCCTCAGACAGAGAACCCAGGCAGTACTCCTGGATGGTCATACATCCTCAGCTCTTGACGTCCTCTCTGGAGTGCCACAAGGTACCGTCCTAGGACCACTTTTGTTTCTGACCTACATAAACGACCTTCCAGACTTTTTTCTGATGATTGCCTGGTCTATCGACAAATCCGAAACCAGAGAGATGTGGCCAAACTACAGGAAGATCTCACTGCCTTGGAAGGATGGGAACACAGGTGGCAGACGAGTTTCCATCCGGAAAAGTGCACGGTTATCCGGATCTCGAACAAGAGACAGTAACTACAAACATCCTACACCCTACACGGACACCATCTGGAAGTTGTAGAGAGTGGAAAGTATCTTGGTGTAACCATCTCCCAGGATCTCCAGTAGACGAACCACATCCATACCACCATAGGCATAGCTACAAGGAAACTAGGCTTTCTGAGACGTAACCTGGGCCAATGTACACCATCAGCGAGGGCAACAGCATTCTGTACCCTGATCAGACCAGCGATCGATAATGCATCGTCTGTGTGGGACCCCCACCAAGCCACACTCACCAGAGAAGTTGAGCAGGTACAACGAAGAGCTGTCAGGTTCGTATTTAACAACTATCGTGACACCTCCACCGGATGTGTAACCAGACTCCTGCACCAACTCGAATGGGATTCCCTCCAGCATAGGAGAACCATTCAAAGACTAGTACTATGCTACAAGATCAGAAACCACCTTGTAGACATAGATCCAGAGAAGTATTACACACCCGGTGACATACGAACTAGAGGGAGTCACAGACTCAGACAGCAGCGGGCCAGTAAAGAAGTTTACCGGAATTCCTTCTTCCCGCGATCGGTGAGAGACTGGAATCATCTACCAGAGCCAGTTACAGCAGCACTCACCACAGAGGAGTTCAGGACCAGACTACCCAGTGTCCACTGGACTCAGTCATATCGTAAATAGTTTTAACAGTTTTTAAAAGTGAAAGCCTCCTGTTTTAAATCCACGCCGGGGTTATCATCACTGAGTTAATAAGGTCAACCCCTTACCGAAAGAAGAAGAATTACCAGCTTTTGAGCTTAGTCATTTTTTGACAAAATATTGCATATAGGGTACCCATTTCACTGGATACGGTAGGTAGTGTTTATCATTTCAGGGTTGGCATGTATTATGGATACAGTTCACATAAATGAAAACCGTGTTTGCTGTCACATTGACAGCTTTTCACTTGTTCAAAGGTATAACAGTACAGAGGGAAAATATATTTTTGAAACGATGGGTATGAATTTACACAGGTGAAGAATTGCGATGCTATCATATTACAAATTTCTATAACCAACGACGTGGATGGGGTTCTTCCTTTTTCATATCTTTACCTACAAGTTTATAGTTACCAAAGCAAAACATCCGAACAAGGCCAGCAACGCCGTTAAGGTCACAATCTTCTCTGTTGATTTTGTTGTATTGAAGATATGGGAACAATTATCATGTTGAAAATACCAGCACTGAGACTTATCAGGAAGATTTTGGGTCCAACTTGAAATGTGGTCGACATGTATACATTTAATAATCAACCTTTTTGTTTCATTTTATTATCCAATGAAATGTTCCATTTAATAAATTTTATGGTATTTACGTGCTGCGGAAGAGGAAGACATAAACGTCTAATATACAAGTTGTTTTGGCCTATTACAAGCTGTTTTGATTAGTATCTCACATGGTGGTTTGATTTACATTCGTTATATAATTGGCCAGGTTAAAAAGTTTCATATATTCACGTCTCATGCATTTGACCAACACTTTGATGTCAAAACAATTAATAGAGTAAAAAGGTAACACAGAAATAAAGTTTTCATGTAATTTATTCATCATCTCCAAGTTTGGTAACTAACTTTACATTGCTGATCAAGTTAAAAGTGGTAAAACATTAAAAACTTTTAAAAAAAATTTCTTTCAAACAAATACCTATTGATAAATGACATCATAGATTTAAAGCATTAATTACCGTAAGTACAGCCATGTTTATCTATGTCACTGAACTGTTAAATCGAAAAGTCCTATATATTTATGTGTTGTAGACTACACTTAACATAGTAAGTATTTCTAAATGCATGTGCCAATGTGGCTTATCGTGTGTTTCACTTGCAAACCATGAAGCGTATACAAAAGTATATATATTAATTACCATATAGTAGCCATACAGCCCCATTGCCAAAAAAATGGCAAGTTTTTAAAAGCAAACTAGTCAATCAGAAATCAAAGCAGAGAAAAGGCACAGCATTCAACTTCATAAAGGAATATTTATCAGTTATATTTCTTTGTATTTGCAATAAAAATATTTGTGTTTCATTGAAACAAAAATAAAAATCAATTTTAGAATTGATAAAACATGGATAGAAATCCACAACAATGGAACTGATGATGCTATAATTCTAAATAATTATAGCTTCAGAAATCTCCAGAAATGGTCTGACCCCAAAAGATTAATTTGAAATTGAAGTGAAAAAATATCATACATAAAACATGTACAATACACTAACAACAACCACATAGTGAGCAACAGAGAGTGCACGAGACAATGACTGACCCTGACTTACTGACAACGCTGAACAAAAGAGGTCAAACATCTGGCAAGAAAAGTCTGAAACAACATCAACTCTCATTATTAATTGTGGAGTATTACTTAGACTCCCCCGATGCTCCATTCCGAAAAACTTCATACATACTTAATGTAAACCGATTATAATACATGTACAAGTGCATTTGATATTTACACAATTTATATGCAACTTCAGCATAGGGGTACATAATGAAACAAATCAGTTGTTGCACCTGGTAGGAAAAATAAAAAATATAATTGCTCACAGACATGAAATAGTCAACACAGATTAGTTAACCAGAGTTCCTTACATTAGTTCTTCTACTTGTATGTTAATCACTTCGCTGTAAGCATCAATTCATTATAGGCGTGTTTTACTGTACTCACTGTGACAACACAATAAAACAGGCAAAAAGTTCTATGGTATGAAAAAATTAATCTTTGTTTACAAACTCAATTGAATTAGATCAAATTAAAATACATGACAAGATAAATATTATCTACGATCGCAAGCATTAGACTAATCTATACACTAAATTCAAAAGTTAAATATACTGAATGCAATCAATGTCATTACCAGCCCAAACTATCACGAATTCTGTTAGCCCTTACATGTTCACCAATGCTAATACATATACAATGTACACGTACTTAACAGACCACAGAATGAAAGATTTTAACAGTGAAATAAAAAAGACTGATAATCATTTTGTTAAACCTTAACATGGCTGAATTTACTAAATTAAATTAAATAATTTCCAAAAATTTCAATGAGATGCGAATTAAATATTTAAACATTGAATCTTTTATTACAATAAACTGTTCATGTCCTTTTGAAAACCAGTTTATAAAAACACAGGACTAAATAAAGACAACATGACTATTTTACAATAACAAGATACAAGAGGTGATAAGTTTATGTCTTAGAATTAGATATTATGCTGAGAGCTTCACAAAGTAAAAAAAAAATGTTGACCTTGATTATCTTAATATAAATCTTGAATGAAAGACAATTAGATATCTAGGTTAATAGATATACACTCTACTACGTAAATTCAATAACCATGGCAAGTTTTCATACCCAGACAGTAGTTATGTGTACTGACTCCACTGTATGCTATAAACCACGTACATAATCCTAATTATGGAGACTGGGTGTACAGGGTTTGCTACATCATCCACACACGCAGAATTTCAACCTTAATATCTTTTTTTCTTTTTCGAATAGGCACCAAAGCCATGAAAAAAAGATGGCTTATTAATTTAATACAGCATCTTCAATAAAAAGGACAAAGGACTAGACTTGTTTACATTTCATAATACAACTGATGGCTAATACAATAGTTGGACGTGGCATTTTATCAAAAGAGATTATCCCGTATTGTTCAAGTTGATTAATTGGTGATCTTATTTAAAACTGGATTTCATACAGAAGAGTATATTTACATCTTACAAAACACACCTGATTCAATTCTAAAGACTTACGTTATGAACGATGAAAATATCAAATGTCTAAAACATCCAACTTTTCCATTTTGATTGTCTCTTTGTTTTACCAAGGATTTTCAAATACCAAAAATACATTAAAAAACTGGAGGGAAAAAGCTAGAGAATTTTTACTCCCATACATTTTTCTCCTGAACATACACATACATTTAGCCTTAACAGAAACTTCCATCCTCTTATACATATACATTTTTACCCTCTTATACATATATAAACATTTTCACCCTCCCACACATTTTTACCTACATTCAACTTTTACATGCATACTCTTAAATACTCATTCAATCTCCTAGTCAGCTTTGACCCCTTTCTTGGGAGGCATCAACCCTGGAACATGGACCATCTCTGTAAACAGAATGACCCCTACAAAGGTCAAGGACGTTCCCATCCAGTGGAGGTGAGTGAACGGGTTGTGGAAGTAAAATATGGACAGGATCAAACTGACAAACTTCCTCAAGGTCACAACTAGCGTAACAGACAGGGCCGAGCACTCCGTCGTCAGGATGAATACGCTGCGTATACAAATGTATCTGACACGTGGTCAAGGAAAATTACATAAAAATTACACAAAATGTATTACAAATTTAAACCTTTGCCAATACCAATAAAAAAATTTGGGCATCTTGTATACAGGGAAATATTAGGCCCCGTTTCACACATTTATGTCTGAGTGAATTTAAGAAGGGACAAAGTGTTTGTGTGTGTAGAGGGGCAAAAATTACACAAGGCAAAAATAACCCTGTATACAGTATTAAACTGGCAGAACTTTGTATATATGCGTCATGCCAACCTATTTCAAGTTTTCAATACCAATAAGTAATACATGAATTATATTTTTTAGCTTGAAAGACCTAAGAGTAATAATCTGATTAAGATTACATATATTTCACACACTCTTCTTTGAGTAATTTTTCAAGATACAGGAACTTGAAGGATCTAATTTTAGTCAGACTGTGGGAGTAACAGCTAGTAATAAGCATCGCATCATTTATCATATCATAATAAAACAACATAGGTAGTTCAAATCTCCCAAGAGATAGGCCAGGAGCACATCAATACTACAGAAACATGAAACAACAGATGAACAAGTAATATACTCAAAGTCCTAGACATTGATAGGATCGTCAAAGATCCTAGACATTGATAGGATCGTCAAAGATCCTAGACATTGATAGGATCCTCAAAGATCCTAGACATAGATAGGATCAACAAAGATCCTAGACATAGATAGGATCCTCAAAGATCCTAGACATAGATAGGATCCTCAAAGATCCTAGACATAGATAGGATCATCAAAGATCCAAGACATATATAGGATCCTCAAAGATCTGAGACTTACCTAATCTCTGCCATTCACCTAATGCTTATGAATCATTGCCTAACATTTGAAATGCGTGGGTAGCAACAAGGTAAGAAAGTAATCCTAAATTACATTTTGAAGTTTGTTCATATGAAGTTATGAACTTTTTTACTTTGTACAATGCTGACTTATTTTTAAGACAATGTCATGATCCTAGGGCTTAAATCCAATCTTCCTATTACATTGTTGATGAGACTGTTGAGTTTTAAAATCCTAAAATAATTCATGACATCGCATTTCCAAAGGATACTGTGTCAATAAGTTTCCAATCAGGAATAACCACATTTGAGGTATGGAGAATCCCAGGCCCACGCTCACTGGAGCTGGTGAAAGAAAGAAATAAATACATATCAAGTCTTATATATTTAAGCTTGCATTGCTTGTGATGAATATCTGCACTCGTATGGAGACTTGTATGAATAAAAGTATTTCATATCTAAGGATTAACAGACCTTTTTTGCTTTGTACATTTTATTGTGCAGGTCATTTAATCTGGAACTTGCCTTTATTGTCATATAAAGTGGTATGAATAATGAAACAAAATAAATTACATTAAAACGTACTTGTTTGGTTGAAGAGAGAGACATGATGACTGATGTCTGAGGCGAGGAAGATAAACCCAGGCAGAGGCAGGAAGTGCTGAAACCAAAGGATTGGCATCCGTCAGATATTTAGAGAGGAGAAAATTGCAACCTTGTATTCTGATGTGACAATATGGTCAAAGAACTATCCAATGATCCCACATCTTCCCAAGTCAAGGGTTTCCGATCTGCACTCTCTGTGGGGAACAGAGTGGACCGAAAACGCTTGGCTAGTGAAGATGATGATCCCATAAAAGCTCTAAAGATGCATTACTGATTACATTTATATCAAAGTGTCCTCATTAGGAAATGGTTTCCTAATTCAACAGGAACCTATGTGTTTTATTGAAAGATGTGCATGTGATATTTTAGCACATGTGCAATTTGTTAAAGATAGAAAAAATGGCAATTTTAAATAAAAAACATAATTTTCATAAATTTATTACATTAAACAAAAGTTGATTTGGTATTTAAACTTGAAATCTTCGAGAAAAAACCTTAATATTGTTTCACAAGAAAATTAATCTTCAATGTAAAGACTGTCTTATTAAGTAAAAGAAAACTTCTTTATCTTACATTGTAGAACAGAGATTCTTTGGGGTGTTTTCCAAATTGTGTGTATGTCTTCTCCTGAATAATTCCCATCCCCGCGGTCAAAAACAGAGCAACGGTCAACATCAAGATACCTACACAAGGAGAAAGGTCACAAGGTCAATAGTAAGTCAAAAATCTAGGTCAAAATACAGGCAAAGTCAATATCACTATGACTGAGCAAATGAACACAGTCTCCTTATCATGTATTTTTCCCCAATATGTAGACATGTAGAGTTATGCCAACCTAGTGTCCACAGCAGCAGATCATTGAAGATGTTTTGAGCTTCAGTTTCTGGGTCCTTGGACGGCTCCTACAGAAAACAGAATCAACAGCTCATACCAAAAGTCCTCTATACAATCGAAAAAATTTCCCACATTTTTGTTATGTTATGAACACAATATATTTCTGTCTAAACAAATGACTTAACCACTGAATAATAATAATTTACAATACACCTAGACCCCCTCCCCGCCCCTAAACCAGATTTGATCTAGGACCTTGTGTGTCCGTGTTCCGTTACGATGTAGTGTATCCTACCTTGTCGTCGTGTACGTGCTTGACTTCCTGATTTGCTGATGCTATCGTACACATCGCGATTCCCATGGTGACTAGCATCACAGACACATATTTAGCTTTTGAATATCTAATATAAGAAAAAATTTTGTATTAAATCCTTTTGTTAGAAAAAATCTACACATACAATGATAAAAATATCAGTTCATTTTTTGTTTAAATCAAAGAATAATGCAATCTAATAATTAAAAAAAGCATTTCAATGTCAAATTGGCACAATATAATCAATTAACATTTTTAGAAATTACTGCTGTTTGTATGTAATTTTTTTTCACTCTTTCTGACATTTTGTTTCACAACAGTCATTCTGTTTATATTTTGATGGAATGACTTGATTTTTTTGATTTTTTTTCTCTTTAACAAACCAGTGCTTTCACTTTCTCTGTATACTTACTTTTTCTTTAAAATAAGAACACCTAATAGAAGACTCGGGATCATTGAGCCCTGAAAGTAGACCAGACAGTCATAGAGTTAGTGCGGAGAATGTTTGACCATGTATAAATACACATGTACTTCTACTGGATTAATAGATTGACTATTACAGGGTGAAATCTAGACCCAACAAGCTGGGGGTATCTATTTAAAAGGCTCCCATTTTATTGTATGTAGAATATTTATTATTCACTACTTCTTAATATACTTTAAATAATATCAATGCTTCCTAAGTACTTACAGCTCGAAATATCATCTGTAGAGGTATGGACACACGGAACATGTATGAGGCATTGTTTGCCACCTGGACGAGGAAGAAATAGGCCACCATAACCAGGTAGCTCCTGAAAAATCAACAGAGCAGTGCCTCTACAAATTATCTGAGAACCATAAAAAATAAAATACTTCCAGAGAGAGAGAGAGAGAGAGAGAGAGAGTACACCAACCTGATTGGTATTTTGGGAGGGACAGTGAAGAACTTGGATGTAGTGATGAGTCCCTCGCAGGAAATAAACAGAAACTGGGAGAATGTTATCAAGTTCCCACAAGTAGGGATGGCACTGAAAAGAGAAAAATCATCCTGATGATTACATGTTTGAAGGAAAAACAATTTGACTTTTGTCTTTTAATCTTATATTTAAGGTCAGACGACACGTTCCTCAATTTTATATAACTTTTTCCAGGAATTTGTTGATGGTTTACTACTATTTTGACAGGCTTTCTTGCAAAAAATTAGGGTACCTTACCATGCATTTCTGCAAAATACTAGAATATGCAATTTCCTATACAATCTTCTTGAAAATATACCTGAATTGCTGATATAAAAATAAATACATATACAGCATAGCAAAATTCACTATATTGGAACTCTATCTCGGCTGGGGCGGGGTTTCGAACTCACGACCTCTAGAACCCATACGCGTCTGGCAATGAGCGGCCACGGTTCTAGCCACTCGGCCATGTAGACACATGACCACATTGAATTAAATTTTAATCATTTCTAAAATAATTATAAAATTAATAATTTTTATTGGAACTCTTTACTACGAGGAGATACCAAAAAGATTCTCGAGGAACGTGTTGTCTGACCTTAATTTAAAGTTGCATACTGCATTTTTTCAAAAATATTCAACTGTTAACCCTAATGACAGCCTGACTGATTGAATATGATTTATCTTTAGTGAGCTGATATATTCAAAACATCTACTTTGTTATGATACACTTTACATAATCTACAAGCTATAAATGATTGTTAGTTGCCAAAAAACAACACAACAGCATACAGTTTAGTCTTTGACTTAAATGAAAAACAAGAACAGATATCCTATCTGTTTCTCGGTTTCTCTGCATCAAGTGAACCAAGCTTGAAGTTGCTGCATCCAAGCTCATCACATAAAAGATCCAATACACAAATAGCACTGAGCTTAAAATTGAACAAGATAGCAGAGATCAAGCAGGTGAATTGGTAAATTGCACTATCTGCCATGTGAATATTTAATTGCATCATCTTAGCAGTGAGTAGGGACTTGTTAAAATACTAGAATAGTTTTACATTGTACTGTATCTCAGGACATTTTTAGCCCTTACCACAGAATACGCCCCATATAGTTGCATTGTAGCAAATCAGAGTGAATCCACTCCAGAACGATTTCTGACTACAAAAAGATTTACACAGAGAATAACTACTGTGTTAACTATAACAAACCTTTGTGAGCCTGTATATGTCCTCTATCCTAAAAATAAATATCCACACAAAGACGAAATTTAAATATTTATCAAAATTTTTCGAACTTTGAATTTACTTGCTGTGTTGACATTTGGATTACTAAATACTCCTAGTAAATAAGTAGATTACAGTTATCTGCCCCTGTTTATTTTGCTAGTGACAACTCGAGGAACGAATTCTATCGTTATACTTTAAATTTTTATGATAAAATGTTCAATCTAGGGTGAGACAAACATTGTTTAAAATTTTAGTTCTATTTGGACTTTTCACAAATGTGGCACAAATCTTACTGAGCTATTTTAGTCTATCTTCTTGTGAAACATTAATGAAGCTTCTGCAAGTTGTCAGCTATTTTTATAAAGAAACAGTAATTCTAATAAATTCCATTCTTTGTATTGTGGTACAATTACTTGATATGCATTGTAATTGTGTTAATTTCTGTCGATAAAATATACGTATTTGGGTATTTCTTTGTCACTCATCAATCTACAATCAGTCCTACGTAGGACTTTTGTTACATTAAGGTAAATTGCAAAAATAATTCTTAATAGCTTAATCAAGCTTTTCTCTATATTTGTATAAATCAAAATATTTTAAAACTTATGCATTTATTACGCACAACATATTCAAGCATGCAAGCATTTGGGGGGGGGGGGGGGGGGAGGGAATCATTGCCCTTGGTTCTGAATCAGGGGGCAATAATTGTCTACCTTTAAAGTTTCTGAATATTTGAATCACAGAATATGTAACATCTAGTGTGTGGTTTTGAATTGTTCAAAGACCACAGGCACCTGAATTTTTATCAATCAGTTGCTCAATAATTAGGCCAAACATTGAAAAATTCTACCTCCTCTATTTATATGATTTTACATACAGAGGAGGTAGAATTTTTTACATTTGGCTTATTGAGCAGATTTATATATAGAGGAGGTAGATTTTCTCTATATTTGGCCTGTTGAGCGACTGACTGATAAAAATTCAGGTACCTGTGCAAATACTACCAAACCACCAGGGCTTAACTGTGTAGAAAATTTCTCATTTAAAACGCTATGCTAGAAACTTGCGCCAATTTGTATTCCTTTATAAAAGATTCTTCTTTTAATTAAGATCCCACCTTCAGTTTTATTCTTTTCAAGTCTATACATCAACAAATATTATCTTTTTCTCGCATAAACATCCAAAATCGACAACTCCTTGGTTTTTCCCATACATCCAATCGTATGACAAAGATCTCACGACTCACGTGCCATACTTTCGCATTCTGCAGAAGCAAGGGAGTTGTCGATTTTTAATGTTTACGCAGGAAATCAACAAGTTTGTTAATGTTGGTGTAAAAAAGAACTAAACTATCTGTCCCGAGATTTTGCTTCCGATATGAAAGATGTACACATTTCCCATTATAAATCCCCCAAAGAAATTTCTTTTCGTTCCTGTTAACTTTTATGAGTGAAAAGTGATAATTTGTCAATGAAGATATCTTGGATATTTTCCATTTTATCGATTTTAACTGTACTTCTTTCACGGGTATGTGTATTTTTATTAAAAATCGTCAAATAGTGATGGAACCTATACCTTGGGATAGACTACAGAGGTGGTAGTTCGAAGAAGAATCATTTATTAAGGAATATGAATCGGCGCAGATGTCTAGTTTAACATTTCAAATGAGAAATTAGCTGATGAAGCGAGGCGGTATCTAAAATGGCCTCCTCCCTTATTTTTTTTTCCTGCGAGGTAACCACTTTTTTTTACAAAGTTTTTTTTTTTCTACACAAGCCCCTGTGACCAAACGAAGATTATTCCCAATTTTGGCAACCAGTTTGACATGGAACTAAACATATCAACATTGTTGATTTTTACCTTATCAAATACTCCAGAAAAATCATATTACTACAACATCCTATAAAGACAAACACTATAGCTACTGTCGGGTTCATCGTGGAACATGTAAGATACCGGCTTCTCAATGAATCGTCATCTGTTTAATCAACTTCCGCTGGCTCCATATACCATTAACAACGAGTCCGTTACGTAGCTAAATAAACATTTATGAATAAAATTGATATAAATTTCGCAATCTATACTCAATTATCTCTGAAAATATGTTTTACTTATTTAATACGTTTACCAATGTATGTGTTTTGATAATTATGCTCTTTGATTTAAGCGGCTGAACTGCAGAACACAATGGGTGATGGGAGATGACCAAAATTGTCTATGGTAAGGCCTTTTTTTAACATAATGAAAGTGCAAATAATGTAACACTAATGCCAGCAATGTTTATCCAACAGTTTTTACAATTGAATATATATCAACGGACTTTAATGTACAGAAATAATTTGTGATCTCGACCAACCGATAAATTAGCAAGCTGCAACTGGAGTTTTTTTTATGGTGGAAAATATTGGCAGATTGTAAAATTTTGTTGAAATGTAATTTGTTTAAAGATTTCGTGGTAATGACACTCATACCATTGTATACAGTAATAAAACCCATACCAGTGTATACAAATGTATTCCAGGATGAAGTATTAATAATTTAAAGCAGCTGTATAGGGAATGCTGGGGTTATTTTCTGTGGGATGTCAGTTTGTCCACAAGTGTATATACTGGCGTGCGACCTGTTCTCGCCGAGTATCATTTCTCACCAGTGCATTGTTACATCATTTTTTATTTATAATTATATGTTTGGAGAAAATGAGGCAACAATACGTAGGAGAGATATGTTACTCGGTGAGAACTGGTCGCAGGCCAGTAGCGGATGAATGCTCATCAAGTCTTGATCTCTATAACTGACATATGTGTTTAAATAAGTAACTTTGATTAAACCCACGGAAACATTTTATAATCCTGCCTACCATGTTTGTATTAATGTGCCAGATTGATATTATCCTAATATAATAGTTTGTATTTAGAACATTTAATATTCGCTTAGTTGATTTTAAGTGACCCAATACACAAACTCACAAATGCTGAGTACTGATCTAATTTTGAGTTCACCTGTCAATATAAGTCTGTTTAGTCTGTCCTTTAGGCCTACTTTAGTATACCATCTATGCCTGACTAGTTGATATTCAAAATCAGAAGTATTTGTTACTGTACAGAAGATAAGAAAACCAAGAAAACCTGTTTAGAACACGCTGTCACATAATAGTTGGAATTCATTTACCTGTTAATTGAACTACTGTACTTACTGAAGTTTTTCTTCTCACTATATGTCTACACACTGTCTATGACCTATGTCTAATTTTTACGTGTTGAAGTTTTGTCATCCTTTGAACCAGAGCCAGTTTTATTTCATTAAAATAAAAGATAAAGGAATTGAAATACACTAAATAGTCAAGTTGGTTGGTTAAAAAGCTAAATGTAGATTTATAAGTTTTATTCTTATCTGGCACTATGCCCATCAGCATTTATGCCTGAAAGTGTATTTTTCAATCTTTGAATTATTTATCATATTTTCATGGTTAAATAAGTAGATTCCTTACTACATGTACTATCTTTAAAATCCCCTGCTGAATTTTGCTACATCATAATAAGTGCAAAATTATTCAATAGCCATAGAAAACATTTCTTTTTAGTTTAAAATGAAATCCTTCAAATATAGTGATCTGCATGGTCTTTAGTTTTAATTAGTTCTCTTGGAAAGGCAACCTAACTTGTAATTTGTAGAGTGGAGTTGCCTGCAGCAGATATGAACATTTATGGTTAAAATTCTTCTGGATGCATGAAACTCTATATAATAAATGTTAAGCAGATTTCTGATATTAAACATGTTTTAAAAATAGTCAATCATCAATGCTTTTAGATAATGTTCCAAAATATTAATTTAATTATGTACCAAATATAAATTGTTTTTTCTCCAGCCTTGTTTGACAATATGTCCTGGCAATCCTGCCTCTCTGTGTTCTCATTTGGTATACATGTACAGACCTATTATCATAAAGTCTATCATAGACTTTAAGCATTTAATATGATAAATAGAGGCTTTGTCTTTTGTTTTACGTACATGTACATAGGGTTTTTTTGTCGCACAAGATTCTGAACATTTTGTAATGTAGCAATGGGAAGCTAAATCCCACCTCACCAGTACAGCATAACAAGGTCCAATTCTTTATTAAATGTAAGACCAGGTAATTATATCTTTTCTGAAAAAGAACCCTCCATGAATTGTGTAAGTATTCAAAGTTAAGAATTGTTTTTTTTAACCCAGTTTTGTTAAAGTTTTCTATCTCCATGATCTCCAAGCCAATTGTAATTTATGTGTTGATCAGGGTGCCTTTGATCAGTGGTCAGCTAGATCCAATGACCTTGCATTAGTTTTTTGAAGTTTCACTCCAGTCCATCATTTCAGTAGAATTTACTATCTGTCATCCCCAACTGATGTTGAATACCAAATGAGACAGCTGTTTTCTAGAGTCCAGTGCATCATCTTCATTCAATTCATGTGTGTTTATATAAGGTCATTCAGGAACATTCACCAGCTGAAATCCCTGGGAGCAATTCTTTAATTGGTGTGGAAGAAAATTAAACTTTTTTCAGGTTTTTAATTTATTTTTGAAAATTTGCAATGTAAACAAGATATATATTTCAACAGGAATTAGATAGTTTTCAAAACAAATCTGGATAAATAAGCTAATACTTCTTAATGCCTACTGCTAAGGTACATTAACAAGGGTCCGACGGTCCCCAAACTATGAATTTCTTAAGCAGGTTTGAAGGAGCATTCTGGTGTAGTTTGCACCTTTTTTTTCCCTTTCATAAAGCTCTCATAGTGTTCATTCAAGTGCGCATGGCACTCTCTTGCAGAATATCGGAAAAAATGTATTTCTGAAGTCTTAAAAACATCTATAAATGCCTTTACACAGCACCCAGCATTCCCTTTTCTGACTGAAGTGAACTGTATGTTGTTATTTTGGAAGCAGTGCCGCTTCTCTGCATTCCCTGCTACCTATACAGGTAGCTTGGTCTGACAGGTACATGGTACTGATAATTAGTGCAAGGTCAGCGTTAGTCATCAAAATATTATTTATGCTGGGTTTTAAGATGTGGTTTTGTTAGGTTATTAAGAAAAGAGAGAAAAACCAGAAATGCAAATGACATCTCGTCTCTTCTTTACTGACGCAAATCCATTGCTGTGCGATGCAGTACGTGTTTTGTTCATGTTGGTTTAAAGTGCTTGCATCTAAAGCTGTAAAGGTGTTGTTTAGGTGTTGTAGAGGTGTTGGGGCATGACTTTATGACACGGAAATGGAGTACTGTGTTTGTAGTTTACATGCAGGCACATCAAACATTGTACAGAGACCTATGTATCTCCATTAAACAGGGGGAGTTATAACAACATCTCCATTGTACTGTTCTGATGTGTATCTCCCGTGACTGTGAAAGTATCCCCATCCATTCACACCCCCATTTGACTGTTAAATTATCTATTTGTTTACATTTGTTGTGGAAAAATCATTTTCTTCTTGTAATTCATTTGTCAACATCTACATCGCATAGGTTTTACCTGCACCGTCAGAAATGTATATTGATTCAGAAGTAGGGTGAATGGATTTGGAGTTATAATTTCAAAAGTCAGTTTTATTGCACTCTACAAGGTAAGAAAATATGAAATTGGCATTTTATATATAGACTTTATGGCATACTTTATTGTGGTTTTTTTTAGTTGACTTATATGTAAACAAGATAAATGATAAGATTACATTTTTGCATTGTAAAGGGCAGGTTCTTTAGTCCTATTTTATGTTTTGAGCTCTGAAGAATTTACTTGAAAAGGACAGCGTGGAGCGGAGTGGTGACATTAACCTGGGAAAGGTGTTCTTGTTGTAACAAAAGATAATGTAAACTGATTTATTTCACTTTAATCAACTCCCAGTAACATTAATTACTTGGCCACAGCTAAGAATAAATCCAGGTAAAAAGCTACGAAGGTTTGCTGAAAAGTCAGGTACAGATTTTAATGGAGGACTGTTTGACTGCTGATATTGTGGAGGGATTAGAGGCGGATAGTGTCCCAATCTTCTACTGGTACTGTGACAGTGTACAATCAGTTGCGATCCTCTTCTAATTTAATTGGATTCCATTAATTAATTCTGCATTGACCTTGACTACTAAGTCTCTTTAAAGTCTCCAGGCTAATCTCGATAATCTGTGCATTTAAACCCCTGATTTAGACACAACAGGACCTTTAATTTAGGGGCTTGTCATAACCTCTCAAAGAAAAAGAGAGAGAAGGGAATGGGATGGGGGTAGGAGAGAGGGAAAGTAGGAGAGAGAGATAGAGAGAGAGAGAGAGAGAGAGAGAGAGAGAGAGAGAGAGAGAGAGAGAGAGAGAGAGAGAGAGAGAGAGAGAGAGGATCATATTAATGAAAAGAGGTTCTATCTACCAGCACATTAAAAGTATAAGATATTTACAGTTCTGCCTATTTCTCTATGTATCAATTTGTTGAAGTCTTGCTAGATTGCATATGAACATTGATCTATTGTACTATTAATGAATAAAAATTGATACAGGTGTAGTGAAATATGAGGCCTTACATTTTGAGGAGTGGCACAGTTCAGTATCAAAATTAATGTTAGGGTTTTAATTAAAAAAAGAATAGCTGCAGTCTAATATAAGATGTAGGATTGTTTGAAGTAGCAGTGTGATATAAGGGTTTATTGAATTGCAGTTTAATACATTGTATAAGATCTAAGATTTTGTTGAGTGGCAGTAATGTATAAGATCTAAGTTTTTAAGGAGTGGCAGTGTAATGCAAGTTGTTCAAGTGTACAATGTACTATATTAATCAGTTTTGAAATTGTCTGTATGGAGTAGTATGATACTATCTATAGTACAGCAGTATGGACCACCACCCAGTTATCTCTCATCAGATGTCCCTACACCCCTGACTGACCAGTGTCAGCCGAGTCTATCCTCACCCCCCAGGGTCCCATAGTGTGGAATATTCAAAATACTTCAAATACCATGTATATGGACTGAGGAGATAACTAGCTTGGTATACCTGTATACATGTGTTTAAATTCTTTATTTGATACATTAGAAAATTTTGAAAATTAAAAAAGCTAAGTGAGTGGATTACATACTCATTTAATTACATGTATTTGACCAATAAGATATCTGTCTGTCATATGGTAGAATAGATAGACCTTGAGGTGAATAAGCAGCTGTAATATCTAAGATGAAGTATCCTGATGGTATTACCTAGGATTTAATGGTACTTTTACTACCCTCCATGTACACTCAGCAGCAGTCACAGCAGCCTTTACCAGCGCCGTCAAATCAATAGCTGGATGGGACGTAAAATCTCAGACCTCCATCCCAAACTAACAACCCAGAGATGTGACAGACTTGTCAGTAGCCATTTGCAGTGGGTTAATCAGAAGTTAATGGAAAGACTGGAGGTATATATAATGGGAGGGTCCTATAGCTTGGGGGGGGGGGGGTGATGTTGACTGAGTCCTCTATCTATCTCTGCAATAAGGTGCAACTAACTCTGTGTAAGAGTTCACAGTAGAGGGTCCCCCAGAATGGGAGTTGATAACGGAGACATGTGATCTAGCTCTGCAGTAAGGTGTTGTGCATACTTGTATGATAGAGGGTCCAACAGAAGGGGGGGTGTTGATGAAAGAGACTGGGGAACTATTCAAGCAGTGAGCTCTAATACACAGTCTCTGTAGCTGGAACACTGTGGTATCTAGTGTCTGTGGTGACCGTGGAACACTGTGGTATCTAGTGTCTGTGGTGACCGTGGAACACTGTGGTATCTAGTGTCTGTGGTGACCGTGGAACACTGTGGTATCTAGTGTCTGTGGTGACCGAGCCAGCAGGCCAAGACAGAAACAGGATCACTGGATCCTCAAAGTGCTGACTTGCCGTTAGATGTCGTACCGATATATCCGATACAGGAATCACTAACTCTACTTGTTTTGATGTTGTAGAAATGGTACTCAGTTTTCGTGGCGGAGTGACTTCTTCTGATTCAGGTAAGGAACAGCAGCAACCAATGTCATTGGATTGTTATCATTCTTTTTTGACAGGCATCCTTTTCAAATAAACGATATTGATCTTTTCCTCTCCCTTGGTCCCTTAATTAAATCTAAGACAGCTCACCACTTGTTTTTATTATTCTTTGTCATTGATTCAAATCCAAGGAGGAGAGATTTCATTTCAAGTATATGTAAAAGAATATATAATAATGAATTTTTTTTTTAGATTAATTGAGAATCTTCTGTATTAAACACTAATGCCGTTTGTCTATGAATTTCCCAAAGTTGTGAACCTCTTTTGACCACACTCTTTGAATATTCTTGTACACATTGCTCATTGTATGTATCTCAGCTGACTTTTAATTTGTACTTCCAGAAGTCCCATGCTTCCCAGTACTTTGGTAACCGTGGAAACGTAAGACAATGATCAAGCGTCTGAAGCGACGCCTGTCTCTTACGTTCAGGGGAGAGAACAACATCGAGGACAGCTTCGCGGAGCTGACCACAGAGGAAGGAGAAACCAATGGGGTGAAGGAAAACAAAGCAGGTAAGGGTCAAGGTCAGTCAAACCTAAGGTCAAGGACAGAAGAGAATAGGTGAAGTACTGGGAAGAAAATGGTACATGGTACAGCTTAGTTCTCCAATGCTAGAATGTATTCACAATATTTTTTTTTCTTGAGAATTAAGTTTGATGAATTATTTGTGCTCCATTGTCATCAAGTGGTTCTGGGAAGTTTAATGAACCTTAAAAAGATTGGGTAATAAAAAAATTAGCAATGGAAACTAACTGTAAACAGATAAGAATTTGATTCAGAAAGGACAAGGCACTGGTCATTGGTGGACATCACATGTAAAGGTAAGTATAAAGAGGTTTAGTTTGAAGTGACCCGGGATTCGGAGCAGAAAGGCGGAAGTTCAAGGATTTCAGTAACCAGGGGAGATGAAAAAAAAACATTCAATCATCAACAAAAACCACAAATGATTATGGAAAAGTGGTTCCTTAGAAAAGGAAGACATGAAAACTTTCAAAGTATTTGAAATGAAGCTGAGATGGTGCAGTGCTGAGTCTCGTAATAAGATCTCGGTGATACAGATCTCTGAGTTTTATGACCAGACAACACTGATGTATATCTCACCGGCCATTGGGGTCTGACAGGACAATGACTTCATCTATAACACAGTTTAGACAACAATGGTGAATATTTTGCTGTCCTCTGAAGTCTCACTGGACAATACTGAAATATCTCACAGGTCAGACAACACTGGTGCATATCTCGCTGGCCACGGCTGTCTGAATGGACTCTCAAATATCTCACAGGTCGGACAACACTGGTGCATATCTCGCTGGCCACGGCTGTCTGACTGGACTCTCAAATATCTCACAGGTCAGACAACACTGGTGCATATCTCGCCGGCCACGGCTGTCTGACTGGACTCTCAAATATCTCACAGGTCAGACAACACTGGTGCATATCTCACTGGCCACAGCTGTCTGACAGTACTCTCAAATATCTCACAGGTCAGACAACACTGGTGCATATCTCGCTGGCCACGGCTGTCTGACTGGACTCTCAAATATCTCACAGGTCAGACAACACTGGTGCATATCTCGCTGGCCACGGCTGTCTGACAGGACTCTCAAATATCTCACAGGTCAGACAACACTGGTGCATATCTCGCTGGCCACGGCTGTCTGACTGGATTCTAATATATCTCACAGGTCAGACAACACTGGTGCATATCTTGCTGGCCACAGAAGTCTGAATAGACCATCTGAGTAGTCTCAGACATCTGAATAGACTACCCGAGTGTAAATGTCTACAATCTCAGATGTCAGACCAGACTTTCTTTGTGCAGATTTTGATTAACTGACAAAATTATCTAAGTACAGATCTCAATAGTCTCAGAAGTTTGATCTAAAATCTCAGTACAGATTTCAGTAGTCTGAGAAGTCTGAGCAGAATATCTCGGTGCAGATTTCAATAGTTTGTGTGATATCATAAGCACCCAGGATAATTAATTAATAACCAGTGAAAATCTCAATACATAATAACTGTAATATATACGAATATCATTGAAAAATTCATTGATAAGTGACAAGACATGATCAATATAAAACTCACTGAGAAGACTTAAACATATAACCAGACCAATGCAGTGGGTATCTTGGTTCTTTTTTCATGATTATTCTGACATTGATTTTCTGATGCTGACAAAATTTGGTAGTAAGAAGTGCACAACTGAATAACACAATGAATAAGACAACAAATTTGGCAGCAGAAGTTTCACCAAATGTAAAATTAATGCAGCTTTTCCAGAAACCCAGTGGTGAAGTTAGCTCTCGATAGCAGAGTTGGAGAAAACTTCATAATTACATTTGCTGTGTAAAGTACTTCTCTCTGCTAAGCTAGCTGTGTACAAGCAGAGAGAGCCTAAATGTAAATTGTCAGTTTTAATTTAGTTACAATGGCTCTGAGAGGCAATACTATAATCTTGTTTCACAAAAGCTGAAAATTGATACAAAACAATTAACGCGGTTATGCAGGGAGCATGTGCTCAGTTTTCATCAATTTGTCGGGGTAAAACGGCTTCACTTTTTCAGGTTTTTCTTCAATGGAAGAAACGTTAAGTTTTATTGGTTTATTTGTGTTCATGTTTTCCCTCCTAATAAGCTGAAGTGACAATCACTTGAGTTTACAACCCCAGATACCTGGAGGTAATGTGCATGGTTTGTTATACTGGTTTATAAATGGCAGGATTTCCAAGTGGTGGAACAAAATGTTCGCTGTTAGATATTGAACACATTTAATACGAGATTGCAACACATGTCTTACATTATTTATGATCAGTTTTGTATAGTTCTTTACATTTGTTCCACGGCAATATGAAGTATTAATATTGATTGTTGGATTTTCAGCAATCAAATGATAATTTCTTCTTTCTTATCAGGATGGATAACTCTTACAGTTGATGTAAATGTATTGTTTGGAGAGTTGCTTCCCTTTGGTTGTTTGTAACAGATAAGGTCATTGTTCTGTGGGAAGAGAGACATCTGGGAGAGACAGAAGTAGATCATTGACATCAATCCAAATCCCTGCCATCAATACCCAATGAAGAGGTTCGATAACATGCAGAATTTCCTCTGAATCACATACTGCAACTCCTGTCTTGTGGTATCAGGAGTTTGGAATTGAAACCCTTGACCTCTGCAGTTTAATGCTTGAACAATTATATCCTCAAAGCAGGAAGGAAGTTTGTGTGATTGACTTGGACCAGGTCATTGTTAACACCAGATTCTGCTGATAGAGCCAGCTCACACTGAGTTAATGCCCTGTACTGTACTCGCTGGACAGATGGTGCCCCTATCATATATAACCAAGGACCAAGATATACAGTGTACTAACATGGGAACAGGATCAGCTAGTTCTACATCTACATGTTTACTTCTAAATTGTCGTACATAATCATGTCCCACAAGTTATCATGAGAGATGCATGCATTCTGTATCCTGTTAGTACACACATCCTGAAACAATGTTTCCAAGAATTCCAAAAATTTCAGCTGTCTGGTAAATAAAATGGAACTTTGACTGGACTGATGATCCTGGACACTAAAGCCATTTACAGTTACAATGGACAGTTTAACTTTTCACAAGTTTATGTAAGGTATGACATTGGATTTTGAATAACATTGGAATATGGATATAAATTGAATGCTTCATAGATTAGGAACATCATTTTATAAGGTCAGTGCTCCAGGTTAGTTACGTTACGTTAACTCTGACCACAAGTCATGCAGTGTCGTAATACAGTGTAGCAGAGATGCTGACAGCAAGCATGGCTCTAGAAGTTGGATTTGACTTGTTACACATGAAATGTCACTTTTAGTATTATAGAAGATCTCAATTCTGTAGTAACTCTTGGCTTTAGCTGGACATTACAGGTTTTGATGCTGGTTAAATTAACTCTAATGCTGTGGAATGTAGTTCACCAGTGAAGGTTGATGGGTGAAATCTTGATGTTTAATCAATTGCCTTTGAACTCTCAATAGGTCTCTGCTCTGAATTCCAAGATTCTCTCTCCTCTTATAATTCTGTAGATAATTGTGCAAGAAGAGGTATAGAGTAACAAGTGGAAAGGTCCTGTCTCCGTGCTTCAATTAACAGTAATGGAGATACATCCCTGACCCCCGCTGTGTGTACTCTATGGGTCCGATCCCCTGACCAGATGTGTGGGACCTGCCCCTGTGGGGAGCCCCTCAGATTGAATTTGATGATTACCTTATCACTTCCTGTTGATACAGCATCTGGTCTGTTATCAGGTCCGAGTCAGTAATCTTCTCTCAAAGCTCCATTCACAAAGAGCGGCGCCATGTAAAACACGGAATCAGAGCATCAGGATTGTACTTCCTGACCCTAGCTTCCCAGTCTCTGAGGGAAACCAAGTAAAAGGGTAAACCTAACCCTGTCTTATTCAATTTGTAATAAGGTATTTCACAGGTATATCATAACTGATATACATGTATTATTGTCCTGTTGATATTGTGACCGTATACTGTTTCTGTTCATTATAGCGTGGAACCCATCAGTATGAACATGATTTCTCTATGATTTCTACACACATCAGCAAAGGATGAGTTCTCTCATACACACATAACAATGCTTGTCACTTTGCACAGTGACCCTCAAATGAACACTTTCAAATAAAATTCTTGGAAATTTTTTCTAACTTTAGACTGTTCTCTGTAACCAGTTTGTACACTATGCCAGATGTAAGGTTCTGTCCTAGTTGTTTAATTTGTTGCTGAATTACTAGATCACCTGCAGCCAGCAAGTTTTCAAGCTTTAGCATGACCTGGACTTCCTCATTTTGACTTTGATTGAAAGTAGTTGCCATGGTTATGAGGAGGTGTTTATTACCGGGGTTTGAATTAGGAGTGGAATAGTTTTATTATTTGGAGCAGGAAGTGAGTCTAGATACAGAGGAAATGAAGTTACACCTGGGCTACAGCTTCAGTGCTACCGTAAGTGTCCGTGATCTACACCCGTGTAATGACAAGTTGTAATACACTGCGTAATGGCATGTAACCCAGGGGCCTTATGTTTGGGAGGTGTCAGAATTCGTATAATGTGTAAAATAGCTATCAGCCATTTAGTAATGTCAGTAATTCATTCTTTTTTTTTTTTGCATTTCATGTTTTTATTTCTGATAAGGAAATTATTTGGCACTGTAGATGATTTCGGCAGTTTTGTCAAAATGTTTCTGTGAGGTTAGTGTGATAATTTCCCCAGTTCAACTCGTATACATGTTAAGCTGCATGTCGCGGGAGACTCTGTTGATTGCACCCAAAAATTATGCTGAACCTGATAAAACCAACAAGAACTGCTGACTTGAGAAGATTATGTCAGAATTTTTTTTTAGTTCCATTTTGATAATTTGATTCTGGCTTATGATATGAGTATGAGAGCCATTATTTTTCGTTACATCACCGATGATACCCCCAAGATCAACGTGAACTTGTAGAATATGAATTAGAGTGCTGAACCCTCTTGTGTGGTAATATTAAATATTTGTAGAGTAGGCTCTCTGATATAAGTTCACAGTGATAAGCTCGGCTAGTGGCGGGCTGTATCGGTTTGATTCCGTGTATCATTAAACGACTCGGAATCGTGAGGGATTCCTTTTTCCTAGGGAAGTTATCATCCCCCACGTGCCAGCTAGCAGTCAGAGCTGGGAGGATTACATTTCAGGATTTGTCATCTGTGAATGTAAAAATTTAAAGTTTAAGTTTTTGTGAATCCCTGTTCTTAAAGGATATACTCCGTTTTTCTGATGGTTTGAAAAATCATTACTTTAAGGTATTTGCAGATTTGATAATTTTTAATGACACCTCTCTCTCTCTCTCTCTCTCTCTCTCTCTCTCTCTCTCTCTCTCTCTCTCTCTCTCTCTCTCTCTCTCTCTCTCTCTCTCTCTCTCTTTCTCTCTCTCTCTCTCTCTCTTTCTCTCTCTCCAAGGTATTCAACTTGTTATTTATTATGAATGCAATCAGTTTCAGTTCCAAATACAAAGAGTTATTGATTGTTGTGTATGAATTGTGGGGGATGATGTTAGAATGGTGATAATTTTCTTGTTCTGCAGCAGCGGCCTAGAGTCCTTGTTGTGATTGATGATATCAGCTTCATTCCTAGATATCTTGTCTGGGGCCATTGTTCCCATCAGATAGGAGACAATTCTCTGTAATAGGCACGATAACTCCCATTACACGCTGTAATTTGTCATCACAATTTGTCCTGTCTTCTCCAGTGTAGTGGATTGCTACATTAACGGAGTGCATCAATGCACCGATTGGGTGTACACAAAGTACAGTCGAGTCATTAAAATATCAGGTTTTGTTTTCTCCGGAAGTCGGTCCTTGGTATTACGGAAAACAAACAAAGTGCTTATTGCTTAGTTTATGTATGAAGTGTGCAGGGCTCTTGAAGTGACTGGTGTCCGGCTCATACAATAACAGGCTGGTTCTCTCAAGGAGTATTTTGACAAGGGATATTTTCTGTTTTATTTTGGTGAAGATGTAGAAGGGAGTTTTAAAAGAAGGAACTCTTATTTTTGTAGTATTGACAACATCCTTTCAACGACATAGTAAGTGTATGTAATAACTATCAAATAATTCAGATGCATAGCTTAGACCCGAGGGTTTTCTTTTCTTGTAGTAGTTTGTGTGTACCTTTATATTTGCTTTTAAGAAAAAAACTGCTACTGCTGCAGTAAAATCTTAGATCTATCATAGGCGTATTTCTCACAATTTACTCACGTAGCTGAGGTTGAGTGCTAGTGGTTCAGGAGTTTGAAATATTCTCTAAAAAGTTTTTGCAGAAATTAAGATATGTCAATAAAAAATGAAATCTGTGAGGAAAATGTGAAAGATTGTGATAAGGATAATTTTGGTACTGGGGTAAATCATGTGAATTCTGTCTGGGTCAAGGTTGGGTTCTAAAAATGGGACAGACCTTCTGAGGGCAAGGGGGGGGGGGGGGGGGGGGTTGCCTCTACACCCAGACCCATGTCTTTCTAGAGGTCTCCTCAGTACAGTTGCAGGTTAAGAAAAAAGGGAGAAATGAAATTTTTGTCTAGAAGATCTAAAGTTTGTTTTGCTCATATTTTATTTTAGTGGAAATTATATAGCCTAGGGATGAATTTGACATCCTGAAAGACAAATCACCAAATTAAATGCAGCTATGCATTCAGACGGATATTATGAAACTTTGTGTTCAAATGGTTGGAAATAGGTTTTATGTTGCAAACTAACTGTTGTGCACTCGGAATCAAATATTAGGATTTTAGAGGTTTTGCAGTAGGTTTTCATATATTCTGTAATAATTCACATGACAGTTCCCTGATTTAGCATATCATTGTAATGAACATGAGTTGTTTGCTTCGATTTCCTGGTGTACTATTCCTAATTTCTTCCTGGTTGTGGCCTCGTGAATTGGATATAAAGATATGAGGGTTATAGGGGGTCTCATAGTCAATATGATATTCCAACTGGAATGCAAACATTAATTAAAAGGTTCTGAACAGTACATAACATGTATCATCATTTCAAAGGTTTCTTTATATTCAGATGTCTTTGAAATTGAATCTATCTTTGTTAAATAAGAAAGGAAGAAAAAAAAACGTAGAATAACTGCTTAATAATTGAAGCACTGATATGCTTCAGGCGGTATTTATCAGTGAGTTTGGTTCCCAAAGACATTTCAGTCAAAGGGACCAAATAATGACTCACTGTAGCATCAGAAGCCATGCAATCACTGCTCATACATATTCTTTGCAGCTATAGAAACAAAGGAAATTCAGTAATATAAAGACCAAAATAGGCCGGCAGGGTTGATTGGAATCGATGATGTAGATATTAAAGATTAGCCATGTCTAGAGACAGATTGTACCCTAATTGACTGCTCAAGTTCTGTGAATAAAATATGAATGTGAAGGCTTTGCAGCATCAATTCGACAACAACTTGGCCCACAATTCATGTCAGCACCAACGCAAAGTGATTAATTTACAAAAATTGGACAAAAAACGGCAGATTAGCCAGTCTCTGTCGTGGATTAGTCGGATAAAACAGCGGCTGTGGGGACGCGATGGAAATCCGACGGGAGGAAGCCAGAGCAGCAGGAGGAAATCTTCTGCAAAGGAGGAGGGAAAGGATGAAAAGTGTTCCACCCTGCCTCGAAATGTCCGTCTAGGTAAGTGTGGCATATAGTTCTATTGATCCATAGAAAACCAGGATGGTATTGGTGGTAAGTATAGGGGGGGGGGGGGAGGTTAATGTGAGTGGTGTTGGTCATAGTGAGAGAGCAATAAATTGATCTTTATGGGTACTATTTAGTATTAAAATGATTGAAACTGTGTACTATGGCAAGATTTATAAATGATGTCCCTTTTCTTGACATACATCTTGGACTTTTTTGCATTTCAGGAAAAGCTTGATTCATCCTTATAAAGCAACCCATTCCTTACACAATGCTGAATACTTTCATTCATTATGTTCATATTTTATACTTTCTCAGAAAACAGCCCCTTGCAATTCCCCCTTGATACCACACATGTACAGTGTCTGAATTGTCCACAATTTAATGGTCTATAGGCTCTAGATTCCTGTACACCAATAGACGTTTTATCAGATAAATAACTACTACATTATATATAATATTATTCATGTGATAACTGGTACATTTCTACAAATTTGAATCCATTTTCTTAAGATATAATGATTTGACAAAATATTGAACATAAATTGCAGTAAACTTGATTGGCATTACTGTATTCAGTGTTTATAACATGCTGTAGGTTAATATTACATGTACTTTGTACAGAAAGCTAGCATTGTCTGACACTAATTCCCATCTCGCCCAATTGATTTCTGATTCTCTCCTAATTAAGCTAGTTCTGACAAATATTTTATGCTTCCGATTCATTTTTATTAGCCCAGACAAATATATCCCTGAGCTTGTGTCAATAAGCATCTAAAGATTCAGAGAAACGTTAATGAAAAATAGAAATGATTTTGTTACATGGACCGGACCCAGTATGTGTTTTCTGAAGCTGTTTAAACTCCCAGGATCTGTGGTGGAGTTTGCCGATAGTTTCCTACTTATAGGAAATCCTAGAGCCCACTGTCCATATTGGAGACATTGAATATCAATAAATAGGGGACCGAGTTACTCCCAGGTTTATTGGTTGCAATAAACGGGTGATCAGGTTTCTTTATTGAGCGTTTATACAGGGAATTCCTCTCAGGGTGGGTTGTAATATCAGCAACTCTCAGGAAGATTAAACTCATATTGGGGACCAGCTCCACTTGTTCTAACTGTGCAGCCATTACTGACTTCAATTCAGTTTCTAATTTGGTATGATATTAAAGATCCATCCAATAATAAATTGTTAGTGTGTACAGAAAAAGTACCCATTTATAAATGTATTTCTCTTTAATATTAGAGGTCTTGTTACCAAATTGTTTATTTTTAGTCTGTAAGTTCGCCAATTACCCAAGATGATAGGAACAGTGTATTGATAAAAGTCTATTTTTCTTTTTTTGGCATATCAAGGTCAAGGTCATTAAATGTTGAAGGTCAAATCACCATAATTTGACTTCAAATCACCATAATTTGACTTTGCTTAATATTCAAGATTATACAAATAACTGAAATTTCTTAGATCATTATTTTGCGTGTACAAACACCAAAGGAATAAAAGTATTTCGAGTGATAGAATTTATCAAGAAAATTTTCAAGTTTATCCCAGAAATTGTATAGCGTGTTCAGACAGTAGAGTTAATTGTTACTGCAGTATACAGTTAGAACAGTTTATATAAGATGTGTAGAAAAAAATTTAAATGCACTTAACATTCTTCGGAGAAAAAAGTTTTCAAAGGTGAAGAATATTTTTGTAAACCACAGAGATGCTCGGCCTAAAATAACCCGCTTGGAGCTGGCTTATTCAGCGTGTAAGGGGCCCTGTGGTGTCGGTAATTTAATATAGCTTGTAGGTAGTACTGCAGGGTGTTTGATTCAGATAAAAACCAATCTGAAAACATGTGCTTCAAAAAAAAAATTCTGCTTCATCCCTAACTCTTCTTTATCTCTCCTGGGGCTCCAAAAGGGGAAAGATGTTTATCACAAAGTTAACAAAAAAATTAAACAAGAAAAAAAGAAATGAATGACAAATACCCATTTGTAGAACTTAAAGGAAGTTCCTCAATCAGAAAGACCAATCGAATATCAGTACAGTATTAGTCATTGGGCCTAGTGTTGAAAACAGGGGGTGACTGCCCTTTATCTAGGTCATAGAAATTGTAAACACCATGCATTTAATCCATGTCTATGTTATAGGCTTACACAAGAAAATTACAGCCGCACAGGTTTTTTTTTTAATTTAAATGTTTATAAAGCCATATTTCACTCCAACTGAGGAGAGGTTTTATATGTCAGTATCATAAAATTTATCAATACAAGAGTCTGTAAATCATGTCCTTTTTGAATTTTTTAAAATGTTCTCCTTGTTTTTGTGATATTTTTCTAATTTGTCTGATGTGGGTCTTTATATATTCCAGGTATTGTACATGAAAATCCTAGAATTCTGTCAGATGGCGAGAGTGAAGAAATCTCAGGAACGTCTAGTGAGGACTATGTCTCCCCGGTTAAACTACGCAACCGACCGCGACGAGCGAACGATGTGAGTAGTGTTGACTTGTCATCCAGTGAATCTGTCCAAAAAGACTATTCATATCAAATCCAAAAATTTTAAATACAAAAAATTGTAGATTTAACGTTAATTGTTGAATCATTGGTACTGAGATTCCTTGTTAAAACGCAGGGAAATCATGTCAGTGTAAAATTCGGAGTTGAACCCTTGCAGATTTTAATAAAAATATTTTCTGACAGCTCAGTAAACTATAAAAAACTAAAACAAAATTTTATCGCTCCAGAGTTAACGTCCTCATGATTTAATACAAAACGACAGCATCACGAAAATAAGTACTTGTATAAAATAAGAAATCTACAGTTTTTGTGTATAAAATAAGAAATCTACAGTTTTTGTGTATAAAATAAGAAATCTTCAGTTTTTGTGTATAAAATAAGAAATCTTCAGTTTTTGTGTATAAAATAAGAAATCTACAGTTTTTGTGTATAAAATAAGAAATCTACAGTTTTTGTGTATAAAATAAGAAATCTACAGTTTTTGTGTATAAAATAAGAAATCTACAGTTTTTGTGTATAAAATAAGAAATCTACAGTTTTTGTGTATAAAATAAGAAATCTACAGTTTTTGTGTATAAAATAAGAAATCTAGAGTATTCGTGGAGTATTGTTTCTGTGGAGTTTGTAGGTACCCATTGCCCAAAAATTTGCGTCCCAAACAAATTAAAGAACATAGCTTTTATTTAATATAACACATGTTCACTGAAACAAATTTTAATCCATGAATTTATATCCCAGTGAACCTTTAAGCAATTGACATCATCCATACAAATTGACCCCGTCAAATTTTGAGATTATTCCACAGTAATTTTAATCTCAATTTCTTACTGTGTAAATCACATCTTGCTGTAGTAAGTCAGTCTGATAAGATTTATTCAAATGAATGTTGAAGGGAGTTTTGAATAAAGTTTAGAAAATTCATAATTTTCTTTTTTTTATCTGTTACAGTCACCAGGTATGGAGGGCAGACATGACTACATTTCTCCCGTAAAGTTACGCAACAGGCCCCGCCCAAGTACCAGTGATGTAAGTGTCCAGGGGAATTCTGGGAAATGCACATTAGTATACATAATGAAACTGATTGAAAAGCTAGAAGTATATTAATTTTTTTAGATACAAAGTAACTTTGGCTCATACACTCTTCCAAAATCTGTATTGTGAGAAGTGTTTATCAACTTTATAGTAACTGTTACAATAGATATAAAATATTACATGGCATTTTTATTTTGCATCCTATATTACACCAAGGTCGCTGTATATCAACTCAATAGCTGTTAGGCTCGAGGGCTGATATATACGACATAGGGCTAATATAAGATGTGATATAAAAAGTCATATACTGTGGTTTCATTAATATTTAAGGGTATCAATTTTCGTGGATAAAGAGAAAATCGCAGCTTCAAGGATATGTAAATTCGTGGTCAATGACCCCATCAATACAAAATGTTATCGATAATAGAAACTGCATTTCAATGAACATTTAATTTCGTGGATAAACTTAAAAACGAAATCAACGAAAATTGGTATTCAACGAATATTGATGAAACCACAGTAATCTCTAAATACAGTTTATGTTGTAAGCTTCATTTACTTATACTTAATTTGAAATGTTTAAAATATACCTTAAACCTGGATAATTTTTCATTGTTACCTTATATAATTTTAGCTTTTCTTCGGGATCTCTTTTACATTACAAAATATTCAATATGTAGAAATTTTAAGTGGTGTTGTTTGCTATTTGAAAATCTTAAATTGCAAAAGTGACTGACGGAATTAAAAAAAAAACTTAGTGTACACATTTTCTAAAATGTTGTTACATGCAGGATGATTCCATGTATAATGGTTGTTAGTTCCCTCGGCTGATGTATAATGGTTGTTAGTTCCCTCGGCTGATGTATAAAATGTTAATGTGGGGTTTTAAATATTTGATCATCACAAAATGTACAAGAGTTTTCTTCCTGTTAACATTTCCGTGTTTACAGAGCATCAGAATTAATTGACTTGTCTCCAATCAGAAAATGACCCATTATACATACCAGTAACTTACTATATATATCCACCTAATTGTCATAACTTTCTAGCTTTGTGAATTACAAATATATCTAATGTACATGTAAAAATAAGTATTCCATTCTTATAACCCATCTGCAATGACTATTTATTTTCAAGTACATGTATAATTGAATTCCATTTTATATATTAACAAGATTAATTAAGGACCTTCAGGGTACAAACAGATGGTACATTGTAAATGCCCACATAACGTCATTTACATGTAAAACAAAGATGCACTAAAGAAATAGAGTTGCATGATTGAAAGGGTTTAAACAGAGGCCTATCTATGTGCACAGAGATACTCTGACACATAAATAACACACTAGTCTGATACATGATAAACATCAATACTAAAGATTGCTAAGTGAATGTGAGAATTAGCATCACTTACAAATTTTGAAATTTGGCTAACATATTTCTGGCAGTAGTGAACTATATGAAAAAATTATGATGAAAGTTTGGCGTTTTTGATTATATATTCCCCCGATTCGATGTCAAACCATGGACTTACGGATTTAAGTACTCGCATAAAATAAGAAATTTACAGTACCGTATTTAGTGAATTGAATTTCATCAGAATAAATATAACCAAACCTTATCTGCTTTTATTGAGATAGTATTGGATCTGAACTGTTAATAAGCTTCCTAATTGAATACTGTAAGTGCAGGGCTAAGTTTGTACAAAGTATTGTGTAAGACTTATTTAATTTACTAAATTGGAGTTAATTTAGTGGAAACTCCCAGAGAACCGACCTCTGACCCCCTTTTTGATGGCCAGCCAAGGGCTCGGGGTTTCCAGGAGGTGTGACGCCACTGGTAGCTGATTTAATTCTGTGTAAAATAAAAACAATTTCCGAACACAACCCAACCAATCAAACCAATTAAATAAGTTGACTGGAGTGAGTTAAATAGGTCAAGGTCCTATGTTTGACCCCATTGCAGCCTCACCCCCTGATGGAGGATGTGTAACCCTGACAAGGTCTATTTTAGACTCTATATTTTCTGTCAAGTTTAATGCTGAATTCTTGCCTCCATGCTTATGCTGCCATTGTCCTTGCATTTTGAGGTCGTTTTCCCACAGTTCTGCTTTAAATCTGTCAAAACGCATTAGCACCACATCTTGTGCATGCAATCCGATGCATAGAGGATCAGTCAGAGAAATAGAACATTCAGAAAGATTCTAAGCTGTCTGGAAACAAAAGGATTATTTTGTAGGAGGCTAAGGAGCACTTGATTGGCATTTGATGGGATATGTTGGAGTGTTGATTTAATTATTGGTCCCTGTGATTTGTGGCAGGAATCTGGTGAAGATCATGCTAAGTACCAATAACTGTTGCAGAGATTACAGATTTTAATGCACATTAGTTTTAATAATGAATTGGGTTTGATGTCCACCAAAGGATTAAGCAGTAATTAAAAGTCTTTGGAAATATTGACTGGTGATGACTGGAGTGATTAGTGTGGGAGTTTTAATTGATGTCAATATACCTAGGAGTCAGGATTCTGCCCTTTAAACATTAGATGGTGCTGGCGTCATTACATCACCTCTGTAGTTGACATTTCTACTGGGACTATTGCCATACCTCAAGTTCTGTCCAGGACAAACTGTCAGGGACACAGATGATTGGTGCTATTGTTAGTGCTATATGTTGTCCAGGGCAATCATCTCGCCATCAAGAAGCCAGGTGCTTGTATATATATATAAAGCAAGAGTGTGAAGGCTGAGGCTACTGGGAGTGTAGAGTTACTGTGAAGTGTTGATGACATATCCAGTGGTGAGTGAGAGAAGCTGAGGGACAGGGTGATTGTAGGACCTATGACACAGATAAAGGGGTAAGGCCTGGGGGTGAGGACCAAGGAGGACCAACCAAGTGGTTATTGCTGCCACTGTTAGACCTACAGACCAAGCTACAGGGGATATACTACACCAGCAGTGTCCAGTCAGCATTGTTCATTCCCTTGAGGAATAGATTGATCGTGACCTTTAAGGATATTGGAAATTGTAAACATAGAGATACTTTCTGTATTGGAATTTCTATAAAAACACAAATTTGTGCGGATCAAACCTGTGAACAAATCTGTCAGCATTGTTCAGTACCTTAACAAGTATTTATATCAGAGACACAGGTGTGTGCTGATCAGGTAGGTCTTACCTGTAATCATCTACCTGTAGACTCGCACACAGGACTCTGACGGTTGTCAATCAAGCACCTGTTTGTGACATCACTGAAACTGAGGGTGAAGAACTCAGAGCAATCAACGAAGGATCTTTGATTGCTCAGGAATCATCAGACAACCTAGAGACATCAGACTCCGAGATCACTGGTAGATACTGATCTATATGTCCTCCGAGACTCGGCCTATAATTGTGTAATACTTCTGAAATCTTAGCACTGAGGCAATTAGGTATCAATGCTGTAATTACTATAGAAAAGTCATAACATATAGCAGCTCTCCTGGGGAATAATGCTCTGAGTTTCAGGCATTGTGTCTGTTGAACCGATTCTAGAGGCGCAGTGACATTCCATGGTGTTATTACAGAGAGCTCATATAGAAGACAGATTGAAGGCCGAGGATTGTTGACGCTTGTGCAGACATTCTGCTCAGAGAATCTAAATGGATTTATTACACTTGAAAACAATTTGAACATCTTGGTGGCAGAAACCTGTTTCGGTAAAAGAACCAGACAGTTCACTGTGACAAACACAGATTAGCATCTATAAGACTATTGTAGTTTCGAAGAATTCCAAAACTATTGCTTAGGAAATCTGGAAACTGGCATTCACAAAAAAGATCTCTCACCCAAAGTGCTAATTTGTTGTACAAAGAGGCAGGCAGGCCGCACACTTTTGTAGAAGCCTCTTTATTCAACATCTTGCATTGGTAAACTGAATAAAATGGAAAGGATGTGGTTTCTTGCATAGATGAGGTTTCGCTATTCTTGAGTTTTAATTTTGATACAAAACATACTTTCCATGTGTTTCAATGAAGGCAAAAGGAAAACTAAAATAGAAAAATAGGAAACTGAGATTCAATAAGTTGTCTGTTCATAGGCTGTCAAGAATTTGGCTTTACGACTTGGAGAATTTAATAGAGGGCTTGTATTGTTGAAATGGATTAAAAGTGTACCCTTCTATGATGAGACTGGCTGGGTGATCAGAAATGCCGATTGTCCAGCAGAAACACCGATCAGATAGCGGAAGCAATGTCCGCAAGAACTCACTGGTTCAGTGTTTTACTGTTGGATATGAATCCGAGTCGGATATCAACTCGGATGAGGATGCAGAACTACAAAAAATCCAAAAGGTAGGCCTCTTGTCTGTATCATTAGGTGCAAGACCAGCTGATGACAAGTCTTGAGATGGTACAAACAAGAAAGTAATTGTTATCTTGCAAGGTGTTAAAGAATATTTTTATTGATTTTGTTTGGGAAAGATGGAGCTTTTTTCCAATTTGACACACAATGACAGCCATAGATAATGTAGGTGTTTACCCTGAGCATAGAACGCGGTTCACAGTTTTGTGATCGCAATTCCAAGAGTTTCCCCAAAGTTGCACTTCCACAGGAAATTAAGGTGTGTCATTACACCTTGAAATATTTTCTCAAATCAGCGGAAAATAACTTGATTATGATAGAAAGCATGATGGATAAGAAGTATATATGTCAAATAGGCAAAAAAATGTGCAATTTTGGATAAAAAATTATATTTTCAAAAATTTCATTTAGTAAACATAAACATTTTTTTTTAAAGCCCAGGCGGATTCGAACTCATAATCTGCGGTTCACAAGCCTAATACTTCAACCACTGAGCTATGACGATATACATCTGAATAGATTGATACAAACAGTTTAACAAAACATTAAAATCGCCATCTCCTTATGAAGTGTCTTGGTGTAATGAAGTACCTTAATCGCTCCCATTTCATTTCTGCCCCTTTTGCTTTTGTTGGAAAAATTTAAAACGGTGAATTTAAAACAAATTTTTAAGTTAGTGTTTGTTAGAAAAAGTAGCCATCACACAACCGAGACTGGGCGAATTTAAGATGGGGCGAAAACATTTGCAAGGGTAGAAGGGTAAAAAAAAAATACAGGACGAAAAAATCCCTGCAAACAGTATATAAGGGGAATGGGATACTCGGCATATTGCATAGATTGTTACAAGGACATTAGTATCTTGTCTGTCTCTGTGAAATGTCTGATAATGCATGTAAACTCGAGTCAAGACTCTCAGCAAAACAAGACGAAAAATCTGGTGCTTTAATTAGAATGTTGTATATCTCGGCATTGAAAATAAATGAAGCCTCGACATTGTAATTAAACGAAGCATTTATAAAAACCGTATGGGTGTGTCCTCATAGCTTTGTTTTTTTTAAGCTCGCCCCAGCTGTATTGTCATCATCATGTACTATGAGCGTTGAGTCCCCCCTTTATCATTGAGTACCCCCTGTCTGGCGAGCACACCATTACCAGACACCACCAGATCCCCCCGCCCCACCCATCTCTTCACCACCAGATCCCCCCGCCCCACCCATCTCTTCACCACCGCTTCTGGAGCAGGGAACAGCACACCATTACCAGACACCACCATATCCCCCCGTCCCACCCATCTCTTCACCACCGCTTCTGGAGCAGGGAACATAACAGAGCCCTTGATTGACCCTGGAATCTAAATGTTTAGAATCTTCATTCAAGAATGTTTCAGATCCTGCCCAGGCATTTCAGACAGGCTCCATTTGTGAGGAGGAAGTGCTAGTGTAAACACTGGTCCATCTTCAGATACAGCTGATGTAAACACCCCCCCCCCCCCAACCATCTCCCTCCAGTTTATTACTGGTGGTAATAAAGTCTCCCCATGATAGGCTCTCTCTCCCTTGGAGAGAGAGAGAGACAGACAGAGAGAGAGACAGAGAGAGAGAGAGAAATCATTGTAAATACATATTTTTAAAAAAAAACATTAAAACCCGGACTCCAAGGTCAGAGTGTCCCTTCCTCTTTGTTTGTTTTATCTTGTCCCTGATACAAGAGAACATGTGACATTTGTTTTTTACCCCATTATTTCTGCAATATAAGCCAGCGTTATGTAACCGAGGCCTTGCAGCCTTATATCTGTCAGATTTGAGTTTCACATTTCTCCCAATAATCCACATAACTTGCTACCAGGAGCAAGGCATCAATGTAATAAACTTCTCCATTAATTCTGTACACTAAATAAATGCCTCTCATTGGTATGGATTGCATTCTTTGTGATGTTGGATTTTGTGCTTTACAAGAGGGTTTTTTTCTCTGTAGGAGGTCGCCAAGAGACTGTCTTTGCCGGCGGACATGAGACTTCCTGGTCACTTTCTGACTCGACAGAGTCTGAGTCCAGAGGGCATGCTCAGTAGACGCTCGAGGAGGAAATCTCTGGTGAGTCCAATTTTGCATCACCCCACCCCTTACCCCTTTTTAAAATTTAAATGAATTTGTGAACTTTTTGGCTAACATTACAAAAATTTTATGTTATTATATTAGATAAATATATTTTTGAATATACTATGTGGTTGAAAATCATCATGCCATTGGAATTTTTCAATTTTGCATAGAATTTAATTTTGTGAACATTAGTGGCTCACACTGTAAGGTCCTGTGTTTTCTTTATACCATTTCTTGAATAATGACATTCTTTCTGGTAAATAGTTATTTTGATTCACTGCGGTTGAACTTTACAATGCCATCATTATTAAATTCTGCATGGGATAATTTTCTGTTACAAACTTATACATAATGTCATGTTTTGTTTTTCTGTGATCGCTGCATTTTACAGTCATGGTTATAATTATTCATATCTTCCCCGTTACACACTATAATTGTAACTGTAATCGGAAGGCAGAGAAAGTTGAAGCTTTATTTTTAACAACCGAGAAGATCAGGATTTATTTCTCAAGTCAGGTGTCAGAGTCAAAAGTACAAAAATGAAAAGAGAGCATGAAAAAACCCGCCAACAATACTGCCAGACGTTCTGCTCAATTTCCTGAATGAATGGAGGCTCCCCATTACCAAAATGTATCATCTAAAATGAACCCCGAACAGACGATATCCGAGACTGAAGTCTGTAATAGACTTCTCACTGTAGTCACGTGGATACACTGGATAGTTGTCAGTGAACAGACAAATTCAATAAACAATATCACTTTATATAGTAAAGCCCATCTGTTGTTCAAGGGCCGTTGACATTGTATTTTGTTAATGTGAACTTTATTAGTTTCCAAAGACACATAAGCTCTACATCTGATTCAGCGAGGGATTATTTGGTACCTCCACACTGATTTTAAGCTAACTTTACGAATGGAGTGGGTGGTTAATTTTCAAAACAATTAAACATATATTATATTGAAATGGTTAGATTTGTTTTTATAATGTCGGTCATTTTTTTTGGTCACATTTATTGAACTCATTCTAGATTAAGTGCTCATTTTACCTCAATAATCCATCAGGGACATCCCATATACACATAGAATTTTCTATTGATTATATATGTGTTTATTGTTTATACTTTTATTTCAGTCTGAAATTGGTTTCGGGAAAATAGAATCGTACACCAAACTAGACAAACTGGGAGAGGTAAGTGTAAACAGGTGCTTGTTGTAACAGTGAACACTAACTCAGGTATATTACATATTGTGCAGAAATTTAGATCTATGACTTCCCCCCCCCCCCCCCCCCCCAACTGTTTGTTTGTAATTTGTAATAGCTTTCCTTGTTTCAAAGAACTGAGCTGACTGTTACAAGGTGTCTTTGTGGTTCAAGTGTTGGATCTGTGTTCTGTACAGTGTATTCAAATGGATACTCCTTCACAGGGGTACATTTTGGCACTGTGCAAATTTTTACTTATTTTGACTATTAATGTCAAAGACACAAAATTAGAATTATTGGCATAAGTCAGAATCATCAAGATGTTCATTTCTCTTACAAATAGCCAGAATTCACAACCCCCATCCCATCCACCCTCCAAATAACACAAAAGAAAAAAATTCACTCTATGATATCAGAGTTTAAAAAATTTTCTTGGTTTTCATGGTCTCTGTAGAACCTCTATAGTTTCTTGTTCGAACAATTGTGTGTTTACATCACTGTGTTAATTTCAGGGTACCTATGCCACTGTGTTCAAAGGAAAAAGTCGACTGACGGACAATTTGGTCGCGCTGAAAGAAATCCGCCTGGAGCATGAGGAGGGCGCTCCCTGTACAGCTATACGGGAAGGTAAGGGTACCAGCTATCTGCTGGGGACCAGTCTAGTCAGATACTCTCTGAGGACTTGATACCCTTAGATTAGCAAGTGGAATAAAAAAAAAAAGTCACGATTCATTTACTTATATAAAAACTTTAAACACATTTAGAGATCATGAACAAAAATTACAGACTGAGTCATATGAAATTTGAATTGCTTTACGACCCTTCTTTATATTATGAAGTGTTGGATAATGATTATGTGCTTGTTTTGTTTTCAGTTTCTTTACTCAGGGAGCTGAAACACGCCAACATCGTTACGCTTCACGACATCATCCACACCGACAAGTCTCTCACTCTAGTCTTTGAATATCTGGTAGGTCCGACCACTTATTGGACATAATCAATGGAATGAGTTTACTGTAGAAGCAGAAATATTCGTTGAGAATTAAATTTTGATATTTTTGTAGGCAGTATAAACCAACGAAATTGAATTCATGACTAAGTTAGCCCAAGTAATACAGAGTTGATAAGCTAAAAATTTCAGGGACTACAATAAGACAAAATTAAATTCCAACGAAATTGTATTTGGTTTAAAAACAATAAAATTTAAACGCAACAAAAACATATGCTCCTTCAGTAATCAATGGCATATTGAAAGGTTTAGTGAATTATTCAGTTATTTCTAAAGGCGGAAAACTTGAAAATGTGAGAAACAAAAACATGGTCCAATTTTCCTAGATAGTATATCATTAACATTTCTGTGAGGACACTTACCAGGAATTCATAATAAACTTTTACTTTATCAGGAAAAGGATCTCAAGCAGTATATGGACGACTGTGGCAACATCATGAGTATGTCCAATGTTAAGGTGAGCAAATATCTCTCTCTCTCGCTCTCTCTCTCTCTCTCTCTCTCTCTCTCTCTCTCTCTCTCTCTCTCTCTCTCAAGAATTTAAAAGATTATTTGATGAAAGGATTCCACTGTCATGGCTTCTGTACTAAATGACATGATTTCTGTGAATTGATAGCACTGCCAGATATTTTATGGTCCACCTGATTTCTATTTTTAGATATTCTTATTTCAACTTCTGCGGGGGCTATCGTACTGCCACAAGAAACAAGTTTTACATCGGGACCTCAAACCACAAAACTTACTCATCAATGAACGAGGCGAGCTCAAGCTCGCTGATTTTGGTAAGTATTTCATAGAAAGTGAGTAAATAGGACCCAAAATAAACTAAAAAGTAAATGATCATATAAATGTATTTTGAAATGGAAAGTTTTTTTGGTCAGCTATTGTAAATTTCAAAACTTTTGGAAAAGTGATTATATTTTAGATATGAAGTGCTTTCATCCACAATTATATTTCATGGTGTCCTATACCACCCATTAGATAACTTTAAAATCAGAAGAAATGAATGAAATGTTGATGCCTTTTCAAGATGTAATCCCGTTTTAGTTTGATCCATGTTGAAAATAGAATCATGTTCTCTCTATATGCTTTGTAGTGTAGAGGTTGGTGGTCAAAGTTCTCCAATTGTTCCTATCTGAGGTCTTTAACCTTGTTGTTATTTTTTTTGGTTCCATTTAAAAGCTGTTAGTTCTCAGCATTTGTGTTAAGCTATATTTCAAGTCATTATTAAATAGCAGGCCTGCAGACTTGAGCTGTTCTGACTAACATGATAATGTGTTGTAGTTGTGTTTTCATCAGTATTTCAAGTTTAACAACTTACTTTGTTTGTATTTACAGTATTCTTGTTTTCTCCATTTTGATATTCCTCAGTCTCTTGATTCAGTCTTAAAAAGAACCACTGTCCATGTATAATTGTATTCCCTGTTTATTGTTTGAGTGTGGACATCCTTTAACTTGATATTTTCCAGGATTAGCTAGGGCAAAATCTATACCAACCAAGACGTACTCCAACGAAGTTGTTACGTTATGGTAAGTCAGGCTTGTTCTGAGTTATCCTCAATGTTGTGTACATTACAGTAATTTGTGCATATACTTAGATTAAGAGAAATCTATAATGATAAAATTTTAAGTTATGTAATCTCTAACAGACTTCAGCAGCTATTTGACCTAGATTTCTTTATTATTGATTGACCTAGATTATTTTCTGTTATTATTTTGACCTACATTTCTTTGTTATTGTTTAACCTAGATTCCCCCTTCTTTCAGGTACAGGCCTCCTGATGTACTTCTTGGCTCCACGGAATATTCTACCCAGATTGACATGTGGTGGGTGGAACAGCTCTTCTATCATATTAGTTTCTTAAAGTCACCCAATTACCCAGACACAGTGTCACATGCCTTAAACACAAGTGTTATTTTATTGTAATACACTGTAGTTTCTCAAGATTATTTTATCAGAATTAAATAGTGTCAAATAAATTTCAGAGAAATAAATTGTGTAACAGCATGTTTTATATTTATCAGGGGTGTGGGCTGTATTTTCTACGAGATGGCCTGCGGTCGCCCCCTGTTCCCCGGCTCTACGGTCGAGGACGAGCTCTACTACATCTTCAAGATCTTGGGGACACCCACGGAGGAGAACTTTCCAGGAATCTCCAAAAATGAAGAGTTCCTGTCCTACAACTTTTCGCAGTATGAATCTGAAAACCTCATCAACGTCGCTCCAAGGTAGGGGCTTTTCTACCGTATAGTTCCCTCTCTTTTCTTTACATGTACTTCTTCTTTGATGAAGGTATTAAAAGCTGGTGTTCTTAAGGAGGCCATGTGGTCAACTTTTTACCCATCATATCTACCTTAAATTTTTATTTAGTGAACAACATACTTAGAAGTTTAACTTTAAAACTTGATCTGTGTACAGAGTGGTTCCTCACAAGGAGGAATGGCCACCACCTTCCCGGCCTCTTAAACTTTATATATTTTTCATAATTTATTTTTCTATTATCTGTGAATTTATTGCTGTTACCAATGTATGGACCCTTGTCTTCCTAGGTTAGATAGTGAAGGACTGAATCTACTGTCTAAACTGCTTCTGGTGAGTACAACTCTTGTCTCCTGGTCTTCTCTCCCTGACCCTGATTTCCCTGACCTTGTCCCCCTGACCCTGATTCCCCTGACCTTGTCCCCCCTGACCCCGATTCCCCTGACCTTGTCCCCCTGACCCTGATTCCCCTGACCTTGTCCCCCCTGACCCCGATTCCCCTGACCTTGTCCCCCTGACCCTGATTCCCCTGACCTTGTCCCCACTGACCCTGATTCCCCTGACCTTGTCTCCTTACCCTTTAGACCCATTTTCATTGATCAAACAACAAGAACACAAATTCATGAAATATACAATCACACTGGGGGCATTATAAGTGTTAATAACTGGGTGTTACACATACATTAATGTATTTTGATTCTCTGCCTCATTGATTTTGATCAACATATCATATTTGTTGCAAAATTAGCTATTCCCATTGTGTGTTGTGTACTTGCACAGTTTGTATTGCATACACACTGACATTGATGTGGTTCGTATTTTAGTATGAAGCCAAGAGGAGATCATCTGCTGCTGAAGGGATGAGACATGCCTTCTTCAACAGTTTCGGACCAAGCGTTCATCGACTGCCAGACAGTACGTAACTCTTACTGCTCTCATAATGAAAACACCGGTCATTAAGGGAAATGCTTTTCTACCGAGGTTTTTTTTTCTAAATGATAAACCCTATTTTGTAGTTGTTATTTGTCGGTATATCTTTGGACACTGTGACTGATAATACCAAGGCATTGAATGTGAACCTGTTTAGGATTCAGCTCCACTTGGATAGAAATCAGCTGTAATATTTCTGTAGAATAAAAATGGAAAATGCTAGTGTTTTTTAAAAAAAAAAACATTTGCAATTTCAAATATTTCATTTTTAAAAAGCCAAATTCCAGTATGTGAATGATGTGCCTACAATAAGTTTGTCCTTCACTGTAGGATAGATAGCGCAGCTCTTATCTACCATTATATCAGAATTACAGGCATATATTCTGGGTAATCGGTGATGATTTGTGAATTTTTGTGATAATGTGTGGGTAATTTTGTACAGTTGTTAGTGCACCATTGGGAGGTAAGCAGGTATGACCCTGAACTGGAGGATGATGAGGCTACATCAGTATTATCACCTCCTGTGATAACATGTATCAGTGCGCATACTAAATATCCAAGTGCACATGTGTGGATTGTGCTCTAAAATACAGTTGCTATCCTAAGTCCATGCATACTAAATGAGAGACAGGGAGAAAAAGAGAGAAACACACAGAGAGAGAAAGACAAAGAGGAAGAGAAAGTGACAGAGAGAGAGAGAGAATGCATTTACCTCCCTTTTTAACCTGGATTTCCAAAGGAAAAACTGGTTATTAAAATGGTTAAAAGAGCGAGCGAGCGAGTGGATGGGCAGGCGGCTGCTAAAGGGTATCCCTATTGTAGGGATACCTCTTGCTACAGTTTGATAGGAAGTTGTTGCTTTTCTGATAATTGTACATACATGTATATCAGAGATGTGCATACTTCCGGTATGTGGATTTGGATTTTTGATATTTTATGAAAATAATTACAAACTGTTGAACCTAGTTATTTTTGGGTCTAATATTGCAGATAGAGTACCCCTTTTCTCTGTTCAGGTAGTGTTTATCAATTCAGGGTTTACAAATGGATTAAGGATAACTGTTCACACAAAAGACTATCCGGCTTGCTGTCACATTGACAGCTTTTCTCTTGTTCTGAAAATGAAGAGTAATGACATACCTAATGTATAATCTATACTTTCTTTTTTTTAGCTGTCTCTATTTTTACTGTACCCGGTATTGTTTTACATAAAGATCCTGGAATGAGGTCGTCCTCCCTTGCTAATTCAGGTATGTGCTACCATGGAAACCTTCGCTGTCACAAATTGTAGTACATTATAATTGCTTGATAACTTCATATACAAATCAGCCTAAGGGTAGCCAGGTGTGTAAGGCTCTATCATTGAAATGGTCAAATATTGCTTGACTACTGTATAGAGGTTGATTTTGCTCTTTATTGTTATATACAAAATTTTGTCCCAAGTTGAATTTACTATAAAACAAATGTGGTTATTGAAAAGAAACTTGCAGTTTATTATTACCTGGGTTCTAAATTTGCCCATTGTTATGTAGGGCTAATGAGGCCAAAAAAATGAGGTCCAGAATTTTCATGTTTTCAATAATTAGTAAATATGCTTGACTTGAAATGAATATATGTTTGTTAAAATGTAGTTTGTCAGTGGAAAATAATAACTCTTGTTATATATGCCTAGTAAATGCTGCTTCTTTCTTTATTTCAGGGAAAATTCGTCGACAGAGTATGTTATTTTAATGTGGACTGAAAACTTGTGTGATAACAGTGGTGTTGTCATGGAGACAGTCATGTGATCACCATGTGATAAATTTGTAGCTATTCTTTGTTGTGACCTTGTGAATGTGATAAAGATCACCATAGCAACCAATGCCCCGTGGTCATGTGATGACATATTTACCCAGAAACACCCACACTATGGAATGAGTGGCACTTTTAGGGAGAGATCTGATTGGACAGAAGTACACACGTTTTACGCAGTCACTTTGACTGTTTTATCTAACAGACTGCCCGTCGAAGGAATCGAGATCTCCATGTAGAAACCAGCACAGCATATCACGGACACTACTTAGTCGTCAGGGCTAGCATTGCCCCCGTTGGAGGCCTCACACACTGTAGTTAGGTTCTATGGGCCCTTACTTCTGTTGCACCTCTTCTTGTATTGAACTGTCTTGTCACACCTCATGAAGTCGATAGCCATCTGACAAAGGACCATGCCTCATCAACCTCATCCTCGACCGGAATCAGGACACTCCTCACTCAGACCAAGCTAATTCGCCTGCCTGTTGTTTTGTTTCCAGGAATACTCTGTGATGAACTGTCCCCCGTGTTAGTTCACTCTAAGATCTCCAGAAATAAACCTGAGTAATTCAGGTACTACAACACGACAGTGGGATTATTAGATTTATTTGATAACCTCTGATATTAAAGGCTGAACTTGATACACATATACTGAATGGCTCAGTTCTGTGGATTATTTTAATGGACATCCTGACGATCTGAAAATGTAATTTTTAATTCAGTGAACCATTGAGAGATATCTTAACATGGGGGTCTAACATATTTTTATTTACAAGATATTATTTAGCTCTGTTTAAACACGTTACAACCTGTGTGACCCTCTGGTGTAATTTATGTCTTGAACCCGCAGTTCTCTAATGATATTGACTTCAAGATTCAGGGTAGAAACACGAGTGTTCATATCGAGAGTTTCTCTGAGTCAGTTCTTATACCGATATGTAACGATTTGTTCTCAGAAAATGAGATGAAAATGAACTGTCATATGAGTTATGCCCCCCCCCCTTTAATGTTTAGTATTGTACTTTGTAACTTGCTCTAAATGAGAAAAAAAAATATAAAGAAAAAGAGATAAAAAGAAGTAGAACCTAGAATTCTTTGGTTTCTGGTGAACTATGTACAGCCTGTTACCTGGAGCAGTTATTTGGTGTGGAAAATTGTGTCAAATAAGAAGGAAAAAAATATCTCAAAATGTATAAATGTTGACAATGTCTTTGATTAACGGACCGAAAATTTTGTTGAGTTATTTTCTTTTTTTTCCAATATGATAATTTATTTTCTGAAGCACAATGTATCTGCATGTCACATTTTTTTTATACAGATTGGATTGATTTGCCAATCATGACATTTCATGTTCATGTAAAATATGAAGATATCATCAGCTGATGTGAAATTTCATCATCAATTCATGTATTCATATTTTTTTTCTCTCTGGTGCCTAACGTTCATTTTGTCAGTGCCATTTTTGTATCAAAGGATATCAGGTTGATTTTGTAAGCATTTAGCTGTCATATATTTTACTAGGATATTAATATGCATTAAATTAACTCAACCTGAACTGCTGTGTTTGTTAGTGTCATTTGTTATTTGGAAAGGAAATCTACAACCAAGGCTTCGGAAAAAAAAGACTCAAAACATAACATGACATTTCAACATCCAGTTATTTCGTATTTGGTAAAATGCTGGAAGCTTCAAAACTATATTACTTTCATCTGTAATTGGGACTTTATTATAAATTACTGTAAACGTTTTATATTTGGCGGAATTTGTTTTTTAACAAATTGGTGTGGATTTGAATTGGCGTATTCACGAATGAGACTATTATTTATACATATATACATGGCATTTAGCGGTGTGCTTGATTTAGCAGAAGCCGCATTCTGCCAAAAGCACTGAATAGAATACCGTTACACAGCCAAATTTAGTACGTTTTCAGTACGATACTGTCCATTTCCTAGCAATCCAGCCTCAAACTTGCAACACCCCTGAAATTAGCGGTATACATAGTACACTAATACACTGAATGAAGTTGAGGTACATTATAGGTGCCCATCTTGTAATTGGGACTGTCCTGCAATTTATGTATTAATACTGTAGATTCCTTATTTTATGTGAGTACTTGATTCTATGATCCTGCTGTTTAGCATCAAGAATATAAAATCGCGAGCACAAATTTTTTTTTTTATTTCATATAGCTCAAAACTGTCTGAAAAAGATTTTATTAAAATCTGTAAGGACTGCTTCTCGCGATTATATGCAGATATCAATTCCTAACGTTTTATAAGGAATTTACAGTAAAATTTAATTGGATTGAGTGTTATTTCATAATTCCTGTAGCAGCTGTATTAAAGCTGATATGGTATATCAGTTTAAAATTTTGTAATTTGTTGACATTTTAAAATCAACTTCTATGCAGTCATTTTAGGGTAACGTGGATAAAGATGAAGACCCATATCTACAGAGTGAATGAACAGGAGAAATTATGTTGATACTATTACTGTAAAACAACTTTTATTCGTGAACGAGAAATTTTCGCAAAGGATATTATGGAAAAAAATTATTGTTACAACCAAAGGGAGATAACTTTACAGAATTTGAAAGTCATTTCACAATTAAAATTGGAACCGCTCTCCACTTCCTGCTTTTTGATATGTCTCACGGATGTATACAAACTAGGGAGTGAATGAAGAAGGCCATAAATACCACAATTGTTCAATGAATAGATATTTTTAATTATAAAAAAAATTTGACTTAACTTGGCGATAATACACATATGTAACATTTATACAATTTTTACTGAGCTTTTCTATTGAACACATTTGAATTAAAACTAGTATAAAAACATTTATAAAAAATAGATTCTGTATCTTAAAAATATTTTCATAACTTAATCTAAAACATAAATAAGACACTACATTGATGATCAGCAGACTACACACAAACTATTATGTAGGTACACATGTACTTGTTCACAATGGTTTCACATTTAACAATGGCCGACAAACAGAACTACACGAGGACCCTTGTTTCTTCCCTGATCTGTAATTTTCCTGAGGTGTGTTGGATGATAGAGGGATCACTCGGAGCAGACCCATCTTTCTCTCCATCCTGCAGGGCATTTCAGGATCTTGACAGGATCCTCCATTCCTGTCCATCGGATTACCCTCACTGTCCGCGTGGCTTGATTTCACAAAATCTGTGTCCAACACATACTGAATAAAATTTTTAATGGAGGGTCTTTTCTGACCATGAGAATTTTTATCAGCACCTTTATTTACACTATTAACACCAACATCTTTCTGCTGTAAGTTTGTTTTCTGCGTTCCCTGGTGATCTTCTTTGGCAGGACTTTCTCTTTTTTCTTCCACTCTTTCCATATACTGTGGAATTTCCTCATCTGAACTCTTTCCACAGTTATCTTTCTTGGAAAATTCCTTTTGTACATTTTCTCCAGTTCGGTTATCTATAGCTGCTAGTAGTTTATTTTTTGGTGAAGATTTTCCACCCACCTCTGATCCTGAATTTTCCCTGACATTTCCATGAAGCTGTTCTGTGGATTTTCCATCAATGTTCGAGTCTGATGCTAGTTGTTTGTCATTCAAGTATTTGGTCTTTTTTTTCTTTGGCTCTGAAAACTCTTCCATGGAATCATCGAAATGAACTCCTCTTTTGGAGTTTTGCAATGATCTTTTTCTTGCCAAGGTGAATGGCTTTTTGTTCAAAACTTTGGCAGGTTTCAAAGCAGTTCGATTTCCATACATCCATCTTTTAACACTCTCTGGAATCTCATTATTCCTTCCTTGCTTATTACAAAGGTAAGGCTCGAACACAGAGATATCAGCTCGATCGGATATACTGGATCCGAATGGCCCCCTAGTCTCCGCACACACAATGGGATATATGCAGCCTGGTTTGATGAATTTGACAAACTCAATGAGCTCATCAAATGAGCTGTGATCTGAATAAGGAACAATATAAACATTTTCCTGGTTACAGAATGGACTCATTTCTAATCCTGTGTACAGCGAGGTAGGCAGGAGAGCAATGGTAGGACATTCTTTGTTCCATCGCTCGATATTTTTATTGGAGATGGAGTAGAATGGGACGACTTCTATCCGGGCGTCTGTTTCCCCGGTGATGAATACATCTGGAAGATCCAGGAGCTCAGCCAGCTGGAAGAAGGACGGAGGAACCTTGATCCACTCATTCAGATCCACTGCTATTTTCACAAGCAAGTCTTCCTTCCCAAGGTTCCTCAGTCCAATCTTGATATGAAAGTCTTCATGGCTTTGAATGATTTCCATCATTTGCTTGAAACTTTCCTCTCGAGATGGAAATACGCATTTTGGAGAGTTGTACGTATTGTCTAGGTATAATGTATCTGCATGGAGAAGGTTTCCCATCAAAGGATCATCTTTCATTTCCGAGTCAAAACGAAAATCACCAGTGTACAAGATTTTACCAAAGTAGCCTTCAAAGAGGAACATGACACTGCCTGGGCAGTGGTGGGCATTTATCACAGTTACCGACATCTGCTCTATCTGGTCGGAGTCGACGTACAGAATATGGCTGCACCCCGTCTCTAACGGGCTAATCAGGGATGCATCAATGTCGTACCTCTCCACCAGTAATTTGCCAGTAACTTCGGAGCAGTAGATTTTGTGTTGCCATGAGGAGGATAGCCCCACAATGTGGTCGCCATGGAGATGCGTCAGAAAAAACAGCCTGGCGTTGGGACATTCCCGAGTCTTCCAGAAGTCCACGGCGATAGGCGTTCCCGGGATCACTTTCCCGTTCATTTTGTTTTCTGGACATTTATTCTTGTGAATTATCCATCATGATGGAACCCATCATCAATTGTCGGTGCTAAAAAGGAAGAAACGATAGGCTAATTATAAAAATTCAAATAGCAGAATCTGTGAGTACAATGAAGAAAGCAAATCAGTTGTAGGCATGTACAATGTATATGATATTACTCACCCTAATCCTAACTCTGAATCAGGGACTTTTATCTTTATCTGATTTTCACCCAGTTTAAGATCACTCCTTTACAACAGAATATTAAAAAACATGTTGGCCTAAGACACAGGCACCTGATGTTATAATTCTTTTCTTGTAATAAAAAGATCTCTCCCTACCATATAATACACAGCTAAATTTTTCATTATGTAAAAACAAGTGTCTGTACCAGTAAACTGAAAATAGCCAGAATCTCTAGCCTATATATAGTCTACTATTTTTCATTCACTAACTTTTCATCATATAGTTACATGTGTTTTACCTCCCATCTGCACCATATAGTTTTACTATTCCAAAATATAACCCTATAGAATTTATAACTACATGTAAGGCTTGTCATACAGGGCCACTGCCAATTTTAAACAAAAATTTTAGTTGCCAACTCTGGATAGGGTAGGGGGTTGGGTTACAGGTTGTAGTATTTGAAAGAGAGCAATGTTGTTTTGGATGGAGCCGGATGACAACTATTATCTAGTAGTTCCTGCTATGCTTGCCTCAGTGATCACACCGTTAAAAATGTATCCCCTTTTTTTGGATACCTTAAAGTATCTACTTATCCAAAACTCTATTAGATTTTGATTTAGAACAGTTATTTTAACATAGTCAATATAATTTTTAGTACCTAAATTAAAACATTGGCATATGAATTTATATCAATAAGTATTAAATGTGTTATTTGATTGGAAAAATTACCACAAGTAGGCTCAAACCAAACCAAAGACCCTTCAGTCTCTTTAAAAAAAAACAATGTTCTTCTCACTGAGCTAAAGGGTCGCCCAAGTTACTGTTTTTAATAATTTTTTGTTGATTTTCTTATTTCATTCCTGGCAGTGGAAAATAATTATAATCAATATGGCAAAAAATTCTAAGATAGTGTCTTCCATACTTTATCTCTTGAACCCGAGAGAATTCATAGCAATCACAGGAATGAATACTTTTCATACAGGGATTTATAATGAGAAAATCTTTTGATTTGGACATTTTCTGGACCCCTCACACAATTTTTCAATATTATCATCAATTTGCAATGTAAAATCCCTATAGACTTTTATTTTTGGCTTTTTAATGAAAACTGACAAGCTACAGGGGTATTTCAAAAAAGGAAAATGGGCTTTATTCCTTCTCGTGAATGAATTAGGTTGACCTATATGCAAAAAGTGGTGGAAACAGAAACTTACAACAGAGTATACTGCAGTAGTGCTATAGTCTGTCCCAGGTCACTTTTTGACGAATTTTAATGAGAAAACTCAAACCTGTCAAAGGAGTACCGGTACAACTGTTTAAGATTTCTTCAATGACACTTTATTTATCTTTACATGGAGTAATTAACATGAACGAAAATAATTTTGTTTTTTAGTTATTAACTAACACTTGTGGAGATTTTATGATAGGAAATGTTTACATCTTTATCGTTCCTTAATTCAGAATTTCTATTTTTGGTTTTGAATTGAAACTTGAAGTGGGGGAGGGGGGTCAAAACATTCTAGTAGTATTTACTATTTATGATCATCGAGCCATTATACACAAAGAAGTCTTAAAACCATTAATCATCCTATCACTCTGTTATCATCCAGTGGCGTCGGAAGCAAATTGAAAGTGGGAGGGGGAGGCTAGACTTATCATCAGAAATCTTGACAAAAATGAAATTCCTAATCCATGTGTGTGTGTGTGGGGGGGGGGGGGGGGTACTTCAATGTCACTTAATTTCCAGTTTTTCTTTTGAATTTTTACATACTCCCCAAGACAGTGGGGGGGGGGGGGGGGCTTCATGAGGCTTTATTATTTCATACGTTGATTTAAGAATGATGTTTGTTGCGAGAAAAAGTGGGGGAGGGGGATGACCCCTCCCTGATGCTACGTACCCGATAGTTATGTCTAACTTTGCAAAAATAAAGGGGGGAGGCTTACCCTGCCCTCCCCCCCCCCCCGGTTCCAACGCCTAAGTTATTTAAAATAAGCAGAGTTGTGGTAAACTAAGTTCGCTTCTTACTTACGAGGTTTCAGATTTAAATAACAAATCTGAATTGTAACGTTAGTCATCCGATTTTTAAAAAATATGCAGGTTTGTAGTATGAATGCGATTAAACCAGAGACATAAATAATTATGTCTCTGATTAAACAATGTTAAACTTACTCAGTCAGCACTGGTCAGGGTACCGAAATAACGCTGTAGCATTGGTATACAATTTTTTTTCTCGAAAGTTAAAAAAAAATACCAGCGAGAGAGAAAAGCTTTGTATATATCGGAAATAAAATGTAGAAGCTAAAACTAAAACCAATTCGGTCCAACCCTAGAAACTTCGTTGCATGTGCGTTTAATAACGTGTCCGATAGGCTTTGAAAATAAGGAACCAATTTGACACTGAGAATTTGGCTTCCTTCGTTCGCAATGTGACATTAATGATACGATTGCTGTAACAAAAACGAGGTAAGTACAAACCTGAAGTTCTGAAGTTCATTCAATCTGTAACGTTAGACTTAGTTTTTTTACGAACAAATTTTTCAGGTTTTGATTTGAGCAATTCAATTACAGTATAATACAAGGTGATCTACATGGTGATTGTAACGTTGAATAACAATGAATGCTACAAACTCCAAGTCACGTGTATTAATAATTATAGATTCCACATTTTTTACTTTAAGATTTTTAATTCAAAATCTGAATTTTATGTGTCAGAGTGTTGCAAATGAGACTAAGAAAAAAAACATTAAACAGTGTTAAAAACTGAAATCTATGGTGTTCCGATGGGGCCACTTCGACCTTCGCACTTTCGCTTTTAGGTCGAGGTGCGAGAGTGCGAAGTTGCGACGGCGAAAGTGCGACGGCAAAGGAGCGAAAGTGTGAAGATGCGACGGCGAAGCGCGAAGATGCGAAGGCGAAGAAGCGATACTACTATCGCACTCTCGCCTTCGACAATTTTAGCTGTACAAAAGGACATCTGAGGCAGACGATGAACTATTTAGAATTTATTTTCAACAGCCTCCGCAGATCCATAATTTTTTCTTGGGGGGGGGGGGGGGGTCGATGGATAATTAGATTTGCCGGGGTGGGGGGTGTGGCATATTTTGGAAAGTTTTAATTATATATAATTGATATAATTAAATTTTCCGGGGGGATGGGATCCGGACCCTCTCTCTCCCTTTACTGCATGTGTGAAGTTATTAATATTGAATTTTCCGAGGGGGGGGGGGGGGCTCTAGATCCATACATGAGCAAGGAGTGTCGCATAATGAAATTAGAATAATATTGTGTTTGATCCATGGTAAACAGACAGCTGGTAAGTGACAGGAGTCTGGAAGTGCATATGTATACATTATGGCGATGGCGGACATTACATTTTATGTGGAGTGTAATGATTAGGCATGACCAGCACTGGTAAACATATATGTCACATACACATTAAAATATTTATAAATATTCATTGTAAGCACAATGGCCTAGTGCATGCGTACCAATAATATCATAGATTAATCGGAAAACCTTGGCGAGTACGGTGCCTGCATCAAATTCTATGTAATCGACTGAGACTTTCTGAATGCTATAAAAAAAGGCGAAAGTGCGAAGTTGCGAAGGCGAGAGTGCGAAGTTGCGAAGGCGAAGGAGCGATAGTAGTATCGCTTCTACGCCTTCGCACTTTCGCCATCGCAACTTCGCGCTTCGCCGTCGCATCTTCGCTCCTTCGCCGTCGCATTCTCGCACTTTCGCCTTCGCAACTTCGCACTCTCGCATCTTCGACCTAAAGGCGAAAGTGCAAAGGTCGAAGTGGCCCCATCGGAACACCATAGAAATCGGATTATTCCCTACGTATCATACCAAAAATCCAGTTTTTAAATAAATATATTTATATTCAGTGTACATTTCCCCTTATGTCTGCATTGGAAATCGGCGACGTTCAATTTCCTATAACTTAAATTGCATGAGCACAAGTTTATAAAACATCATCACACGTTTTGGGTTGTTAGATGAAAAGTCCAAACTTACATAACCTATTTGATATGCGCTGAATTATGAAACATAATCATTAAATCATAAGTATTCGTTAATAAAAAAATAATTCTGGGCAATGTTTCTGGCACTATATTTTTAGTCGTGGAAGCTAACTAAATAACTTGTTAATATGGTTGTTCCAAGTATGTTTCATTTCCCTGACTAAGAGCATATAACGTCTTTAAAGCAACAATGCACAAACATTTTATACATATAAACATAAATATATTATGCACATTTTGCATAGTTTTGGATGTCGTCATACTAATATAACACACCAGGCCTAGCATGCACAGTGCTCGGCATTCAATTTGTCAGCAAATTTTTTAAGGTCTGGTGTGTTATAGAACCAACAGCATCCACAAATAAGCATTCAATGCTAGATGAACTTTGAATTTTCTCCCTCATCTTCAGGGCGAGATGTCCCGGTACGCTCGGAGGATGGCCCATCTGTCGGCCAGGATCTTCGGAGAGTACACCAGAGAGAAGACCTACACGGCGACCCGCATCATCAACGAGTTCAAGAGTATGCCCAAGTACAAAGATCCGGAAATCATAAACTACTACCCTAAACACCCAGAGGCCTCACTGTTACTGGTCAGACTCAGGGAGCATGGGCTGTTCAGGTATGAATTGTTACATTTCCGTTAAAAATGTTGCAACATAGAGATTTATTTTCAATCATGATTCGGGTAATTCCATGCAGAGATCGTACCTTGTTTCCAGGTGGGGGCCCTGGGATAACTCCAATTAAACCCCTCTGACAACCCCCCCCCCCCCTCCACCCTCCCTTTTCTAGATCCATGCATTCAGAGGATAGCTGCAGTTTTCCATGAAAATGTTGCAACATAAAATTATGATTGATATAGCATTGAATGATTTATTTTTGACGTCATCGTGTCAATAACTGCAGTTGAGCAGACAAATTGAATAACAACGTCAAAAATAAATCATTCAATACTTATATTTACATTCCCTACTGATGAAATCAATTACTGGTATTTACTAAGATAAATCAATACAAATTGCATATCACGGAGGGAGTAAATAAGTAACAGCAAGAACAGCTGTTTTATAAAAGCGGTTTAAACTGGTTATCATATAGACTGTTGAGTTGAGATCGATGAGCATGAAAATACATGTACATGTATAATCCATGGAAAATAACTCTTGAAATTTTGCTAATAACAATGAAATCAACTTTTTGTTGAATAATTGTAAAACATAGTGTTTTGACAATATTTATGAAATATATTTTTTAACCGACAACATAGAGATCGATATCACTGTTTGAGAACTACTTATTATATGTAATTTACTTGAAAAATTTATATGCAGTGATAAGTTGTTGCATTTAGAGGCATTTTTAAACATCACAGAATTAAAGATCACAGAATTTAATGGAAAAAAAACACAGTAGAATGTAAATATCATATTTTGTGTATCAGATAACAGATGCAAACATTTTTCAAGTTTGAAATCACAGCTGAAAACGGACAAATATGAGATGATAATACAATTATAACAAATTAAGACATTCCATTGGATGGAAAAACAATTTGTACATGTCATTACTTATTCTAACATTGATCTTATATTTTTTATATATAAAGAACAGTTTATCTTTTGACATTATATACCTCCCTCAAGTACTATATGGCTGTATTTGTGAGTATGACTCTGAATACTACAGTACTTCAGATAGAACAGGATTAAGGTACAAGTTGTCATCTTTATGAATGGTTTGACCGCCTAGATGATTAGAGGCTCCTGGTTTTTTTTATTCCCAGGGATTACCATGCAGATTTCAAGGAAGAATTTGCTGCCCAGCGAGCTGCTCGAGGCAAAGGTCGAAAGAAACCGGACTCAACGACAAAAGAATAACTGTGTAGCATAATCTGTATAGTAATCTATGGTCTGTGTTGAGAAGGGCTCTTTGTTATCTTGTGATAATTTGAAACTTGTTTCACATAGCCCTCTGCTTTTCCTTTTGAACGTTTTGACTATAAAATAAAATCTTACAAATACTGAAACAACATAAGGGGCTTCGTGTGATAATTAATAGCTTGTTTCATGTAGCCCTCTGCATATCCTTTTGAACGTTTTGATTGTAAAATAAAGGAGATCTATATAACTTAATGTGTTACCAATACTGGAGTTGTCATTCAAGCCTATGCCCTCAAGATAATTTTGGATCTATTTGTATCTAGAAAACATTTTACAAAGGGTATCAGTCTTTGAGATGGAATTTCTGACAAACGCAAAAGATAAGACTAGTTTCACTTATTTTTTATCAAATTATTAGATGGAAAATAAAAATATTAACTTTTTACATAGGAATATATAAAGAAAAATGCTGGAACTTGTGTGAAAACACAGGCTGTGCAGATTCCAAAACATTTTTCCCTTGAGAAAAGTGGGAATACTAGAGGGGGTGGGGGTTAAACATTTGGAGAAAAATCTTCTCCTGAATACTAACACAACAAAAGGAGCTTCACGTTTACCATAGAAATATGTGGATAAATTGTTTAACTGTTTGTGCAAGATAGACTGTTTAGGTTTAAAGATATTTTGAATTTGATACAGTAATGTTTATTTGATTAGCTATTGTTATACCCCTGTAAAACAGTTACTATATAACTCTATACGAAAAAAAAGTCCAGCATTATGACTGTTGGACTGGAACTGTTGGATTTGAACTGTTAAAATCGACTGTTAAAAAAGACTGTTGATTGATGACGTCACATTCCACGAAAGGAGTTATTAAATTAGTAGGGGTATAACAAAACAGTTGTTGACAGTGTCTCGGGCAACAGTTGATCTATTGGACCGACTTGCAAACTGTTGCCCAAGACCTAGAGCCTTGGGCAACAGTTTGCGAGCCGGTCGGACAGATCAACTGTTGCCCTTGAACCCAGTCAGCAACTGTATACTGTTGCTCAGGTGAGCAGTATGGACCTTTGGCCACTTGTTCTAAGATTATAAAACTAGCAATCATTGTTTGTAGAAAAAATATTCACAATCGGCGTCAATCTGTCGACATTAAATCATTTTTATTGTTTATATGGATCTACTTTCTCCTTTTCTCTAATTCTTTTTTCTACTTTTTTATATTAAAGAAGTAGGATAACTTTGTTGTTTTTGTCCATCAATGCATTACATAGAAGAACTATATGTAACAGTCACAGGCACCTGATGTTGTATACTTTTCTCATAATAAAAATGTATACCGATACCCTATATCAAATAATACATTATACAATGTAGATATAGGGTATAGGCCTATATTTTAGTTTTGAGAAAAATATATAACGTCAGGTACCTGTGGTGAAGGTTGACATGTACATGCAAGTACAATATTTGGAAGTCAGAATACAGTTCATATGGTCTGTGCAAAAGTTTTATTCATGAACACAAAACTGATGCATATTCACCATCAAAAATATCTTTAAAAAGACAACAACAAATGATTTTACAATATTTATTTTAGGTGTTAGAGTTGACATTAACAATGCATTTGAAACTTAAGGTTTGTACATTCGAAAGCAAACAAACCGGTTTAAACTACATGTACTGGTAGTTAAAAACTAATTTTTCATCGTTGGCAAAAAAAAACCACAAATAAAATAAAGTGGATTTTTAAAGAATGGCGAAGATTCTTTGAATATGTAAATATTATGTTATAAATACATATAATGCAATGGGAATCGCTATATTATTTATAGGTTTTTGTTAAGTAATGCAACAAAAACATTAATAAATTATTAAACTATCTAGCATTGAGTTAACATTTGAGGATCACTGAAATAATTCAGAATAACATTTCAATGTGAACTTATAATTAAAAGAAGTTGGGTGATGTTTAATTAACCATTATAAGCACATGTACAATAATAGTAGCAACATATCTTGATATTGAACCACTTTGCACTGATAAAATATAAATATTGATGTTTCTAATAATGTTGATCTGGAAATGTTCCCCTGAACATGATTATTTTTCTGTGTGGAAATTACTCTTACCCAGCATAAATTTGTTCTTATTTTCCAATCAAGACATAGTGTTTATTTACTGTAGTAGTGTGGACTGAACCATATCCTGTATTCTCCCCTGTGTAGTTGTTTGTATTTTGTGGTATGGATACTGTGTGAGTGACTGTTGGTATGAGTATATAGCAGCTTGGAGGTTCCCTGTGATCTGTTGACAGATCCCCAGGATCTCCCAGGAGATGTCTCTGAGTAGATCATATACATACAGTCCCTGATCATGGTGGATTAGGACCTGTAGATCATCTAGAGCTGCTTGTGATAATGTTGTATCAATGTGTCTGTAACACAAGAACTCTAGGAAGTGTAACATTACAAACACTGGGATATGTAATGTAGGATGTCTGTTCTGTAGAGCAGACTGTTGTTCTGGTATTAGTTCACTGATATAACAGATTTCATTGTCAAGTGTGATATCCCTTGCTACAGCCTGTCTCATCTTTGTAGACCAGGACTGTCCCCCTACAGCCTCAGTATACCTCTCTCTGTCTACATGTCCCCTATACATCAAATATGGCTGTGCTAACTTGACTTTTATTATCTCTATAACAGATAAAGCTTTCCTGTATCTGAGTGTATTGTAATAATACATGGCAATGTACAACATATTGGATATACATCCAAACCTGGCAGCTAATTTCAGCATAAGACAGGATATTCTGTTGGCAATATATACATGTTTGTTAACAACTCCCATAGTGTACATGTTATGTAATATAAATGCAGTATTTTTAAAGAAGGAGGATGACAATTTCCGTAAAATGGCATCTTGATACTGATGCAGAGGAGAATTTACCAACTGCTCTACTATTTTTATAGCTTGTAAATGTAGAGGAAGGTCTGTGATATCAATATTAATAGATAAACATTGTTGGACAAGTTCCAGATCAAAATCAACTTCATACCTCATTGCATTCTCATTTGTACAAATTGAAAGCCTAGGATTGTACAGGACACCAATGACATAGGACCTGATAGAGGAACTCTGTAATAGACAGACAATACCTTTCTTGTACAATTCGTGTAACTGTAGGAACAATCTATTTTGTGTTGGGCCACGGACCTTTGCCAGAAACAGGTTGTTTTGTGGGATGAAAAAGTTTGGACAGACTCCTTCATGCACCCATTTAAGGAGGAGTTTAAAGCATATCCAAAAACCAGCCAGGAGATTTTGTGGACACCAGTGAGGTAGTGTGTTTTGTTGAATCGCCCAAAAAACGGTTGTCTTCATGTGATAGGAACACAGTAGTTTATTGGTTTCTTCTGACTGTTGATTGATCACTTCTTTTAAGAAACATTTTAGCAATCCGTATATCAAAAACTGACTGTGGTTCATTGAGTACACAAGTTTACATTCTGCCAGAGAAAAAGAAAATCTCCACTGTAGGTTTTCATTTGGTCCTAATGGGTGTCCTATTGCTACAAAATGACACCCATTTCTGACAATATCATGAACAACTTCAGGATCAGGCCATGAGTGACATCTGTCTATCCACGAGGAGGCAGACTGAGGCCAAAAGTCACAAACAAAACAATGGGCATTGTCATATTCTAATCTTCCTGCTATATTACCACTACCACAGGGTCCATGTTCAGTAGAATTAGGCATTGCTTTTGAACAAGTTAACTGTCTGTATATAGAACTAGATATATAGACTCTGTTATTCATTCTGACACATGCCGATTGGACTTCTCTGTCTGTTGTTGGTGTCAGTAACTGAAGTAGAGTGAATCCTGGTGGACTCTCAGAACTGTCAGAGAGAATCAAGATTGTATTGGCTGTGTTGTAATACTCAGACTGAGACATGTCCATGATCACTCGTTGGTCGTTTAGCCAGAACATACTGTCTATATCTGATCCAATCAATCTGAACCCTTCTCTGTAACTGCCACTCATCATCCCAATAATCCCATCATGAGGTGTCAGTCGTCCAGCCACCATCTCCCTGATGTCCGTTGTCTCCCTCCTAATGGCGACCTGTTGTGAGGTCCCCACTATCTCACATAGTCCCACAAACACTGACTCAGACATGTGCTGCAGTCCCTCACACCTGTCAATATCAATACAAATACATAAACATTGACAGCTACAATCTTTTTTTTTCTCTTACAGTATTCTTTTTAATAAATAGCTAATTTATTCATTATGTCTAAATATAGATTTAAAAGTATCAAAGGAATTAGGGTGGTCTCTACATGTTTTTGAGCGTAGTCCTATTGTAAAAACGTAGTAGAGAGTTTGCGACACAGGTACAACCGGGAGGGGGGGGGGGCTAAAAAAAATTACTCGTGAATACCGTTTGTTTAAATTGTGTAATTGTAGGACACCCTTATATATATATATATATATATATATATATCCAAATCACAAAAGAATTTTCTCAGTGTCCGGTAAAAATATAATAAAAGAAAAAAAGCAACACTAACTGCAAAACATAAGCGCTTTCATTGTTAAAAATCTTCAGACGTTTTACAGTCGTTAAAACTATGACGTAATTACGTTACCTAGTGATAACGTCAACAATAATACTATGACGTCATAATGCTTATTGAAGGAAACAATCATAGAATAAAGTTATATAGCCTTATATACAGTAAAACAAAATCACAGACGATGAAACAGTCTATATCAAACTATTTAACGAAGGTTTTAGTGACTTTATAAAATGTTTTTCTTTTTCCCTTCGTTCAATTGCATTGTCAGTATACAGTTTATAAAACGGAAAAACTGAAAATTGTCCGTGGCCACAAATATCAAGATGTTCACTAAGTTTAATTTTTCTGTACTCGGGTTGATTGACGTGTTGTTTGTGTATACGAATACGGGTGCGTAGGGTTGTTCCAGTTTCTCCTATATAGAATTCGTTGCATCCGCTACACGTAATGTTGTATATAACATTTTTAGAGGCACAAGACATGTTCGCATTAACAATAAAGTCCTTGTCCCCGAACTTGAACGATTTCCCGACTTTAATGTATTGGCAAGTTCCACAGCGGGGATCGTTACACTTGCTGACAGAATAAGATTGACGTTGAAAAGAAGACTTGCAAAGTATCCTTCGGAGATTCCTGGGTTGTCTTTTACTGTTGATGAAGTTATATTTTTTCAGCACTTCGGACATTTTTTCATCAGTTTGTAGAATGTTGTTAAGTTGACGTACGACTGGAATAATATTAATATCATTCGGATTATGCGTAGTTACGAGTGGTAATATCTTTAAATCAGAGGTGTTATTTTCAGGAGGATTAATAAGATTTTCCCTGTTCAGTGCTAATGCCTGTTTGATACCATCGTCTATGATTCCTACTGGATAACATTGTTTTATCAGGCTTGCTTTCAATTCATGTAAACGCTCATTTCTTTTTTCGTTGTCGCTAACTATGGTACATACTCGCCTTGCTAAGTTGTAAGGAATTGCGCGTTTAGTATGGCCCGGATGGCAAGAGCTGAAATGAAGGTACTGATGGGTATCTGTTGGTTTGTAATACATGTCGGTGGTTATATTTTCTCCGCATTTAGAAATGAGCACATCCAAAAATGGAACACAGATCGCACTTTCATCTAGCGTAAAATTAATGTTTGGATCCAGATTATTTACAATGTCTAAAAAGACTGTTAAATTGGCGTCGCTCTCGTTCCAGATGATAAAACAGTCATCAAGATATCTTTTCCATCCATTTTTTATATTTTGTGCGGTTTGATGGTTAAATTGCCGTCTAGCTTTTTCATACATTTTCTCTTCTAAGTATCCTAAAGTGAGGGTGGCATAAGTAGGGGCCATTTTAGTCCCCATAGCCGTTCCTTTAAGCTGCAAATAATGTTTGCCGTTAAAAGAGAATGTGTTGTTTTTAAGGACTAAACTGCTTGCCTCTAGGATAAACTTCCTTCAATAAGCATTATGACGTCATAGTATTATTGTTGACGTTATCACTAGGTAACGTAATTACGTCATAGTTTTAACGACTGTAAAACGTCTGAAGATTTTTAACAATGAAAGCGCTTATGTTTTGCAGTTAGTGTTGCTTTTTTTCTTTTATTATATATATATATATATATATATGGTTTATTCAGAGTTAGTTCTCCTACCTATGAGTATTATGCGTAAACTGCGCATCATTAAATATTGGTTGAAATTGATTACAACAGAAATTGTATTTTACGCAATATTTATGAAGAATTGGTTACACAATTGATACCAAAGTCATGGTGTTTTAATATCAGAGAATTATTAGTATCACTGAGTATGCATGAAGTATGGCTTTCACAGAATGTGGCAAACACTAATGTTTTCTAAAAAATGTAAAGCAGAGGTTGACTGATTTTTTTTTATACAAGAAAAGAGATGCATTTTTCGAGTCATCCTCTAAATGTTTATTGTACAAGTATCTGCCTGACACTTTTACTAACAATCTTATTTGCGTAAAAATATTCCGGAAAACCTTGTTAAATTGTCCTTTTAACAAAATATAGACTGTCATCGCATATGCTTTTGGTAGAGCAAGGCCGTTATAATGGAACTGTCAGGTCGTTGCGTATCTGTAAATATTGTAATTTAGGTGAAGTGGAGGAGTGAAGTGAATTCCATTTTATACTTATCTGCCCTTTTTATAAATGTTTACGTGTATTGTATTTTAAAAGAGTATTTCTGGACTCGTCCTTCTACAAGTTAGTTCAACTCCTTGACATTCAAAATCGCAAACAATTGTGCCATCTCTCAATGTATCTGCGTGAGGCTGGTAAAAAAAACTGGGATTGTCAGACTATTCCTACACCCAATGAATGTATTACCATTATTAGGGTCTTCCGTCTTCAGCGGAAGACCCTTCTATTATTCTATTGTTTCTTTTTCACTTTTCTTATTCTTATTAAGGTCTTCCGTTTCCAACGGAAGACCTTATTGTTATTGCTTTGTTTCTTTTTCCCTATTCTTATTATTATTATTTTTTTTCTTCCTATTTTTGTGCACGCGATTTCTCAGAAACGGCTCGGCCGATCTCAATGAAAGTTTCAGATATGATAGATATTGGTCTGAACCTGATTAAAAAAAATTTGTGTTGATGACGTCACATCCGTTTTTGAGATATTGAGATTTTTCTAATTTTTATATGGGTATTTTGTCTTCTGCTGTTCTCCTAAACTATAAGAGATATTAAGCTCAAATTTCTACGGTAGGTAAAGGAAAGATTGAAGTTTTGCATGATTGTTGTTTTGTATGTTTAGCACTACTGGCGCCAAAGCTCGCTACGGCTCGAAAATTGACATTAAAAAAGCGTCGTGAATTTTTGTGTTTTTCTCTCTTTATCTCTTTTCTGGAAAATATTTTGTTAAAACATGTAATGTAAAAAAAGTTTATATTTACAAGACCTTTCAGCTGATATCAAGAAAAAGGGGCTGGCCCCTCCAATAAGGGACCTAGAGGGCTCTAAAGTCTTTTTACCATAACTCTTTACCGAGGGATATTTTGTAATAAATTATAGAAGCAAATATGTTTATTATACAGTTATGAAGCCAAGCAGTATAGAGATTTTCTCATATGTTACGTAATTAAGGGTTTTTAGGGGCCAAAAGTCCAAAATTTCGATCACCCATGTCTCACAAAGGAAAAATATTTTGTAATGCAGTACAGAAGAAAAGTTGTTCAAAATGATGTTCCTAACAAAATGCAACCGTCAAAATTTCGTTAAACGGCCCCTAAAAGCAGAAAAGGGACCGGCCCCTAAAACCTTCTTTCTCATATATCTCCAAAACGGTAACGAATTTCTAAACACTTGTTGAACAAAATTGGTGTAAAATTCAGTGACCTTTTATTTGATATCAAGAAAAAGGGGCTGGCCCCTCAAATTAAGGGACCAAAGGGCTCTAAAATCTTTAATCTGTAGCCCTTTACTGAGAGATATTTTGTGAAATATTATAGAAGCAAATGTGTTTATCTTATAGTTCTGTATTCAAGCAATGTAATGATTTTATCAGGTGTTACGTAATTAAGGGTTTTTAGGGGCTAAAAGTCAAAACATTTGATCACCCATATCTCAGATAGGAAAAATATTTTGTAATGCAGTATAAAAGAAAAGTTGTTCAAAATGATGTTCTCAACAAATTGCAACCGTCAAAATTTCGTTGAACGGCCCCTAAAAGCAGAAAAGGGACCGGCCCCTAAAACCTTCTTTCTCATATATCTCCAAAACGGTAACGAAATTCTAAACACTTGTTGAACAAAATTTGTGTAGAATTAAATGACCTTTTAATTGAAATCAAGAAAAAGGGGCTGGCCCCTCAAATTAGGGGACCAAAGGGCTCTAAAATCTTTAATCTGTAGCCCTTTACTGAGAGATATTTTGTGAAATATTATAAAAGCAAATGCGTTTATATTATAGTTCTGTATTCAAGCAATGTAATGATTTTATCATGTGTTACGTAATTAAGGGTTTTTAGGGGCCAAAAGTCAAAACATTTGATCACCCATATCTCAGAAAGGAAAAATATTTTGTAATGCAGTATAAAAGAAAAGTTGTTCAAAATGATGTTCTCAACAAATTGCAACCGTCAGAATTTCGTTAAACGGCCCCTAAAAGGAGATAAGGGACCGGCCCCTAAAACCTTCTTTCTTTCTCAACTATCTCCAAAACGGTAACGAATTACTAAACATGTGTTGAACAAAATTTGTTTAGAATTTAACGACCTTTCATTCCATGTCAAGAAAAAGGGGCTGGCCCCTAATAAAAGGGGACCAAAGGGCTCTAAAGTCTTTAATCTGTAGCCCTTTACTGAGAAATATTTTGTGAAATGTTATAGAAGCAAATGTGTTTATCTTATAGTTATATATTCAAGCAATGTAATGATTTTATCATGTGTTACGTAATTAAGGGTTTTTAGGGGCCAAAAATTTTCTAAACACTTGCTGACAAAATGTGTTCAGAATTAAATTCACTTGAATCCAAGAAAAAGGGACTTGCCCCTTAAATTAGGGGATCAAAGAGCTCTAAAATCTTTTATCTATAGCCCTATAATGAGAGCCATTTTGTGAAAGGTTATTAAAGCTAGATTAGGTTAAAAAAGCAAGAGAACTTATACAAAAACAATACAATAAAGCATTAGTACTTCACTCCTTTTCCATAACATGTTTGCTGTCGAAAATCAAACTCGATGATGTCATATTTCATTCTAAAAATCGAACGGAAGACCTCCTCGTTGCTCGCAACGAGATCGTGTCTAGTTATTAGGGTCTTCCGTCTTCAGCGGAAGACCCTTCTATTATTCTATTGTTTCTTTTTAGGGTTTTCCGTTTTTCAACGGAAAACCCTTCTGTTATTCTACTGTTTCTTATTATTATTTTTTTTTTTTCCCGCAAATTTTGTGCACGAGATTTCTCGAACATTTTTTGTATGATTGCTATGAAACTTTCAGGGTATGTAGATGATATTAATATCTCTAGACGTTTTTTTCAAATTTTTAAAATTCACTTCCGGTTATGAGTTATTGCCCTTTAATTGAAAATTGGGGGGTCTTTTGTCCAGAGTTGATCTCGGGAACTACAGATGATAGATGCATGAAATTTGGCGAAATTGTCGGTAACATTTTATAGTTTTGCTGGCATGAAAATTTTGGTAATTTCTTTGTTAGTTTTTGAGCTATTTGTCGCCAAAGTTTAAGATTTTTTCGGGGCTGAAATTTTGTTGCTTTTTGTATTATAACCTTTAAACTAAATATATTTTGTTAATACATATAGAACAAAAGTTGTTTAGAATAACGAGAGCTTTCATTTAAAATTAAGAAAAAAGGGCTGGCCCCTATAATTAGGGGTCAGCAGCTCATACACGTATTTTTCTGATAGCAAAAATCGTTATCATTTTATGAAAAAAAATTAATTCAGTTATTGTTAATATATTAAATAATGTCATTTGGTATCAAATTTAAAAAGTTCTGTGCCCTATTTTTTTTTCAAATTTCATAAAACAAATATGTGTGAATCGTAACGTTACATGAACGAGTTAATTTGTCTACATAGACACACAAGCGAACAAATGCCACTTTAAGGCCCAGGCATATACTGCATTACGTTGTGTTGCGTCTTAGATAAATAGTTGTGATTCAATTTCATTTTTTTCATCTATATCATTTATGAATTCAATGAACACACATTATTTTAACGTTCTATGTGCAACTATTTGTCGGGGCGCCCCTGTTTGTAACCCCCGCGCGCGCCGAATGTAAACAGTAACGAACGGCATTGTAGAAAAGAGAGAGTCGTAATGCAGAAGAGAAGTTGTGTATTCTTTCGACGTACAAATGCATTTTCAATTTACTGTGAAACATATGAACATGCACAGGGAACAATACTACATATTTGTTTAAGGAGGATATTTTTCTCGTGTGAATCGTTTACGAGGAAATTCTGACAGCCACACTTCTGTCGACGATCAGCCGTTGATAAGCTACGAGTAATAAAGGGGAAAAGATGGACATTAAAGTGTGTGATTTATGTGGATGTTACTGAAGAAGGTGAGGCTTTTACTCCTTTTAAAGTTTAAAAAAGTTAAAGTTAAAATTTAGTATATAGGCTAGTATAGATGTACATGTAAGTACGTGCACACTGTTTGTTTTTGTTATGGTGTGGGTGTTTGTTTACTAGGCTAACGTGTAATTTTTACATGTTTCATGGATGTTTAGACTCGCTCGAGGTTCATGGGGGACTGGAAAGGGTAACTGAATTTATCTATTTAAAAAAATAACAGATTGTGAATTTTCAACTCAAAATTCAAAGCAGGGTCTAATTAGAAACATATCATATATTCTTGTGCAGAAGACTCCAAATGTAGTCATGAATATCCTGTAGACATAACTACAAGTAAATAAAATTGTATACTTCAGACTTCAGAGTTAAAACATGACTTTAGTATCTTTATGATGCCAATCATTGTATCATTAGAAAGGTTTAGCAGACCAACAGGTACCCGGTACATGTACTTGTACATGTAGGTTACAAGTTAGAACTATGCGTACTATTCTACCAGTTCACATAATTTTTCTTGTTTAGCAGTTATGATGTGTACTTAAATTGTCCTTGTTAATGTTTTAAATGTAATTTTTTATTCTCTTTTTTTAATCTGACTACTGGCAGTACTGGCCTGCGAGCAGTTCTCGTCGAGGACCATTTCTCGCTGGTGCACTGTAACATCATATTTTCGTATATAATTTTATGTGTTGATAAAATGACGTAACAATGCACTGGTGAGAAATGGTACTCGGCGAGAACTGATCGCACGCCAATATTGATTAATAACAGACAAAAACTGAAGGTTGCGCGTGTTATTTTTTATTGAACAACATTGTTTAAAATAATTCTTTATATATGTGATGATCAGACCGGTTTGAATACCAGTGCCAGATAGCTCAGTTGGTAGAGCACCTGACTAGAGATTCAGGGGGCCCAAGTTCAAATCATCGGTTTGGTCCTTCATTATTTCTCCCATCCTGTTACAATATTGGTGTTGTGACCAACCCCTGGAACTAACAGGTTAACTCCTGCCAGGGGTGATCTTCGAGGGTGAAGATCATTTAAGGGGGAAGGAATGTGACGGTCAGACTGGTTTGAATACCGGTGCCAGATACATGTAGCTCAGTTGGTAGAGCACTTGACTAGAGATTCAGAGGGCCAGGTTCGAATCCCAGTTTGTTCCGTCGTTATTTCTCCCATCTTTTACATATACATGTATATCAGATATATGACAGATGATTAAGGGTCATCACATGTTTTGCAAGATGCAATAAGTGTTAAAAACCTTTACTTTACAACACAATACATATAAGTGAATATTTATGTTTCCTGTTATTATTTGGTGTGGTTTTCTTGACAGTGTCGCATAAACAATTTACCCGCTCCTAAAACACAAACTTTCTTTTTGTGGATTCAGCTTACCGCTGATTGGCTGCTGTTGCAGCAGACAAATAAGATATGCACGCACAAAACACAATGAACTTATCAGAGAATGAGTTGAGTTTATTTAAACTGTTGGAATTTGGGGTTTTTTTTTTTTAAATGTATACTTGTGACAAAACATTTATGTGGTACATACAGCTGTAGCTTTGTGAAGAAAATTTTGGTTAGACCATATATACCTATCATGCAAGTAAATGATATTTACAAAAAACTTGCAATTTATGGCGCACGAAATATACGCTAGTTTTATAAAGATTGACATACATGTAATGTACCACATTCTGTGAAAAATAATTTATTAAAAATTCTTCATTAAGTTTACTCATACATGTTTTATGCTTATTACACATAGTATTGTTTTTAAAACATGTAATTTATAAGAAAATAAGCAAAAACCCTTGCTAAATTTATTTGCAAAAAAAAAAACACAGTAGAATTGATAAAAAATGGTATACCAGAAGTTAATACCAGTACATGTACTTTGACGCTGTTCGGTGGGTAATATTCGTTTGTAATTTACGAATTGAAATATTGACTGTTGCACTACAAGTACGGTAATAAACTCTCTCTCTCTCTCAAACTCTCTCTCTCTCAATTTGATAAGTGTTTATACCTATGAAAATTTTTTAATATTATATTATGACTTGATATGCAAATTTTTGATCTTGTACTGCCTAAATGTTATGTCATGTATTGGGATATGTCATACCTATTACACTGCATGGTCAGTGTATTTTTTCCAGAAATACTATGCATATGTTAATGTAAACACAGCTATTACTAGTACATGTATGTAAACACAGCTAATTATTTTTTTTTTTTATTTCAGCTCAAAACAGACTCTTGTTACCACATGGCTTTTACCGGTACCTGTTGATTCTTGTGGGTCAGCTCCTGAGATTAACCTGTCACCTCTATCCACATGCATATTCCTTGTGTTCTACAGACTATTTACCGGTAATTCAAATTAAATCCGATAATGCATAAACAATAATGGAACTTGAAGAAAGCATCATGCCATGTTGTGGTTTGTGTTTGATAAGAAATTATGAAAACAAAATTAAGGCTGTTTATGAAGAAATTCATAATTGCTGTGAAAATTTGTTTTTCAATAAAAGTATGCAATTATGTTTCCTTTATTTTTTATTTCATAAAGATATTTAGATGTGTTTACATAATTGAAAAATCCCCCCCCCCTCTATTTAATTGTCTGCATTAAGATTACATGTCGGATATGTAAATGTACATTTGACTTTGAAATAACATCTGCTATGATAATTACTTTTGAAATGAACAAGAAACAACCTATTTCTACCTTTCTAAGGTATATATGCATTAAAAAAAGTAGAAAAACATGTCAAATTTGAAAATTTTTCATTGAAATCAACTCCATCTGTCTCCAGCTACCTGGGTGTGTTTGAATTTAATTTTAATTTAAGGCAGATGTCTAACTTGTAGGTTGTAACTTACTGTTTTAGCATGGTTAGAAGGAGAAAATCAGAATAGATTAGATATTCACTAAATATGATTGTTAGCTTACTTTTTTCATGAAAACAAGAAATCACAAGCAGGACAGCTGTCTATTTGTTAATTAAAATGGTACAAATCATACAATAAACAAATAAAGATCAAATTTTAGAATCATTGATGATTGTTTTCATATGTGTGAGAAATTACTCAAGGAAATTGCCACACGTTTCATAAAATTAGGTAAAACATTTCAAACCATGACTTTTTATGAAAATCAAAAGATTGGGGGGTGGGGGGTATACATGTAAGGGTATTTCTAAGTGATGTGAAGCTTTTATCATGATTATATCATGTAGGGGTATGTTGTATTGAATAAGGTTTCTTTTTAAAGGTGGTTGAACAAAAGTTGACCTCTAAAAGGTCAGGTAAAGATGTTTTACTATGGAGAACCCTGTAAATCTGTGTTTACTAAAGGAAATTGGAAATGGTGGGTTCACTTAAATGGCCATATTTTTATTAAACCTCAATGGAATTGGCAATATGTGGTATTCTTTTTCTCAGAATTGCATTAGCTTTCTTAGTCTTTTCATAAAAATGTTAGTGTACTAAGTTAAAGGTACAAGGAACAGTTTCGGATAAAGTACCGTCAATATTTTTGTAAAATTGAGAGTGACTGTACTCGAAGGTTTATCATTGTTGCGTAGATTCATGAAATGAATTTTAATGATTATCAATAGTTAGAGGGATGTCTCTTGTTGGAATTGGTAAGCAATATTAAGGCCCCTGATTTTAAGTACATGAGAAGCAGAAATAAATTGTGAAACTTGCGGCTATGACAGATATGTTGACTTTACAGTGAAATTGAAGGTTACAAACGGGAGGTTATATAACATGAAATGTAGGTGGATGGGATATTATATGCCTATTTAGTATTTACTGGGTATGAGGACAATAGCAAGTTTATTGTCCCCAAAGACAGCAACTATTTAATGAGGCAAAGCCAAGGGAAATAGTTGCTGTGGAGTGGGACAATAAACTTGCTATTGTCCGAATAGTCAGTTAATTGGTATTTCATTATACAGAAGAAAACTTTATTTGTCAGCGATGCACAATTTCTTGATGATAAACAAATTAGAGTTAAATCAAACTTTGTATTTAATGCGGCGATCTTATTAGGTCAGAGGTGTTCCGAGTTTAAGGTGATATGGGACATTTCCATGTTGTGACGTATTGTTTATCGAAATAAACAATAAAATAAAGTGTAATTATATAAGTACATGTAGTTTCTTTTCAAAAATGGTCACATAACTCCTTAGCACAGTGGGTTAGAGGGTTACTAGGAACCTGTAAGTCATGAGTTCGAATCCCGCTGGGGTTTTTACAATTTTTACCTTTTCAAATATTTTTAAAAGCTATTTTTTGGTTAAATATTGTAAATATTGATGACTATTCACCATGGGCAGATAGCATGGATACTATTTTAAATTAGATAAAAAGGCATGTTTATGGGGGCGCCTTCTAGTGATCAATTTGTCCGTCTGTCCATCCGAGATGGCTTGACAGGAGCATAGCTTCTCTCCCCTTGGCCCAATCTGGCTCATACCTCATCCACAGGGTTCCTTTGGTTGAAGGATGTGCAGTGACCTTGAACCATGTTTTTAGGTATAAGGTTAAGGTCATAGCAGAATTATATATATAAAATCCTTGTCTGGGGCATATCTTTTTTCCCTTTGGTCCAATCTGGCTAATACTCACAGAGTGTCTCTATGGTTAAACGATGTGCAGTGACCTTGCATGAAATTTCTAGGTAAAGGGTGAAGATCATATCGGATCATGCAAAAATCCTTTTCTGAGAGCATATATAATTTCTACTAACCCTTATTTGGCTCAGACTTCACATAAGCAGAGCGTTTGAGTAAAGGGTGAAAGGGTGTGTAGTGACCTTGAACCTATTTTCAGTGAAAAGAAACTGTGAAGGTCATAGCAGAATTATATTTTTACAAATCCTTGTCCGGAGTATATCTTCTCTCCCTTTGCTCCATTCAGCCTCATACTTCACCCACATGATGCCTTTGATCAAAATATATGCAATGACCTCGAATGATATTTGTAGATGAAGAGTCAAGGTCATATCAGATCACACAAAAATCCATATTTTAAGAGCATAGATATACTCTCCTTTTAGCCCCAATTTGGCTAATATTTTACCTTTACAGAGTTTATTGGTTAATGGCGTGCAGTGACCTTGAACCAAGTCTGTCAATGTGAAGGCAGGGCTCGACATTAACGCTTGTCCACTTGTCCGGTACCAGTTAAAAAAATATGCGGACAAGTGAATATTGCTGGCCACTTGTCCGACTGGACAAGTGCATTTTTTATAGTAAGAAGTCTCCAACATTTAAAAAAGAAAAGAAAGTTTTGTGATAAGTTTATCTGTAGTCTCGTTATAAGTTTATCGATTAGTTATTTTGAATTTCGATCCCGACATCAAATTGCGATGCAATTGAGTTACTCTTGATCGGGATTGAAGTTCACTAATTTCAAACAACTTTCAAGGTGTGGATCTTAGTTCTTACAAAGTACCAAACACATATGTTAAGAAAAAGAAAGGAAGAAAAGGTAGCAAAGATAAAGGATTATGGAAAGAAATGTAACTTATTTTAGGTTTCATTCATCATTGATAGACTATGATGACATTCCATGTTTAGTTTAAAAAACAGCTGAGAAATCAATATAACAGTTACATGTATTTTTAAACCTGATGCTAAATTTAAGATGTCTTGTAATTTGCCATGACAAAGCTACAGCTGACAAATCATGTTTAATGTTATATAGAACAAATACATGTACATAATTATAGGAAAGACACTTTAAGTTTCCATTTAAAAAGTCAGGTTATTAATTATAGCTAGAGTATTAATCAATAAATGATTTTATTTTAGTAATAGAGTACTGTAGTTCTCAAGTTGACAATATTTGATCTTTAATATTGAAAATTTTTCGGACAAGTGAAGTTGAAGTTCGGACAAGTAAATGTTTTGGTCACTTGTCCGAATGGACAAGTAGGAAAAAAAGTTAATGTAGAGCCCTGGAAGGTCATAGCAGATCTTTTTAAAATTAGTTTTAGACAGTAGATTGTTTTCCAAATATGCTTAATCTTGGTCAGATTGAACAAAAATGCATGAATGTTAGGAGGAATGAAATTGAATTAAAAGTTCTATGCCAGCTGGAAAAATTTCAAGTTATAGCTCAAGGTCAAAGCAGAATTCTCTGAAATTACATAAGCGGGGCCCTTTGAAATGTTCACCATTTCAATGTTGTCTGGTTCATAGTAATTTTACATAGAAAATATTCACAGAGGTACAGTAAAGTAAACTTTACATCGATAAGTTTCTGACAATTAATGACGCAACGAGCACACAGTACGAAAGGTCAACCCTTTGAAAAGCAGTGAAGAGAAAAAGTTGCTCAGAATTATGTTTTAAACAAAATTGATTTTTTACGTAAATTTTAATTTTGCATTCTGGGTTAAGAAAAAAGATGTTAGTTCAAGGTAAAGTAAACTTGTACCTAAAATGAAGTCAAATTTGTTAACTCGTACTTAAACACATTGGTTTTTTTTGTTAAGTCGTTCTTGAAATGGTTAAGGGTTTTTGGTTAAGTCGTACTTAAAAACATTCGGATTATGTTAAGTTGTACCAAGAATCATTCGATTTTTTTTATCTTTTTGTACTTAGGTTTCTTTGTTACTAGATAAAGAACTCTGCTTCTTAGACGTACTTCTAGCGTTGCTTTCGACATTAACGGAAAACCCACTCGTTGCTTTGCAACGAGCTTTGCTCTAGTTCACTTTTCTTATTAGGGTTTTCCGTTTTTCAACGGAAAACCCTTCTGTTATTCTACTGTTTCTTATTAGGGTTTTCCGTTTTTCAACGGAAAACCCTTCTGTTATTCTACTGTTTCTTATTATTATTTTTTTTTTTTATCCGCAAATTTTGTGTAGGCCATTTCTCGTACATTTGTCGTCTGATTGTTATGAAACTTTCAGGGTATGTAGACAATGTTAATATCTCGAGACGTTTTTTTCAAATTTTTAAAATTCACTTCCGGTTATGAGTTATTGCCCTTTAATTGAAAATTGGGGGGTCTTTTGTCCAGAGTTGATCTCGGGAACTACAAAAGATAGTTGCATGAAATTTAGCAGAACTGTTGGTAACATTTTATAGTTTTGCTGGCATGAAAATTTTGGCAAAATATTTTTTAGTTTTTAAGCTATTTGCCGGTAAAGTTTAAGGTTTTGGGGGGTCTGAAATTTTGTTGCTTTTTGTATAATAACCTTTAAACTAAAAATAATTTGTTAATATGTATAGAACAAAAGTTGTTTAGAATAACGAGACCTTTCATTCAAAATTAAGAAAAAAGGGCTGGCCCCTATAATTAGGGGTCAGCAGCTCATACACGTATTTTTCTGATAGCAAAAATCGTAATCATTTTATGAAAAGAAATTAATTCAGTTATTGTTAATATATTAAATAATGTCATTTGGTATTAAATTTTAAAATTTATGTGCCCTATTTTTTTTTAAATTTCATAAAACAAATATGTGTGAATCGTACATGAACGAGTTAATTTGTCTACATAGACACAAGCGAACAAAAGCCGTTTTAAGGCCCAGGCATTTACTGCATTACATTGTGTTGCGTCTTAGATAAATTGTTGTGATTCAATTTCATTTTTTTTTCATCTCAGCTATATCATTTATGAATTCAACTACTTATTTAACACGTTCTAATCGGCCACGCAGAACAAATGTTTGCAATGTTTGTCGCGGACCCGCGAATGCAAACAGTAACGAACGGCATTGTAGAAAAGAGAGAGCGTAATGCAGAAGATAAGTTGTGCATTTTTCGGTGTACACATGCATTTTCAAGTTACTGTGAAACATATGAACATGCACAGGGGACAATACTACATATTTGTATAAGGAGGGATATATTCTCGTGTGAATCGTTTACGAGGAAATTCTGACAGCCACACTTCTGTCGACCATGTCGACGGATGTTTATGTTTCCATTGATCAGCCGTTGATAAGCTACGAGTAATAAAGGGGAAAAGATGGACATTAAAGTGTGTAATCTATGTGGATGTTACTGAAGAAGGTGAGGCTTTTTATTCCTTTTAAAGTTTCTTGTCTATAGTGGTTAAAATGTCAGCATGTTAACTGGTTAACATTTAGTCTATAGATGTACATGTAAGTACGTGCACACTGTCACTGATGTATGTTATTTTTCTAGTCCAGACAATATAAATCCTTTTAACAGAATTGAATCCCAAATGTTTTACCTTTCACTTGTTTTTTTCTCCTTTTTACCAGAATTTTGTGTAAATTACAATTCAATTTATTGAGAAAATCCACATGTGGCGAAAGTCATACATACAGTATACAAATATACATGTAGTTGGTACTGTACATAGATTTTCTTATGTTATGTGCATCACGTATGAATTTACAAATATATCTTGATGATTTAACATCTGCTGGGTTAAGAATTTTATAAGAATTACAGAGTTAGATGTTTTTGTTATGGTGTGGGTGTTTGTTTACTAACGTGTAATTTTTACATTGTTTACTGGATGTTTAGACTTGCTCGAGGTTCATGGGTGACTGGAAAGGATGACCGAATTTATCTATTTAAAAAAAAATCAGATTGTGAATTTTCAACTCAAAATTCAAAGCAGGGTCTTATTAGAAACATATGATCATATTCTTGTGCGGAAGACTCCAAATGTAGACATAAATACCCTGTAGACATACATGTAACGTCAAGTAAATAAAATTGTATACTTCAGACTTCAGAGTTAAAACATGACTAAAAAGTCTTTAATATTTTTATGATGCCGATGAATGTATCATTAGAGAGGTTTAGCAGACCAACGGGTACCCGGTACATGTACTTGTACATGTAGGTTACAAGTTAGAACTATGCGTACCACTCTACCAGTTCACATAATTTTTCTTGTTTAGCAGTTTTGATGTGTACTTGAATTGACCTTGTTAATGTTTTAAATGTAATTTTTCATTTATATTCTCTTTTTTTAATCTGACTACTGGCAGTACTGGCATGCCAGCAGTTCTTGTCGAGGACCATTTCTTGCTGGTGCAATGTTACATCATATTTTCATATATAATTTTATGTGTTGATAAAATGACGTAACAATGAATGCACTGATGAAAAATGGTACTCAACGATAACTGATCGCACGCCAATATTGATTAATTACAGACAAAAACTGAAGGTTGCAAGTGTTATTTTTTATTGAACACCATTGTTTAAAATAACTTTTTATATATGTGACGGTCAGACCGGTTTAAATACCAGTGTTCAGTTGGTAGAGCACCTGACTAGAGATTCAGGGGGCCCAGGTTTAATTCCTGGTTTGGTCCTTCATTATTTCTCCCATCCTGTTACAATATTAAGGCTTGGTCGATTCTGTACTTAGCCGATTCGGTACATATCACGATACATGAGATGCGATACGATACATATCACGATACATTGCAACTAAATGAAAACATGAATAAGGGTTAAAAATTTATTCAATCTGTCGATGTATTACCGCATGTCCAAAGTTATTTTGATATATTAAATTTAAAATGAGCGTTGCACAATTTACAAATTACTTAAGTCTCATATACACTACTTTTTCATTAACAAGTAATCCAAAAGTTGTCCACACTCCAGATTTAGCTTCCTAACAGGTTTGACAACTTAACGAGGTTTTCCGCCATCTTTGTACTTTCATATTAGGCGCGCAGACTAAAAATAGCCGATATATGAAGCTCAGATATTTTTGGAAAATAAAAAAAAGTCCGGATAGGTATCGTAATGTATTAATGGTAAATGTAACGATCCAAATACCGTCAAAATAAATACCGTGATGCACCGGTGCATCGGTGGATCGTTCCATCCCTACACAATATTGGTGTTGTAACCAACCCCTGGAACTGACAGGTTAACTCCTGCCAGGGGAAGAGCCAGGGGTGATCTTTGAGGGTGAAGATCATTTAAGGGGGGGGGGATGTGACGGTCAGACTGGTTTGAATACCGGTGCCAGATACATGTAGCTCAGTTGATAGAGCACTTGACTAGAGATTCAGAGGCCAAGGTTCGAATCCCAGTCTGTTCTGTCATTATATTTCCCATCTTGTACAAATATATCAGATATATTACAGATGATTATAAGAGTCATCACATGTTTTGCAAGATGCAATAATTGTATGTAAACCTTTACTTTACAACACAATACATTTAAGTGAATATTTATGTCTCTTGATATTACATGTATTTGGTGTGGTGTTCTTGACAGCATCGCATTCAAGTCAGTGTCAGCTACATTATGCATAAACAATTTTACCCGCTCCTAAACCACAAACTTTCTTATTAGTGGATTCAGCTTACCGCTGATTGGCTGCTGTTGCAGCAGACTTATAATATATGCACGCACAAAACACAATGAACTTATCAGAGAATGAAAAATTCATCGAGTTACTTTCAACTGTTGGAATTTGGGTATTTTTTAAAAATGTATACTTGTGACAAAACATATAATTATGTGGTACATACAGCTGTAGCTTTATGAAGAAAATTTGGGATAGACATATATGGGTCATTTTCAAAAAAGGTGGTATTGGGTTGTTCAAGGGCACTAGAAAGTATAATCCTTGATTTTTGCCAAGTTTCACTTTTGTGCTACCTTTGGATATATATTAGCATACATATTGGCACATAAACAGTTAATTCTAACAAAATCTTAAAAATTTAGAAAGTTTATAAGTTGATTTTTTCACATTATTTGACTGTTCCCACTCAGAGTTTGCGACTTTAAATAGGTTTTGTAAGGTAGTAAGACCATTTTTTATTAAAATAATAGGGTCAAGAGATAAAAGGTAAGTAAAATACCTCTCTCAAACAAAAAGACGAAGAAAATATATAAACAATAATTTTCAGCGAGATCAAGTTTGTCTGTACATGTTTTTATGTCCATGGTGTAACGAAACAAAATATTGGTGTGTAAGAGTTGCTATTCTTAGTAATTTGAAAGATAATTGATGCCTCCTTATTCCCATCGTATAGCTATAAACAATGATAGAAGACAAAATAGCTGAAGATGAAATTTACTCAATTTTTTTAATGATAAGTAAGTAGAAATAAATGTGTAACTTTTTATATTGTCTTTGGGCTAACAGGAAATACTTAGAAAAAAGAAATATTTAGACACTCTGGAAAACAGACAAACTATTTCTATGTGTTGTTGTAGCAGATAATATGCTCTTTTACTCTGAGGGAGCAGTAATTATTTAGCAGAGACAAGTTAATTCATAAATATGTCCTTTGTGTAACAGTCCTTGGTGTAACAAGAACAAAAAGTTACACCATAGACTATCACTGTTATCCCAGAGACTATAATTTACATAATTTATTTTTTTGGGAAAGATATGATGAAATTATTCAATAAATATATCACAATGTATCACATTTGTTAGTTTATGCTTATATATAATGTTGAAGCATCTGTTTGCTGTAGATCTAGATTATTTCTCAATCATGTAATATTTTGTTACTCCAAAGACACATACAAGTAACACCAAGGACATATGACCTAAAATATTCATTTTAAAAAAATTCAGCATTGTCAAATCAAATCAAATTTATCAATTCAAGTATAATTAATATTGAATTTGATATTGGACTTACAGCTTAAGCCAAATTTTCCCTAAAAAATATTATTTGACTTTAAACAAAATGTGTTACCAAGGACTTTTAATGTTACACAAAAGAGTATTTCAATTCCCATGCATGTATTTCTGATAGAAAAATTAATAAAACAAGTATTGTATAAATACATTTTATGACAGATTATGCAATGTAGTATAATAAAATACTAAAATTATTCATCAACTAGATAAAATGGTGTCCATGGTGTAACATGTTGTGTCTTTTGTATAACAAACTTAAATTTTACGCCTAAACTTGTAGAGAATAACAGTAACATGTATAATATATCCGCTGAAAAGTGCATTTGGTAATTTTGAATTCATTTAAAATACATTCAAGCTTTCAAAACAAATTGAAATATTAAAACTTTGATTCTTATAATAGACAATGTCCATGGTGTAGCATAAGTGTCCTTGGTGAAACATACTGGAACTAAATTGTGTAAATAATTTGACTTTAGGGGCACTATTATGCACATTGATAATGATTACTGTTAAATATATGCATTCATAAGTTATAGCTATGAAAACATTCAGTTGTCTCTATTTTGAAATCTGATATTTTTGTGTTTAAATAAAGGTTGTCCTTGGTATAACATTTGGACTAACAATAATTGTCCTTAGTGTAACATCCCTTATTTTGTTTTTATTTTCAAAGATTTTTCAAGAAATATTGAGGTTTTTTCACTTAAGATTATTTTTCATGTCACTTACAAGTGTCTCCCAAAAAAAAATCAGACATTAAATGGAGAAGAAGTTTTCAGTGTGCAATACAATGTCATGAGATAGATGCATATTTCTCATTCACAAACAAAATATGAAAAATTAAGGAAAATACATTATCAAATTCTTGTTTTCTGATTAAGTTCAAGAAAAACTTCAAAAAATTTAACTTTAACACCAAACCAAATGCATGAACAATAAGATTTAATGAAATTTATGAATATTTCTTATGCGTTACACCAAAGACTGTTTCCTTTTCATGTGGTTGTAAATATCATATTTTTATAGATTTTCATTTGATGTACTGTTGGCATATTTTAGCAAACAAACATCATGATATGCCCGATACAAACTATGATAAATTCAATCTGGTTGTAAGTACTTTGTTTTTAAACAAGTGGTACTTGAAAAAATCCACCTTTTTTGAGAATGACCCATATAGCTACCATGCAAGCAAATGATATTTACTGAAACTTCCAATTTATGACGCACAAAATATACGCTACTTTTATAAAGATTGACGTACATGTAATGTAACACATTCTGTGAAAAATAATCTATTAAAAATTCTTCGTTAAGTTTACTCATACATGTTTTATGCTTATTACACATAGTATTGTTTTTAAAACATGTAATTTAAAAGAAAAGAAACCAAAACCCTTGCCAAATTTATTTGCAAAAAAAAAAAACGGTAGAATTGATAAAACATGGTATACCAGAAGGAAATACATGTACTTTGACGCTGTTCAGATGGGTAATATTCCTTTGTAATTTTCGAATTGAAATTTTTGACTGTTGCACTACAAGAAATAAACTCTAGCTCTCTCTCTCTCTCTCAAACTCTCTCTCAATCTGATAAGTGTCTATACCTAAGAAATTTTTTTAATGTTATATTATGACTTGATATGCAAATTTTTGAGCTTGTACTGCCTAAATGTTATGTCATGTATTGGGATATGTAATACTTATTACACTGCATGGTCAGTGTATTTTTTCCAGAAATAATATGCATATGTTAATGTAAACACAGCTATTACTAGTACATGTATGTAAACACAGCTAATTTTTTTTTTTTTTATTTCAGCTCAAAACGGACTCTTGTTCCGACATGGCACCACATTGCTTTTACCTGTTGATTCTTGTGGGTCAGCTCTTGAGATTAACCACTTTTTACCGGTAATTCAAATTAAATCCGATAATGCATGAACAATAATGGAACTTTATGAAAGCATCATCCCATGTTGTGGTTTGTGTTTGATAAGAAATTATGAAAAACAAAATTAAGGCTATTTAAAGAAATTCATAATTGTTGTGAAAATTTGTTTTTCAATAAAAGTATGCAATTATGTTTCCTTTATTTTTTATTTTATAAAGGTATTTAGATGTGTTTACATAATTGAACCCCCCCCCCCATCCAATTGTCTGCATTAAGATTACATGTAGGATATGTAAATGTACATTTGACTTTGAAATAACATCAGCTACGATAATTACTTTTGAAATGAACAAGAAAGAACATATTTCTACCTTTCTAAGCTATATATGCATAAAAAAAGGAGAAAAACATCAAATTTTGAACATTTTTCATGGAAATCAACTCTGTCTCCAGCTACCTGGGTGTTTGAATTTTATTTTAATTTAAGGCAGATGTCTAACTTGTAGGTTGTATCTTACTGTTTTAGCATGGTTAGAAGGAGACTAGAAATCAAAATAGATTAGATATTCACTAAATATGATTGTTAGCTTACTTTTTTTCATAAAAACAAGAAATCACAAGCAGGACAGCTGTCTTTTTGTTAATTAAAATGGTGTAAATCATAAAATAAACAAATAATTAGGATCAAATTTTAGAATCATTGATGATTGTTTTCAAATATGTGTGAGAAATGACTCAAGGAAATTGCCAAAAGTTTCATAAAATTAGGTAAAACATTTTTAACCATGACTTTCTATGAAAATCAAAAGGGAGGGGGGGGGGGGTATACATGTAAGGATATTTCTAAGTGATGTGAAGCTTTTATCATGATTATATAATGTAGATGCATGTTGTATTGAATAAGGTTTCTTTTCAAAGGTGGTTGGACAACAATTGACCTCTAAAAGGTCAGGTAAAGATGTTTTACTATGGAGAACCCTGTAAATCTGTGTTTACTAATGGAAATTTGAAATGGGGGGTTCACTTAAATGGCCATATTTTTATTAAACCTCAATGGAATTTGCAATATGTGGTATTCTTTTTCTCAGAATTGCATTAGCTTTCTTATTCTAAGACAAACCGTCTTTTCATAAAATGTTAGTGTACTAATTGCAGTTAAAGGTACAAGGAACAGTTTCGGATAAAGAACTGTCAATATTTTTGTAAAATTGATAGTGACTGTACTTGAAGATTTACCAGTGTTGCGTAGATTCATGAAATGAATTTTAATGTTTATCAATAGTTAATGGGATGTCTCTTGTTAAAATTGGTAAGGCCTAAAAAAAATATAGTGTGTTTAGGGTAACACTGATGAAAAAATTAGGTTAGGTAAGTGGGGATTTTTTTTTATTTTATCTATTTTTTTTGCCTGAATCCTAAGAATGTGTGTTTGTTTCATATTTAAAAACATATTTTTTATTGGAATAAGATAAAATTCACAGTCGGATAAAATCAGGCATCTAAAAATGGTAGGATCGGGCCATTTTTGTAGGTTAGGTCGGGTTACCCGAAACACACAACTTTTATTTTTTAGGCCCAAGCAATATTAAGGCCCCTAATTTTAAGTACATGAGAAGCAGTAATAAATTGTGAAACTTTCGGCTTTGACTGTTGTGTTGACTTTACACAGTGAAATTGAAGGTTACAAACGGGAGGTTATATAACATGAAATGGAGGTGGATGGGATATTATATGCCTATTTAGTATCTACTGGGTATGAGGACAATAGCAAGTTTATTGTACCCCAAGACAGCAACTATTTCATGAGGCAAAGCCAAGGGAAATAGTTGCTGTGGGGTGGGACAATAAACTTGCTATTGTCCAAAAAGTCAGTTAATTGGTATATTATTAATCCGAATAAAACTTTATTTGTCAGCGATGCAGAATTTCTTGATGATAAACAAATTAGAGTTATCAAACTTTGTATTTAATGCAGTGATCTGATTAGGTCAGAGGTGTTCCGAGTTTAAATAGGAGGGAAATCAAATTCTGCTGATGAATGGTTTTGATGACTATTCACCATGGGCAGATAGCATGGATACTATTTCAAATTAGATAGAAAAGCATTAGTTTGTGTGGGCGCCTTCTAGTGATCAGTTTGTCCGTCTGTCCATCCGAGATCGCTTGACCGGAGCATAGCTTCTCTCCCCTTGGCCCAATCTGGCTCATACCTCATCCACAGGGTTCCTTTGGGTTAAGGATGTGCAGTGACCTTGAACCATGTTGTTAGGTATAAGGTTAAGGTCATAGTAGAATTACATATATAAAATCCTTGTCTGGGGCATATCTTCTCTCCCTTTGGTCCAATCTGGCTAATACTCACAGACTGTCTCTATCGTTAATCGATGAGCAGTGACCTTGCATGAAATTTCTAGGTAAAGGGTGAAATATCATATCGAATCATGCAAAAATCCTTTTTTCAGAGCATATATACTTTCTACTAACCCCTATTTGGCTCAGACTTCACATAAGCAGAGCTTTTGAGTAAAGGGTGTGTAGTGACCTTGAACCTATTTTCAAGGTAAACTGTGAAGGTCATAGCAGAATTATATTTAAAAAATCCTTGTCTGGAGTACATCTTATCTCCCTTTGCTCCAAACAGGCTCATACTTCACCCACATGATGCCTTTGATCAAAGGATATGCAATGACCTCGAATGATATTTGTAGATCAAGTGTCAAGGTCATATCAGATCACTCACAAATCCATATTTTAAGAGCATAAATATACTCTCCTTTTAGCCCCTAATTGGCTAATATTTTGCCTAAACAGAGCTTATTGGTTAATGGCATGCAGTGACCTTGAACCATGTCAATGTGAAGGTCATAGCAGATCTTAATAAAATTAGTTTTAGACAGAAGATTATTTCCTGGATATGCTTAATCTTGGTCAGATTGAACAAAAATGCCTGTATGTTAGGGGCAATGAAATTGAATTAGAAGTTCTTTGCCAGCTGGAAAAATTTCAAGTTATAGGTCAAGGTCAAAGCAGAATTCTCTGAAATAACATAAGCGGGGCCCTTTGAAATGTTCACCATTTCAATGTTGTCTGGTTCATAGTAATTTCAAATAAAAATATTCACAGAGGAATAATAAAATTAAGTAAACTATACATCGATAAGTTTCTGACAATTGATGATGCAACAAGCACATAGTACGAAAGGTCAACCCTTTGAAAAGCAGTGTAGAGGAAATGTTGCTGAGATTTATGTTTTAAACAAAATTGATTTTTTACGGAAATTTTAATGTTGCATTCTGGGTTAAGAAATTGGATGTTAGTTCCAGGTAAAGTTAACTTTTACCTAAAATGAATTCAAATTTCTTAAGTCGTACTTAAACACATTCGGATTTTTTTGTTAACTCGGTCTTGAAATGTTTGTTTTTTTGTTAATTTGTACTTAAAACCATTCGGATTTTGTTAAGTCGTACCAAGAATCATTCGATTTTTAAAATCGTTTTTGTACTTAAGTTACTTTTGTCATTAGATTAAGAACACTGCTTCTTAGAGGTACTTCTAGCATTACTTTCGACATTAGCGGAAAACCCACTCGTTGCTTTGCAACGAGCTTTGCTCTAGTTATTATTTTTTTTTTTCCCGCAAATTTTGTGCACGAGATTTCTCGAACATTTTTTGTCTGATTGCTATGAAACTTTCAGGGTATGTAGATGATATTAATATCTCTAGACGTTTTTTTCAAATTTTTAAAATTCACTTCCGGTTATGAGTTATTGCCCTTTAATTGAAATTTGGGGGGTCTTTTGTCCAGAGTTGATCTCGGGAACTACAGATGATAAATGCATGAAATTTGGCGAAATTGTCGGTAACATTTTATAGTTTTGCTGGCATGAAAATTTTGGTAATTTCTTTGTTAGTTTTTGAGCTATTTGTCGCCAAAGTTTAAGATTTTTTCGGGGCTGAAATTTTGTTGCTTTTTGTATTATAACCTTTAAACTAAAAATGTTTTGTTAATACATATAGAACAAAAGTTGTTAAGAATAACGAGAGCTTTCATTTAAAATTAAGAAAAAAGGGCTGGCCCCTATAATTAGGGGTCAGCAGCTCATACACGTATTTTTCTGATAGCAAAAATCGTTATCATTTTATGAAAAAAAATTAATTCAGTTATTGTTAATATATTAAATAATGTCATTTGGTATCAAATTAAACAAGTTCTGTGCTATATTTTTTTTCAAATTTCATAAAACAAATATGTGAGAATCGTACATGAACGAGTTAATATGTCTACATAGACACACAAGCGAACAAATGCCACATTAAGGCCCAGGAATTTACTGCATTACGCTGTGTTGCGTCTTAGATATATTGTTGTGATTCAATTTCATTTTTTTCATCTATATCATTTATGAATTCAATGAACACACATTATTTAAACGTTCTATGTGCAACTATTTGTCGGGGCGCCCCTGTTTGTAACCCCCGCGCGCGCGCCGAATGTAAACAGTAACGAACGGCATTGTAGAAAAGAGAGAGCCGTAATGCAGAAGAGAAGTTGTGTATTCTTTCGGTGTACACATGCATTTTCAAGTTACTGTGAAACATATGAACATGCACAGGGAACAATACTACATATTTGTATAAGGAGGGATATGTTCTCGTGTGAATCGTTTACGAGGAAATTCTGACAGCCACACTTCTGTCGACGATCAGCCGTTGATAAGCTCCGAGTAATAAAGGAGAAAAGATGGACATTAAAGTGTGTGATTTATGTGGATGTTACTGAAGAAGGTGAGGCTTTTACTCCTTTTAAAGTTTCTTGTTAACTGGTTAAAATTTAGTATATAGTATAGATGTACATGTAAGTACGTGCACACTGTTAGATGTTTTTGTTTTGGTGTGGGTGTTTGTTTACTAACGTGTAATTTTTACATGTTTCATGGATGTTTAGACTCGCTCGAGGTTCATGGGGGACTGGAAAGGGTAACTGAATTTATCTATTTAACAAAATAACAGATTGTGAATTTTCAACTCAAAATTCAAAGCAGGGTCTAATTAGAAACATATCATATATTCTTGTGCAGAAGACTCCAAATGTAGTCATGAATACCCTGTAGACATAACTTCAAGTAAATAAAATTGTATACTTCAGACTTCAGAGTTAAAACATGACTTTAATATCTTTATGATGCCGATCATTGTATCATTAAAGAGGTTTAGCAGACCAACGGGTACCCGGTACATGTACTTGTACATGTAGGTTACAAGTTAGAACTATGCCTACCATTCTACCAGTTCACATAATTTTTCTTGTTTAGCAGTTATGATGTGTACTTAAATTGTCCTTGTTAATGTTTTAAATGTAATTTTTTATTCTCTTTTTTTAATCTGACTACTGGCAGTACTGGCGTGCGAGCAGTTCTCGCCGAGGACCATTTCTCGCTGGTGCACTGTTACATCATACTTTCGTATGTAATTTTATGTGTTGATAAAATGACGTAACAATGCACTGGTGAGAAATGGTACTCGGCGAGAACTGATCGCACGCCAAAATTGATTAATTACAGACAAAAACTGAAGGTTGCGAGTGTTATTTTTTATTGAACAACATTGTTTAAAATAATTCTTTATATATGTGACGATCAGACCGGTTTGAATACCAGTGCCAGATAGCTCAGTTGGTAGAGCACCTGACTAGAGATTCAGGGGGCCCAGGTTCAAATCCCGGTTTGGTCCTTCATTATTTCTCCCATCCTGTTACAATATTGGTGTTGTGACCAACCCCTGGAACTAACAGGTTAACTCGATCCTGCCAGGGATGATCTTCGAGGGTGAAGATCATTTAAGGGGGAGGAATGTGACAGTCAGACTGGTTTGAATACCGGTGCCAGATACATGTAGCTCAGTTGGTAGAGCACTTGACTAGAGATTCAGAGGGCCAGGTTCGAATCCCACTTTGTTCCGTCGTTATTTCTCCCATCTTTTACATATACATGTATATCAGATATATGACAGATGATTAAGGTCATCACATGTTTTGCAAGATGCAATAAGTGTTAAAAACCTTTACTTTACAACAGAATACATTTAAGTGAATATTTATGTTTCTTGTTATTATTTGGTGTGGTTTTCTTGACAGTGTCGCATAAACAATTTACCCGCTCCTAAAACACAAACTTTCTTTTTATGGATTCAGCTTACCGCTGATTGGCTGCTGTTGCAGCAGACAAATAAGATATGCACGCACAAAACACAATGAACTTATCAGAGAATGAGTTGAGTTTATTTAAACTGTTGGAATTTGGGGTTTTTTTTTTAAAATGTTTACTTGTGACAAAACATATATGTGGTACATACAGCTGTAGCTTTATGAAGAAAATTTTGGTTAGACCATATATACCTATCGTGCAAGTAAATGATATTTACAAAAAACTTGCAATTTATGGCGCACGAAATATACGCTAGTTTTATAAAGATTGACATACATGTAATGTACCACATTCTTTGAAAAATAATCTATTAAAAATTCTTCATTAAGTTTACTCTTACATGTTTTATGCGTATTACACGTAGTATTGTTTTTAAAACATGTAATTTATAAGAAAATAAACAAAAACCCTCGCTAAATTTATTTGCAAAAAAAAAAAAACACAGTAGAATTGATAAAAAATGGTATACCAGAAGCTAATACCAGTACATGTACTTTGACGCTGTTCGGTGGGTAATATTCGTTTGTAATTTACGAATTGAAATATTGACTGTTGCACTACAAGTACGGTAATAAACTCTCTCTCTCTCTCTCTCTCAAACTCTCTCTCTTTCTCAATTTGATAAGTGTTTATACCTATGAAAATTTTTTAATATTATATTATGACTTGATATGCAAATTTTTGATCTTGTACTGCCTAAATGTTATGTCATGTATTGGGATATGTCATACTTATTACACTGCATGGTCAGTGTATTTTTTACAGAAATACTATGCATATGTTAATGTAAACACAGCTATTACTAGAACATGTATGTAAACACAGCTAATTATTTTTTTTATTTATTTCAGCTCAAAACAGACTCTTGTTACCACATGGCTTTTACCGGTACCTGTTGATTCTTGTGGGTCAGCTCCTGAGATTAACCTGTCACCTCTATCCACATGCATATTCCTTGTGTTCTACAGACTATTTACTGGTAATTCAAATTAAATCCGATAATGCATGAACAATAATGGAACTTGAAGAAAGCATCATGCCATGTTGTGGTTTGTGTTTGATAAGAAATTATGAAAACAAAATTAAGGCTGTTTAAAGAAATTCATAATTGCTGTGAAAATTTGTTTTTCAATAAAAGTATACAATTATGTTTCCTTTATTTTTTATTTCATAAAGATATTTAGATGTGTTTACATAATTGAACCACCCCCCCCCCCCCCTATTTAATTGTCTGCATTAAGATTACATGTAGGATATGTAAATGTACATTTGACTTTGAAATAACATCTGCTATGATAATTGCTTTTGAAATGAACAAGAAACAACCTATTTCTACCTTTCTAAGGTATATATGCATAAAAAAGTAGAAAAACATGTCAAATTTGAACATTTTTCATTGAAATCAACTCTGTCTCCAGCTACCTGGGTGTGTTTGAATTTAATTCTAATTTAAGGCAGATGTCTAACTTGTAGGTTGTAATTACTGTTTTAGCATGGTTAGAAGAAGACTAGAAATCAGAATAGATTAGATATTCACTAAATATGATTGTTAGCTTACTTTTTTCATGAAAACAAGAAATCACAAGCAGGACAGCTGTCTATTTGTTAATTAAAATGGTACAAATCATACAATAAACAAATAAAGATCAAATTTTAGAATCATTGATGATTGTTATCAAATATGTGTGAGAAATGACTCAAGGAAATTGCCACACGTTTCATAAAATTAGGTAAAACATTTCAAACCATGACTTTTTATGAAAATCAAAAGATTGGGGGGTGGGGGGTATACATGTAAGGGTATTTCTAAGTGATGTGAAGCTTTTATCATGATTATATCATGTAGGCATATGTTGTATTGAATAAGGTTTCTTTTAAAGGTGGTTGAACAAAAGTTGACCTCTAAAAGGTCAGGTAAAGATGTTTTACTATGGAGAACCCTGTAAATCTGTGTTTACTAAAGGAAATTGGAAATGGTGGGTTCACTTAAATGGCCATATTTTTATTAAACCTCAATGAAATTGGCAATATGTGGTATTCTTTTTCTCAGAATTGCATTAGCTTTCTTATTCTAAGACAAACCGTCTTTTCATAAAAATGTTAGTGTACTAAGTTAAAGATACAAGGAACAGTTTCGGATAAAGTACCGTCAATATTTTTGTAAAATTGAGAGTGACTGTACTTGAAGGTTTATCATTGTTGCGTAGATTCATGAAATGAATTTTAATGATTATCAATAGTTAGAGGGATGTCTCTTGTTGGAATTGGTATGCAATATTAAGGCCCCTAATTTTAAGTACATGAGAAGCAGAAATAAATTGTGAAACTTGCAGCTATGACAGATATGTTGACTTTACAGTGAAATTGAAGGTTACAAACGGGAGGTTATATAACATGAAATGTAGGTGGATGGGATATTATATGCCTATTTAGTATTTACTGGGTATGAGGACAATAGCAAGTTTATTGTCCCCCAAGACAGCAACTATTTAATGAGGCAAAGCCAAGGGAAATAGTTGCTGTGGAATGGGACAATAAACTTGCTATTGTCCGAATAGTCAGTTAATTGGTATTTCATTATACAGAAAACTTTATTTGTCAGGGATGCAGAATTTCTGGATGATAAACAAAGTAGAGTTAAATCAAACTTTGTATTTAATGCGGCGATCTTATTAGGTCAGAGGTGTTCCGAGTTTAAGGTGATATGGGACACTTCCATGTTGAGACGTATTGTTTATCGAAATAAACAATAAAATAAAGTGTAATTATATAAGTACATGTAGTTTCTTTTCAAATATGGTCACCTAACTCCTTAGCACAGTGGGTTAGAGGGTTTACTAGGAACCTGTAAGTCATGAGTTCGAATCCCGCTGGGGTTTTTACAATTTTTACCTTTTCAAATATTTTTAAAAGCTATTTTTTGGTTAAATATTGTAAAATTTGAAAATTCTAAACCGGTGAAAAGTTTTCAATTATATAGTACTTTAATCCACATTAATATCGACAGATGTCCCATACCACCTTAAAAAGGAGGGAAATCAAATTCTGCTGATGAATGGTTTTGATGACTATTCACCATGGGCAGATAGCATGGATACTATTTTAAATTAGATAAAAAGGCATGTTTATGCGGGCGCCTTCTAGTGATCAATTTGTCCGTCTGTCCATCCGAGATGGCTTGACAGGAGCATAGCTTCTCTCCCCTTGGCCCAATCTGGCTCATACCTCATCCACAGGGTTCCTTTGGTTGAAGGATGTGCAGTGACCTTGAACCATGTTTTTAGGTATAAGGTTAAGGTCATAGCAGAATTATATATATAAAATCCTTGTCTGGGGCATATCTTTTTTCCCTTTGGTCCAATCTGGCTAATACTCACAGAGTGTCTCTATGGTTACACGATGTGCAGTGAACTTGCATGAAATTTCTAGGTAACGGGTGAAGATCATATCGGATCATGCAAAAATCCTTTTTTGAGAGCATATATAATTTCTACTAACCCCTATTTGGCTCAGACTTCACATAAGCAGAGCTTTTGAGTAAAGGGTGAAAGGGTGTGTAGTGACCTTGAACCTATTTTCAGTGAAAAGAAACTGTGAAGGTCATACCAGAATTATGTTTTTAAAAATCCTTGTCCGGAGTATATCTTCTCTCCCTTTGCTCCATTCAGCCTCATACTTCACCCACATGATGCCTTTGTTCAAAATATATGCAATGACCTCGAATGATATTTGTAGATGAAGAGTCAAGGTCATATCAGATCACACAAAAATCCATATTTTAAGAGCATAGATATACTCTCCTTTTAGCCCCTATTTGGCTAATATTTTACCTTTAAAGAGTTTATTGGTTAATGGCGTGCAGTGACCTTGAACCAAGTCTGTCAATGTGAAGGTCATAGCAGATCTTTTTAAAATTAGTTTTAAATAGTAGATTATTTTCCAAATATGCTTAATCTTGGTCAGATTGAACAAAAATGCATGTATGTTAGGGGGAATGAAATTGAATTAAAAGTTCTATGCCAGCTGGAAAAATTTCAAGTTATAGGTCAAGGTCAAAGCAGAATTCTCTGAAATAACATAAGCGGGGCCCTTTGAAATGTTCACCATTTCAATGTTGTCTGGTTCATAGTAATTTTACATAGAAAATATTCACAGAAGTACAATAAAGTAAACTTTACATCGATAAGTTTCTGACAATTAATGACGCAACGAGCACACAGTACGAAAGGTCAACCTTTTGAAAAGCAGTGAAGAGGAAAAGTTGCTCAGAATTATGTTTTAAACAAAATTGATTTTTTACATAAATTTTAATTTTGCATTCTGGGTTAAGAAAAAAGATGTAAGTTCAAGGTAAAGTAAACTTGTACCTAAAATGAAGTCAAATTTGTTAAGTCGTACTTAAACACATTGTTTTTTTTGTTAAGTCGTTCTTGAAATGGTTAAGGGTTTTTGGTTAAGTCGTACTTAAAAACATTCGGATCATGTTAAGTTGTACCAAGAATCATTCGATTTTTTTTATCATTTTGTACTTAGGTTTCTTTGTTTCTAGATTAAGAACTCTGCTTCTTAGACGTACTTCTAGCGTTGCTTTCGACATTAGCGGAAAACCCACTCGTTGCTTTGCAACGAGCTTTGCTCTAGTTCTTATTAGGGTCTTCCGTCTTCAGCGGAAGACCCTTCTATTATTCTATTGTTTCTTTTTCACTTTTCTTATTATTCTTTTTTTTTCTTACCGATTTTGTGCAGACGATTTCTCGGAGATGGCTGGGTCGATTTCGCTCAAATTTTCAATATTGACGTGTTTTTATATAAAGCTGATACATTTTTTTTTATTTAAAATAAAACACTTCCGGTCAGAAGTTATCGTCCGTTTACGATTTTAATAAGTCAATTTTGTCTTTCGGGTTTCTCAAAAACGAGTAAAGATAAAAGGCTGAAATTTTCAGAGATTATAGATCTAGCGTTTTTCTGGTGCACCTCGGTCAAGAGAATGTCCGCCGTCACTTCCGGTCATCACCGGAAGGAAATTTGAAAAATTGAATTTTTCGACTTTTTTATTTTTTAATATTTTTTTTGAAATTTTTACACCTTATAGTGACTCTTTTACTGATTCAGAATATGTAATTTGTTTTAGAATCGATCAAGACATTCTGGAGAAATTAAGCGTCAAAGTTCTGAAGCGGAGTCCGAGTAGCTCAGTCGATAGAGTCGTGGACATGGCCAAGGCGACCCGGGTTCAAGCCTCGAGTACCGCAAATTTGTTAATACTATTTTTCGCTTAGATCTATGGTTTTATCTTTGAATTGATAAGTTTGATCTAATCTATTCAAAAATCGGGCGGAAGACCCACTCGTTGCTCGCAACGAGATCGTGTCTAGTTATTATTCTTTTTTTTTCTTACCGATTTTGTGCAGACGATTTCTCAGAGATGGCTGGGTCGATTTCGCTTAAATTTTCAATATAAACGTGTTTTCATCTAAACCTGATATATAATTTTTATTTTTTGAAAATACACTTCCGGTCGGAAGTTATCGTCCGTTTACGATTTTAAAAAGTCAATTTTGTCTGTCGGGTTTCTCAAAAACGAGCAAAGATATAGAGCTGAAATTTTCAGAGATGATAGATCTACCGTTTTTCTAATGTACCTCGGTCAAGAGAATGTCCGCCGTCACTTCCGGTCGTCACCGGAAGGAAATTTGAAAAATTGAATTTTTCGACTTTTTTATTTTTTAATATTTTTCTTTGAAATTTTTACACCTTATAGTGACCCTTTTACTGATTAAGAATATGTAATTAGTTTTAAAATCTATCAAGGCATTCTCGAGAAATTAAGCGTCAAAGTTCTGAAGCGGAGTCCGAGTAGCTCAGTCGTTATAGTCGTGGACATGGCCCAGGCGACCCGGGTTCAAGCCTCGAGTGCCGCAAATTTTTTTTTTTTTTTCGCTTAGATCTACGATTTTATCTTTGAATTGATAAGTTTATTCTTATCTATTCAAAAATTGGACGGAAGACCCACTCGTTGCTCGCAACGAGATCGAATCTAGTTAGGGTCTTCCGTCTTCAGCGGAAGACCCTTCTATTATTCTATTGTTTCTTTTTCACTTTTCTTATTGTTATTATTATAATTCTTTTTTTTCTTACCGATTTTGTGCAGACGATTTCTCAGAGAAGGCTCGATTGATTTCAATCAAATTTTCAAGATTAACGTGTTTTTATCTGAAGATTATTGTTTTTTATTCATTTCTGAAAATTCACTTCCGGTCGGAAGTTATCGTCCGTTTACGATTTTAAAAAGTCAATTTTGTCTGCGACGTTTCTCAAAAACGAGAAAAGATATAGGGCTGAAATTTTCTGAGATGATAGATCTATCGTTTTTCTGGTGCAACACACTCACCAAAATGTCCGCCGTCACTTCCTGTTGTTATTGGAAAAAAAAATCAAAAATCGATTTTTTCGACTTTTTTATTTTTTAATATTTTTCTTTGAAATTTTTACACCTTATAGTGACCCTCTCACTGACTCAGAATATGTAATTTGTTTTAAAATCGATCAGGGCGTTCTCAAGAAATTAAGCGTCAAAGTTCTGAAGCGAGAGTCCGAGTAGCTCAGTCGATAGAGTCGTGGACATGGCCCAGGCGACCCGGGTTCAAGCCTCGAGTGCCGCAATTTTTTTTTTTTTACTATTTTTCGCTTAGATCTACGTTTTTATCTTTGAATTGATAAGTATGATCTAATCTATTCAAGAATCGAACGGAAGACCCACTCGTTGCTCGCAACGAGATCGAATCTAGTTATTATTAGGGTCTTCCGTCTTCAGCGGAAGACCCTTCTATTATTCTATTGTTTCTTTTTCACTTTTCTTATTCTTATTATTATTCTTTTTTTTTCTTACCGATTTTGTGCAGACGATTTTTCAGAGATGGCTTGATAGATTTCATTCAAATTTTCAAGATTAACGTGTTTTTATCTGAAGTTTATTGTTTTTTATCCATTTCTGAAAATTCACTTCCGGTCGGAAGTTATCGTCCGTTTACGATTTTAAAAAGTCAATTTTGTCGGCAACGTTTCTCAAAAACGAGAAAAGATAGAGGTCTGAAATTTTCAGAGAAGATAGATCTACCGTATTTCTGGTGCAACAAACTCACCAAAATGTCCGCCGTCACTTTCTGTCGTTTTTGGAAAAAAAATTCAAAAATTTTTTTTTTCGACTTTTTTATTTTCTAATATTTTTTTTTGAAATTTTTACACATTATAGAGACCCTCTTACTGATTTAGAATATGTAATTTGTTTTAAAATCGATCAAGGCATTCTCGAGAAATTAAGCGTCAAAGTCCTGAAGCGAGAGTCCGAGTAGCTCAGTCGATATAGTCGTGGACATGGCCCAGGCGACCCGGGTTCAAGCCCCGAGTGCCGCAAATTTTTTTCTGTTTTTTTTCGCTTAGATCTACGATTTTATCTTTGAATTGATAAGTTTAATCTAATCTATTAAAAAATCGTACGGAAGACCCACTCGTTGCTCGCAACGAGATCGAATCTAGTTATTATTCTTTTTTTTTCTTACCGATTTTGTGCAGACGATTTCTCAGAGATGGCTCAACCGATTTCATTCAAATTTTCAAAATTAACGCGACTTCATCTGAAGTTTATTGTTTTTTATCCATTTTTGAAAATACACTTCCGGTCGGAAGTTATCGTCCGTTTACGATTTTAAAAAGTCAATTTTGTCTGTCGGGTTTCTCAAAAACGAGCAAAGATATAGAGCTGAAAGTTTCAGAGATGACAGATCTACCGTTTTTCTAATGAACCTCGGTCAAGAGAATGTCCGCCGTCACTTCCGTTTGTCACCGGAAGGAAATTTGAAAAATTAAATTTTTCGACTTTTTTATTTTTTAATATTTTTCTTTTAAATTTTTACACCTTATAGTGACCCTTTTACTGATTAAGAATATGTAATTAGTTTTAAAATCGATCAAGGCATTCTCGAGAAATTAAGCGTCAAAGTTCTGAAGCGGAGTCCGAGTAGCTCAGTCGATAGAGTCGTGGACATGGCCCAGGCGACCCGGGTTCAAGCCTCGAGTGCCGCAAATTTTTTTTTTTTTTTCGCTTAGATCTACGATTTTATCTTTGAATTGATAAGTTTGATCTTATCTATTCAAAAATCGGACGGAAGACCCACTCGTTGCTCGCAACGAGATCGAATCTAGTTATTAGGGTCTTCCGTCTTCAGCGGAAGACCCTTCTATTATTCTATTGTTTCTTTTTCACTTTTCTTATTAGGGTCTTCCGTTTCCAACGGAAGACCCTCTTGTTTTTCTTCGGTTTCTTTTTATTATTATTTTATTTTTTATTTTTTTTCTGACTCCTTCTCGGCTTTATATCTCAAAAAGTTTTCATCCGATTTCAATGAAATTTTCAGAGCTTTTGTAAAGTAATCGTGCCTCAACGATGTTAAAGTTTCAGCATTCACGTCACTTCCGTTCAAATTTAGCGGCCATTTTTAATTTTTAAAAACGGGATTTTGTCCGGAAGAAATCTCCGTAAACTTTAAAGATATCGCTTTGAAATTTTTTTCTGATGATAGATGTATCAATTCTATAATGTACTGGGGGGTTTAAAATTTTATTTATCAATTTTGCTCAAAACCGGAAGTAGTTCCAATTTTTGGAAATTTTCATTTTTTTAAACAAAATAATACAATACTACAGTCTTATAGAATTTGCCATGGTAAATTCAAATCTGAAATCCGTTTGAAAATCGGACGATGCATTACAGATATATTGGGGATTAAAAATCGATTTTATCCGGAAATTTTGATTCCGCGTTCTAGATTAAAAAATAGCGTAATGTTCAAAGTGAAATCAACTCGTACCAAAAAGAATTGTTAAAATCATTCGGATTTTGTTAAGTCGTACCAGGAATAATTCGATTTTTTCATCTTTTTATTTTAGTTACTCTTGTTGTTGGTTTGAGAACTCTGCTTCTTACAGGAACTTCCAGCTTTACTTCCGACAATAACGGAAGACCCACTCGTTGCTTTGCAACGAGCTTTGCATTAGTTATTATTTTATTTTTTATTTTTTTTCTGACTTTTTTCGAACGCTATTTCTCGTGAACCACTCGACCGATTTGCATGAAATTTACAGGACGTATTGAGCATCAAACGTACTTGATATTATAAAATTTCTGGCTGATGACGTCACTTCCGGTTTGAGATCTTGAGGATTTAGTAAATTTTTAAGGACCATTTTGTCCACGTAACTTCTAAAAAACTAATTGCGATAGAAATATGAAACTTTCAGGGATAGTAGATGAATGTTTATAGATGATCCTATTTATCTTATATTTTGAAAAATGAGCAAGGCGGCGAAGCTAGCCCGAGCTCGAAAATTAGCACCAATTTTTTTCACGAAATTTTCGCACATTTTCGGCCCTAACTTTTAATGTGTAAATATTTTGTTAAGACATGTAATGCAAAAGTTGTTTAGATTAACTAGATCTTTTGTTTGATTTCAGAAAAAAGGGGCTGGCCCCTCTAATTAGGGGCCAAAAGGGCTCTAAAGTATTTTTGCAATAACTCTTTACTGAAAAATAATTTGTTATCAATTATAGAACCAAAAATGTTTATTGTACATCTGTTTATCTAAACAGTACCATGTCTAAGTCATATGTTATGTCATTAGGGGCTTTAAGGGGCCAAAAGTCCGAAATTTTGATCTTAAATATCTAGAAAAGGAGAAATATTTTGATAAGCATTATAGAACAAAAAATGCTTAAAATAATGTTCTTAACAATATGCTCCCTACAAAAATTTTGTTGGTGGTCCCAGTAAGGATTTTAAGGGTCGGCCCCTAAAACACATTTGTTCAGATATCTTTAGAACGGTCAACAATTTCTGAACACTTGTTGAACAAAATGCGTTTATATTTACAAGACCTTTTATTTGATATCAAGAAAAAGGGGCTGGCCCCTCAAATAAGGGGCCAAGAGGGCTGTAAATTCTTTTTATAATAACTCTTAACTGAAAAAAAATTTGTTATCAATTATAGAACCAAAAAAGTTCATTGTACATCTGTTTATCTATACGGTACCATACATATGTCATATGATACGTAATTAGGGGTTTCAAGGGGCCATATGTCCAAAACTTTGATCATTAATATCTAGAAAAGGAGAAATATTTTGATAGGCACTATAGAACAAAAACTGCTTAAAATAATGTTCTTAACGATATGGTATCTAAAACATTTATGTTGGTGGCCCTGGTAAGGAGTTTAAGGGTCGGCCCCTAAAACACAATTGTTCGGATATCTCTAGAACGGTCAACAGTTCGTGAATACATGTAGAACAAAATATGTTTATATTTACAAGACCTTTCATTTGATATCAAGAAAAAAGGAGTGACTCCTCAAATAAGGGGCCAAAGGGGCTACGAAGACTTTTCATAATAACTTATTTTTGCTATAATTTGTTATTAATCATAATAACAGAAAATAAGAGCTTATTATTCATAATTCAAAACTGAAATCCGTTCTAAAATCGGACGATGCAATACAGAGATATAGGGGTTTAAAAATTGATTTTTCCGGACATTTTGATTCCACATTCTTGGTTAAGAAAATAGTTTTATGTTCAGACTTAAATTAACTCGTACCTAAAATTATTCGATAATTGTTGAATCGTACTTTTACACATTCGGATTTGTATTTGCTAAGTCGTTCCTGAAATCGATAAGCTTTGTTAATTCGTACTTGGAATCATTCGGATTTTGTTAATTCGTACCAAGAATAATTCGGTTTTTCGTCTTTAGTTTCTTATGTTGGTTTAAGAGCCCTGCTTTTTACAGGAACTTCTAGCTTTACTTTTGACATTACCGGAAGACCCACTCGTTGCTGTGCAACGAGCTTTGCTCTAGTTGTTATTATTATTATTCTTTTTTTTTCTTACCGATTTTGTGCAGACGATTTCTCGGAGATGGCTGGGTCGATTTCGCTCAAATTTTCAATATAAACGTGTTTTTATCTAAACCTGATACATAATTTTTATTTTTTGAAAATACACTTCCGGTCGGAAGTCATCGTCCGTTTACGATTTTAAAAAGTCAATTTTGTCTGTCGGGTTTCTCAAAAACGAGCAAAGATATAGAGCTGAAATTTTCAGAGATGATAGATCTACCGTTTTTCTAATGTACCTCGGTCAAGAGAATGTCCGCCGTCACTTCCGGTCGTCACCGGAAGGAAATTTCAAAAATAGAATTTTTCGACTTTTTTATTTTTTAATATTTTTCTTTGAAATGTTTACACCTTATAGTGACCCTTTTACTGATTAAGAATATGTAATTAGTTTTAAAATCGATCAAGGCATTCTCGAGAAATTAAGCGTCAAAGTTCTGAAGCGGAGTCCGAGTAGCTCAGTCGTTATAGTCGTGGACATGGCCCAGGCGACCCGGGTTCAAGCCTCGAGTGCCGCAAATTTTTTTTTTTTTTTTCCGCTTAGATCTACGATTTTATCTTTGAATTGATAAGTTTAATCTTATCTATTCAAAAATCGGGCGGAAGACCCACTCGTTGCTCGCAACGAGATCGAATCTAGTTATTATTATTATTATTATTATTATTATTATTATTATTTACATAACTTTTTGATTTGTCGATTAATAGGGTATCTCCTCCTATGAATTTGCATTTAGGAATAATATTTTTTGTAAAATATTGTATAACGTTAATACTACATGTAGTTGTGACGTGTGCATTTGCTTAAATAGAGTGTATGGATATGTTTATAATTATGTACATATGTTACAATTGCAGATTTCTCTCAACACTGTAATTTATGCAGTTCAGAGAATAAAGAAATTGTCATTGCTTATAATTCATGTGAATTTTAGCAAATAAATAATACCTATAACAATACAATACTTCAACATCTGTTTAATAATATATTCTCACATTGTATTTCGTATAAAGCTACTTATTCAGTTAGTGATTGACACTTTTCGGACTCTGTGATTCAATTAAAGAGACAGAGTGTTGTGTAATTAACATTGTGCAATTATCTGTTTTTCATATATAGGACATCAAAGACTCATCGAATTTACTTCAATTATTCTATATCTGTGAACCTTTCACTCAGTCTACTTAATCTCATCACCTGTCAAGTTTACTCATTGTTCAGATTCTTATATATAGTTATGTACAATTGTCAATAGTCAGTATGGAATACGGCGGACATTCTACCGACTCACCCAGAGTCTGATTTCGGAGGCCAATATCGGCCATATCCGTCTCGTTAGAAACAAGTCTGTTTGATTGTTATTTCATGAAACTGTTGCCACTCATGAGTCTTGTCCACTAAAGTCGGAATCCTGCATCAATTGCCTTTTATTTATCTGAAATTGCATCATTCTCTCGCCAGAGGTCGTACTACACAAGTTTCGCTTACACATCTGTAAGCAAAACTTGTGTAGCACGACCTCTGGTGAGAGAATGGAATTCCATATTGGTGGACCTTCGGAAATACAGCACATCTATCCATTGTTTTTATTTTACGACCCAAAGCGCCTCAACCTTATTTCTACTACCCTCAACGTTAACAAACACATACACAAATATGTAACTTTATTGCTTTTATATTCATGCTTCTTGATTTGATAAAAAATTATTTAAGCATACTTAAAATAAAATAAATCGACCACTGATTTTAAAAGTTTAGAACATCAAATTACGTTACCGTAGATGATATAGAATTCCTGTAAATGACAGGGATTGAACACTGTGTAATGCTGGTAAATTAGCGAACAAAGAACAGGGGCGTACAAGGCGTTGCATATCCCCCACCCGGAGCAATGAAGACGAAAGAATTTCAATTCAAGTTAGAAAATTAATTTTTGACTTGTATGCATCGTTTTCATTAAAACAATTACGATGGAAGTCAATATTGTGCTTTCATTCTATAAACACGCCAGGTATTGATTTTCAAATTAAGCTGCACATCGGTTTTTTTGCCTAAATCTTGGATCATTCATTGTTCTTAATTGCAAAATAAGCTTTGAATGGGTCCTGAATCCATCCTAAAAATACTTTTATTTAAAGAATAAGTGTATTTTGATTCATATTATTGATTTATTAGTCTAGACGCATAATGGGTCAAATTTGTGATTTTCACCAAAAACATTTTACTTTATTAATTATTGTCAAAGAGTTAGATTTATTTACGCGTACTCGAATGTGACAACGTAGCTCACTGTGATAGGCGGAGGCTCGTAGTCTATCCTTCTCCATGGAGAGGCAGTTCTAATCGTATAGACGGCGTTTTATTTTTAATTTATTTGCCTTGAAGTAAAACGCGTTTTGCTTTTTTATTGATTATGAGAATCAATACTATTTAAATTATGACAACAATGACGTAATATTCATGTTCTGTACATACAATGTCGGATTAAATAGAGCTAGCACATATATGAGATCATGATGTAATGCTTAGAAAGCATCAAATTAAACAAAGGAGATAAGTACCAAGTACAAATACTATTGTATATTATTTATTTGTCAAAGAATACAGTTTTATATTATACATGTACATTTACTGATGCACAGTTTCAAACGTAAACGCCATTTCAAAATCCCGGGTACGGGGTGCTTTGTCAGGCCTTGTACGCTCTTGTCCTTTGACTTTATTTCCGTGTTTAAACCCCTTTCAGTTTGACGAAAACAATTTTAATACTTATTACCAACCAGGTATTGTCACAAACCAACTGCAATAAGATTTATGGAACTGTTGACAACATCGAACTTAAAAGCATTAAGGAGCAAGTCTGCTGTCCAGACTAAACTTATTTCAGTATTTATTATTATTCTTTACTTAATACCAAACTCTGTGTTCAATATGCAACCGAATCATACACTTTTTAAATCGCTTTCTTTCTTTCGTTTTTTCTTTTTTTTTACTAATAGTGTCAATATTATTGACTCTTGTATTATAATGTTGTATCATGTATTATGTATAATTATTTTGTATAACTTTCTTTAAATGTAATTACGATAAAGATTAAATGCAAATCACACAATTTTGTACCCATGTACCATTGTATATAAATTGTTTGAGTGAATAAACAAATTAATAATTGGTCAATTCGTGTACATACAGCTGTCAATATGGTATTAGATGTTATAACTTAGGGTTGCTTTACACAATTAACATAAAAATGCCAATTACAACGGGTACTGCAAGAAATTAAACTTATATTTTGCATAAGTTTAATTTTTTATTCTGCTTCTCATTTACACATAGAATATATCATTAGCTGAAGACTATGTATATATAACCTGGTTGTCATTTTCGATTGCTTTTTATTCAGGACTAGATAAATCGGATAAAATATTAATTTCACCGATAATTCAGCAACAACTAATTCCCGGTTTATATACAAAATGACAAATATATACAAGGATGTCACAAAAACAAACGGCATTATTAGTCCCTTTTTTTCAAACCCCGGGTGTACCTTTGTACTGTTTAGTTTGCAAACTCCCTTCTTCGGTATTTTATTCAATACAATGGAACTGCGACCAAAAAGATGTAGAAGAAACTAGTACTGTCAGATTTTAATTTATATACCTGGAAACTACATATCATTGAAAACGGTATGCTATCTTAAGCATGGTAATTTCCCTTTTACAGGTATTGATCAACTTTCATTTTGTTTCAACTTCCAGTCAAATCTTGTGACTATAGTCAGGAACATAGTGCAATATTGTAAAAGTGAACTATTTATTATAAAAAGAAATATTTGTAACGTCGGATGCGACCTGTGTCATATCATTGAGACCTTTATTGAAAAATAATTCTATACTGTTCAGGCTAATCTATTCTGTCTATATTTTATATATTATATATTTCTTATTTGAAAATTGTTCTACTCTTTTCTAATCTATTCTACCTGTCTACATTTAAAATATAATATAAGATTTTATACACTTACATTCCTTGGTGGAGAGACTCCATTTTAAGGTGAACAATATTAATGCTATATTTAGACGTGGTAATTTTCAATTCCATCCATTGTACCCGAGGCGTGTTCAACAGAGCGCGAGCGCTAATTGTTAAAATTCTCTATACAACACGCAAATTTTTGCAAGCGCTCGCCCTGTTGAAAAACCCTCTGTACTTTAACTTCGAACAGGTTGTCTCTACTGACTCAGTCGGAAGTTATTTGAGCAGAAATAGATTTCATCTCATATGTTATTATTCTTATTTAAGCCCAAAACAGGAATTAACTTGACTTATATTTGATTTGTTTATAAATTATTATATAATTAATAGTCATGTCATTATGTTAAACTTTAGATTAACAATTAGTGTAAGAAATGTAAAATATGGGTTTTTTTTTCTTATTTTGTTTTTTGTTGGGGTTTTTTTTTTTTGGCAATTATGTGTTATCGTTCACAGAACGTACAAAAACTTCATCAAAAAGCACCTTTTCGTTAAAATCAGCAATTTTTTAAAATCTTTTTTCAATCATCAATAAAAAGTTGGTCGGAGTAAATTCGCTCAGCACGTAAGACAGGCAGAACGATTTCATATATGCTAAGGTAACCATAATGCCACAATTACATACCACATAATACATAATACCACAACTACATGACATGTTAAATTAACAAAAGGTGTTCAAATCTTAAGTCCAAAGGAAAAATACAAAATAGGGGCAGAGCAAGCACGGACCTCTACAAAAAAGTGTATGCCCAAATACAAAGATCCGGAAATCATAAACTACTACCCTAAACACCCAGAGGCCTCACTGTTACTGGTCAGACTCAGGGAGCATGGCCTGTTCAGGTATGAATGGTTACATTTTCCTTAAACAGGATGAAACATAGTTTTATTTTCAATCATAATTAGGGTAATTTCACACAGAGATCATACATTGTTTCCAGATGGGTACTGTGATAATTCTAATTTAACCCCATTACTTCAACCCCCTTTTCTAGATCCATGCATTCATAAAATTGCTGTATATTTCCATGAAAAGGTTGTAACATATGTTTAACATATTTAGTTTTTCTTACAACAGAAGAAAGTATTTTTAAAGTTTGAAAACTCAGCCGAAAACAGACAAATATGAGTTGTTTATATAATTATAACAACATTTTGAGACATTCCATTGGATGGAAAAACAATCAATACATCACATTACTTATTTAAACATTGATCCTAAATTTTCTACACATAGAACAGTTGATAATTTTTCATTATATACATCGCTGTATTTGTGAGTATGACTCTGAATACTAGTACTTCAGATAGAACAGGATTAAGATACAAGTTGTCATCTTTATGAATGGTTTAACCGCCTAGATGATTAGAGGCTCGTGTCTTTTTTTATTCCCAGGGATTACCATGCAGATTTCAAGGAAGAATTTGCTGCCCAGCGAGCTGCTCGAGACAAAGGCCGAAAGAAACCGGACTTAAAGCTGACATGAATTCATAAATACGCATTACTTCCCTTTTATCTCCGACTACCGCCATATTAGTTGTCGATTTCTATTGTTTTGCTCATCGCTACACACCCCCTATATAAGGCCGAGAGCCCTCGTCATGCTTCACAGCATTCAGGAATTTCATACACCCGAACACGTTACCTTGGACGAAAAGACTTGTAAAAACGCGTTTTAAACAAAAATAATATGACAACCACTTCACTGGCAAGATATATCCAATAAACGACTAAACAAGACAGACTGAAATCCAGGCGCAGATACTTCAGATATTCCCCGTAGACCGTTTTCCTGTGTATGTTATAACATCGCACATGCGCAAACCACACACTGTGGAAGATTGAGCAATGTCTTATGTCAATTATCGCATGGATTTTATAAACGGGGAGTTTTTGTAGGAACGGATAGAAACGTTGTTACTTTCTTGGATTTACTATCATTTAGCTACTGTGTTTGATGTAGTGTCGCCAGGGTTTTCAAGAAGATGCAGACGTTATGCACTCTGTATGAACGACACACGTGTTCGATGTGCATGCGAAGTAAGGCAGCACTGTCTGTGCAAAATAATACAGATACTTTGGACATCCTTTCAAAGAATAAATATATCTTGTATTTCATTGATTGTTGTTTTCTTTATTCTTTATTACTACATTTTACTACATGTACAGTGTGTAGTTCATGCATTTAGAAGTCCGTGCAACGTGAATGCCTCGATCGGAAAGCAACCGACCGTAACTTTCTCAACCGGTATGTATACTCCAGTGGCAGTAGAGGAGCGTTCGAAACTAATATGGCGACCAAATGCTTTTATTAATTCATGTCAGCTTTAACGACAAAAGAATAACTGTGTAGCATAATCTGTATAGTAAACTATGGTCTGTGTTGAGAAGGGCTCTTTATTATAATGTGAAAATTAGAAGCTTGTTTCATGTAGCCCTCTGCTTATCCTTTTGAACGTTTTGATTGTAAAATAAAGGAGATCTATATAACATAATGCGTTACCAGTACTGGAGTTGTCATTCAAGCCTTCGGCTTCAAGATGATTTGTGATGACAATTTTGGATCTAGAAAACACTTTACAAAGGGTATCAGTCTTTGAGATGGAATTTCTGACAACTGTAAAAGATAAGACTAATTTCATGTATGCCTTATCAAATTATTAGATGGAAAATGAAAATATTAACTTTTTACATAGGAATATATAAAGAAAAATGCTGGAACTTGTGTGAAAACACAGCCTTTGCAGATTCCAAAACATTATTCCCTTGAGAAAAATGGGATCACGAGAGTGGGGTGGGGGTTAACAATTCGGAGAAAAATCTTCTCTAAAATACTAACACAACAAAAGGGGCTTTATGTTAACCATTAAAATATGTGGATACATTTTATAACTGTTTGTGCAATGTAGACTATTAAAGTTTCAAGATATTTTGAATTTGATACTGTAATGCTTATTTGATTGGCTATTGTTATACCCCTGTAAAACAGTTACTTTAAAACTCTATACGAAAAAAAGTCCAGCAGTTTGACTGGAACTGTTGGATTTGAACAGTTAAAATCTACTGTTAAAAAAGACTGTTGACCGGTGACGTCACATTCTGCGAAAAACGAGTTATTAAATTAGTAGGGGTATAACAAAACAGTTGTTGACAGTGTCTCGGGCAACAGTTGATCTGTCGGACCGGCTCGCAAACTTTCGCCCAAGACCTTCAGCCTTGGGCAACAGTTTGCGAGCTGGTCAGACAGATCAACTGTTGCCTTTTAACCCAGTCAACAACTATTATTGTTGCTCAGGTGAGCAATATGGACCTTTGGCCTCTTGTTCTTAGGTTATAAAACTAGCAATCATTGTTTGTAGAGAAAATATTCACAATCGGCGTCAATCTGTCAACAACTCAACATTAAATCATTTTTATTGTTTATATGGACCTCACTTTCTCCCTTTCTCTCTGTTTTTTTTTACTTTTTATATTAAAGAAGTAGGATAACTTCGTTGTTATTGTCCCTGAATGCATTACATAGCAGAACTATATGTGAAAGTCACAGGCACCTGACGTATATTTTTCTCATAATCAAAATATACACATTGTTTTTGTGTATACATGTACATATATGTACCCTATATCTAATAATACATTATACAATGTAGATATAGGGTATAGGCCTATATTTTAATTTTGAGAAAAATATATAACGTCAGGTGCATGTGGTGAAGGTTGTCTTGTACATGTACATGTAAGTACAATATTTGGAAGTCGGAGGACAGTTCATGTGGTCTGTGCAAAAGTTTTAATCACGAATACAAAACTGATGCATATTCACCATCAAAAATATTTTTAGAAAGACAGCAACAAATGATTTTACAATATTTATTTTAGGTGTTGGAGTTGACATTAACAATGCATTTGAAACTTAAGGTTTGTACATTCGAAAGCAAACAAACCGATATAAACTACATGTACCGGTAGTTAAAAACTAATTTTTCATCGTTGGCCAAAAAAACACAAATAAAATAAAGTGGATTTTTAAAGAATGGCGAAGATTCTTTTAATATGTAAATTTTATGTTATAAATACATATAATACAATGGGAATCGCTATATTATTTATAGAGTTTTGTTAAGTATTGCAACAAAAACATGAAAAAACTAGTAGGCTAATTGTTCGAGAACAATTAGAGGTCTTTCCACCTAATATTTTAATGAATTGCTAGATTGCTCTATAAGATTTACAAAACATTACTATACCTATGATATATGTTGTACTATAAAATGGGAAAACCACAAGGCCATTAATTGATAAATGGTTTTAAAAGAGATTTTTTATTTTTATTATTATCAAGCCATTTTTTTTTTAAATTCCATGTTGTATATAACGGTAAAGATTTATCTAATTACTTTTCTGAATTTTTTTCCACTTACTATGAACAAAACTGAGCCAAGTGAATATTCTTTACACAACCGTATAAACAGTAAAGCTAACAATAGAAGAGAGTGTTCTACAGGCTAGCTGTCTTTGTACAAAATGAATAACAAGTTCCACCTGAGTAACCACAGGACTTGATGTGATACCTGGCTGACCCAATTGAATACCTTATTGCGCAATCCAGCAAGCTATTGAAACCCTTACTATAATTCTGTATTTCAAATGATATGAAAATTCATTAATTAAAAGACTTCTAAATGACGTTGACCTTTGACCTTTATGTCATTTTGTTTGGCCAAGGTAGACGCTTCTATTCCAAGTGGTCCGAAGTCTGTACGACAAATAATAAAAAAGTTGGAAATGATTTTATAGAAAATTAAAAACTTTCAGGGGGAATAACTACTAGAAGAGGGCCTCAGATCCTTTCGGTATGGATAGATTGAAGAACCATCTAAGTATACTGAATACATTTGTAAAAGTTCCAAGTCTTCATCTCTTATGGTTTCAGAGGAGTAGCGATAACAAGCATTTCGTACAATAGGGGCTATAACTCTGTAATTATTCAAAGGTATGAGCCAAGGGGCTATATTTCAAAATGTCTTAAGATGTCCTACTACATCCATAAAAATGTTTTTCTCTACCACCCTAAACAAAAGAGATATAAAAACTCGTTAATTAACAGCTTCTCAAATGACCTTGACCTTTGACCTTTATGTCATTTTGTTCGGCCAAGGTAGACTCTTCCATCCCAAGTGGTCCGAAGTCTCTATGATAAATAATAAAAAAGTTGGAAGTGATTTTATGGAAATTTAAATACTTTCAGGGGCAAAAACTACTACAAGGGGGCCTCAAATCCTTTTGGTATGAATAGATTGAAGAACCATCTATATGTAATGAAGACATTGGTAAACGTTCCAAATCCGTATCTCTTATGGTTTCAGAGGAGTAGCGATAACAAGCATTTTCTTCTCAAAGGGCAATAACTCTGTAAGTTCTGGGAGTTCTTTGACACAGGGTCAATTGGTACCATAACTTTTAATGAGCAATTACATAAAGTTTAAATTGTTTGGATAACTCTAATAATAAAAAAGTCACCCCGAGCTAAATAGAAAAAAAGAAGAAGAAGAAGAACTAGTAGACTAATTGTTCTCGAACAATTAGAGGTCTTTCCACCTCATTGTTTTTTATGTTTGAAATAAGATTGCTTCAATAGAATAAATTATTTTTTTCTGCGTTACTTCATAAAAAAAAAAAGTGTTAAACGATTAAGTTTGCAGTTTTTTATTGCTTAACCTTGACCTTTATGTCATTTTCATCGGACAAGGTAGACGCTTTAATACCAAATGGTCCGATGTATCTATGATTATTGATTCAAAGATTTTTTTGTGTTCTTTATTGAATGTTCGAAACGTTCAGGGGCAATAACTGCTAGAAAGGGACTTTGGCCCCTTTCGGTAAGAATAGATTGAAGAAGCGTCTCAATAAACTGAATACATTAGTAAAAGTTTCAAGTCTCTATCTCCAACGGCTAATTAGGAGTAGCGATAACAAACACTTTGTACAATAGGGGCAATAACTCTATAATTGTTACATGGTAAGGGTCAAAGGGTTATATTTTGAAATGTCTTAAGATGTCCTACTACATCCATGAAAAAGTTTTTCTCTACCATCCTAAACATTAGAGATCTAAAAACTCATTAATTAAGAGAATTTCAAATGACCTTGACCTTTGACCTTTATATCATTTTGTTCATCAAAGGTAGACGCTTCCATCCCAAGTGGTCCAAAGTCTCTATGACAAATAATAAAAAAGTTGGAAGTGATTTTATAGAATTGTAAATACTTTTAGGGGCAATAACTACTAGAAGGGGGACTCAGATCATTTCGGTATGACTAGATTGAAAAACCCTCTAAGTGTACTAAAGACATTGGTAAAAGTTCCAAGTTTCTATCTCTTATGCTTTTAGAGGAGTAGCGATAACAAGCTTTTTGTACAAAAGGGGCAATAACTCTGTAACTATTTAAAAGAAAGAGCCAAGGGGATATATTTTAAAATGTCTTAAGATGTCCTATTACATCCATGAAAAAGTTTTTCTTTACTACACTAAACAAAAGAGATCTAAAAACTCAATAATTAAGAGATTTTCAGATGACCTTGACCTTTGACCTTTATGTTATTTTGTTCGGCCAAGGAAGACGCTTCCGTCCCAAGTAGTCCGAAGTCTCTATGATAAATAATAAAAACGTTTGAAGGGATTTTATGGAAATTCAAATGTTTTCAGGGGCAATAACTACTAGAAGGGGGTCTCGGATCCTTTCGGTGTTAGTAGATTGAAGAACCCTCTAAGTGTACTGAAGACATTGGTAAAAGTTCCAAGTCTCTATCTCGAATGGTTTCAGAGGAGTAGCGATAACAAGCTTTTCGTACATAAGGGCAATAACTTCGTAAGTTTTGGGAGTTATCAAGCAAAGGGTCATTTGGTACCATAACTTTTAATGGCCAATAACATAAAGAAAAAATTGTTTCAATATCTCTTGAAATAAAAAAGCTGTCCCTGGAAAAAAAGAGAAGAAAAAAAATAAGAATAACTAGTAGACTAATTGTTCTCGAACAATTAGAGGTCTTTCCACCTCATTGTTTTTTTTTGTTTGAAATAAGATTGCTTCAATAGAATAAAATATTTCTTCTGCGTTACTTCATTTAAAAAAGTGTCAAACGATTAAGTTTGCAATTTTTTATTGCTTGACGACCTTGACCTTTGACCTTTATGTCATTTTCATCTGACAAGGTAGACGCTTCAATACCAAGTGGTCCGATGTATCTATGATTATTGATTCAAAACTTATTTCTGTTTTTATTGAATGTTCGAAACTTTCAGGGGCAATAACTGCTAGAAAGGGACTTTGGACCCTGTTGGTATGAATAGATTGAAGAAGCGCCTAAGTATACTGAATACATTAGTAAAAGTTTCAAGTCTCTATCTCTAACGTTTAATGAGGAGTAGCGATAACAAGCATTTTGTACAATAGGGGCAATAACTCTATAATTGTTACATGGTAAGGGTTAAAGTTTTATATTTTGAAATGTCTTAAGATGTTCTAGTACATCCATGAAAAACTTTTTCTCTACCATCCTAAACAAAAGAGATACAAAAACTCATTAATTAAGAGATTACCAAATGACCTTGACCTTTGACCTTTATGTCATTTTGTTCGGCCAAGGTAGACGTTTCCATCCCAAGTGGTCCGAAGTCCCTATGATAAGTAATAAAAAAGTTGGAAGTGATTTTATAAAAATGTAAATACTTTCAGGGGCAATAACTACTAGAAGGGGGGCTCAGATCCTTTCGGTATGAATAGATTGGAGAACCCTCTAAGTGTACTGAAGACATTGAAAAAACTTCCAAGTTTCTATCTCTTATGGTTTCAGAGGAGTAGCGATAACAAGCTTTTCGTACACAAGGGCAATAACTTTGTAAGTTCTGGGAGTTATCGAGCAAAGGGTCATTTGGTACCATAACTTTTAATGGCCAATAACATAAAGAAAAAATTGTTTCAATATCTCTTGAAATAAAAAAGCTGTCCCTGGAAAAAAAGAGAAGAAAAAAAATAATAATAATAATAATAATAATAACTAGTAGACTAATTGTTCTCGAACAATTAGAGGTCTTTCCACCTCATTGTTATTTATGTTTGAAATAAGATTGCTTCAACAGAATAAACTATTTTTTCTGCGTTACTCCATTAAAAAAAGTGTCAAACGATTAAGTTTGCAATTTTTTATTGCTTGACGACATTGACCTTTGACCTTTATGTCATTCTCATCTGACAAGGTAGACGCTTCAATACCAAGTGGTCCGATGTATCTATGATTATTGATTCAAAAGTTATTTGTGTTTTTATTGAATGTTCGAAACTTTCAGGGGCAATAACTGCTAGAAAGGGACTTTGGACCCTGTTGGTATGAATAGATTGAAGAAGCGCCTAAGTGTACTGAATATATTAGTAAAAGTTTCAAGTCTCTATCTCTAACGGTTAATGAGGAGTAGCGATAACAAGCATTTTGTACAATAGGGGCAATAACTCTATAATTGTTAAAAGGTAAGGGTTAAAGGGTTATATTTTTAAATGTCTTAAGATGTCCTACTACATCCATGAAAAAGTTTTTCTCTACCACCCTAAACAAAAGAGATACAAAATTTCATTAATTAAGAGATTTCCAAATGACCTTGACCTTTGACCTTTATGACATTTTGTTCGGCCAAGGTAGACGTTTCCATCCCAAGTGGTCCGAAGTCTCTATGATAAGTAATAAAAAAGTTGGAAGTGATTTTATAGAAATGTAAATACTTTCAGGGGCAATAACTACTAGAAGGGGGGCTCAGATCCTTTCGTTATGAATAGATTGAAGAACCCTCTAAGTGTACTGAAGACATTGGTAAAAGTTCCAAGTTTATATCTCTTATGGTTTCAGAGGAGTAGCGATAACAAGCTTTTCGTACACAAGGGCAATAACTTTGTAAGTTCTGGGAGTTATCGAGCAAAGGGTCATTTGGTACCATAACTTTTAATGGCCAGTCACATAAAGAAAAAATTGTTTCAATATCTCTTGAAATAAAAAAGCTGTCCCTGGAAAAAAAGAGAAGAAAAATAATAATAATAATAATAATAAAAAACATAAGAAATACAATAGGTCTTTCACCTGAAAGGTGGAAAGACCTAATAATAAAAAACATAAGAAATACAAAAGGTCTTTCACCTGAAAGGTGGAAAGACCTAATAATAATAATAAAAAACATAAGAAAAACAAAAGGTCTTTCACCTGAAAGGTGGAAAGACCTAACTAGTAGACTAATTGTTCACGGAACAATTAGAGGCCTTTCCACCTTCCATAATGATTAAAAAAAATTCCCGAAAATGTTGATAATTATTGAGAAATTAGAAAAAAATCAATTTACGAAAAAAAAAAGGAAAAAAAAAATCGATTCCGCACAGTGGTATCGATCCGAGTACCCTTAGATTCCTAGGCGAAAGTGTTGCCACTACGCTATTTCGCTTGTTATCTGATCGAAGGTAAAATTTGTTGAGTTGTGTAGTGAATTTGGATGAGGATAGAAAGAAGAGATGAAGCGTTCTTCTGTCCATCTAAAATTGATACCCAACGCTGAGGAACCTTTAGAATAGATAGGGGCTTAGCGATTGGTTGGGAGGGCAGTATTTGTTCACCAGTTTATTAATAAAAATCAGTGCTGCTTGTAAACAATGTGGCCGGATAGCGTTGACTAAGAAATCAACAGGCCAGGTCAAACTCTGGTCGCCAGCGGGTATTTGAAGGTGTGAGAACATTTGTTGGAACTTAGCTGATGCGAATTCTCCTTGTGATTTGAAATGCACGTGCTTAGAAATCTATAAACTGTCATGCATTCGTGGATTACAAGTACGGAAAATCGGAACTGAATTAAGGCCAGTCATGTATTTCAGCCAAGTCGGGAAATAAACAAACTGAAAGAAAATGTAAATTAAATTCATCTAAAATCGGGGTCTGGGAAGGAAGAGTTATCTTTCGTTGCACTTCAACACAAGTCGTCACAGGTTGCCGATAGAAATGTAAACAAAGATTTTCAGTGAAATTTGAGCATGAATTTATTAGATACAAATATCGAAGCGTTGAAATTTCGTTTCTCGGGACGATGGTTCGATGCCGCTGAGGTGGATAACTTTCTTCAATAGGGTTCATTTCGTTTGAAATTTGGCAGGCAATTAGATTCAGGTGTGGGGAACAGTCCCATGAATTTTCGCCGAGTTCTACAGAGTTTTACTGGAGCAGGAATTTTTATTTGGAGGCGTAGTCTAAAACGCGGTCTGGAGTCAAATGGCAGGCAGTTTTTCACCTTTTTAAAAAATTCTGACAAACGGTTGTAACGCTTTTTTAGGTTTTATTTTAAAAAGGAATATTAAATTTCAAGTTCAAATATCGAGGGTCATGTTCATATAAGAATTAAATCCTTGTATAAAAGAAGGGGGGGGGGGGGGCAAATTGTTCATAAAACTGAATCCGATATATATGTTGCATACACTTATTACTCATAAGTTCTAAGAGGTCAAAGGTCAAGGTCAGGTCAAAGGTCAAGGTCAAAGGTCAAGGTCAAACCTAAAAATAAGGGGGGGGGTGGGTTGGTTGTTTTAAAGAGCTTATTGCACATATAAATGAATCTGAAATGTATATGTTAAATATACTTGTAACGCATCAGTCCTTTAAGGTCAAGGTCAAGGTCAAAGGTCAAGGTCAAAGGTCAAGGTAAAAAGGGGGGGGGGGTGAATTTGTGTTTGAAAGAGCTATTCGTACATATAAATGAATCTGATATGATAGATGTTGCAGATACTTATAACACACCAGTCCTAAGAGGTCAAAGGTCAAGGTCAAAGGTCAAGGTCACTCATAAAAAAAAGGGGGGGGGGTGTTTATTTCTAATGTGTTTGTGAAATCAATGAAATTGAAAGGGGAATTACTGCCCGAAAGGGACGTCGGACCCTTTTGGGATCAATAGATTGAAGAAACTTCTAAGTGTAATGAAGACATTGGTAAACGTTTCAAGTCTCTACCTGTTTTGGTTTCAGAGAAGTAGCGATAACAAACATTTCGAACAAAAGGGGCAATTACTCACTAACTATTACAAGACGGGAGCTGAAGGGCTACATTTTGAAATGTCTTAAGACGTCCTACTACATCCTTGATCAAATTTCTCTATATCACCCTAAACAAAAGAGATACGAAAACTCATGAATACACAGGTTTTCAGATGACCTTGACCTTTGACCTTTACGTCATTTTGATCGGCCATGGAAGACGCTTCCATCCCAAGTGGTCCGAAGTCTTTGTGACAAATAGTAAAAAAATTGGAAGTGATTTTATGGAAATTGAAAATTTTCAGGGGCAATAACTGATAGAAGGGGGTCTCGGAACCTTTCGGTATGAATAGATTGAAAGAGCGTCTAAGTGACTTACAGACGTTATTAAAAGTTTCAAGTCTCTATCTCTTATGGTTTCAGAGGAGTAGCGATAACAATCACTTCGTACACAAAGGGCAAAAACTTTGTAAGTTCTGGGAGTGATCAACCAAAGGGTCATTTGGTATCATAACTTTTAATGGCCAGTCACATAAAGAAAAAAATGCTTCAATATCTCTTGAAACAAAAAAGCTGTCCCTGGAAAAAAAGAGAAGAAAAAAAAAATAATAATAATAACTAGTAGACTAATTGTTCTCGAACAATTAGAGGTCTTTCCACCTCTTTGGTTTTTTTTTTTGACTTAGAATACAGTATTTCTCTGCGTTACTTCATAAAAAGTGTCAAACGATTAAGTTTGCAATTTTTTATTGATTGACCTTGACTTTTGTCCTTTATGTCATTTTGATCTGACAAGGTAGACGCTTCAATACCAAGTGGTCCGATCTATCTATGATTATTGATTCAAAAGTTATTTGTGTTTTTATTGATTGTTCAAACTTTCAGGGGCAATAACTGCTATAAAAGGGACTTTGGACCCTTTCGGTATGATAGATTGAACGAGCGTCTAAGTGTACTGAATACATTATTAAAAGTTTCAAGTCTCTACCTCTAACGGTTAATGAGGGGTAGCGATAACAAGCATTTTGTACAATAGGAGCAATAACTCTATAATTGTTACATGGTAAGGGTCAAAGGGTGATATTTTGAAATGCCTTAAGATGTCCTACTACATCCATGAAAAAGTTTTTCTCTACCATCCTAAACAAAAGAGATACAAAAACTCATTAATTAAGAGATTTCCAGATGACCTTGACTTTTGACCTTTATGTCATTTTGTTTGGCCAAGGTAGACGCTTCCATCCCAAGTGGTCCGAAGTCTCTATAATAAGTAATGAAAAAGTTGGAAGTGATTTTATAAAAATGTCAATACTTTCAGGGGCAATTACTACTAGAAGGGGGGCTTAGATCCTTTTGCTATGAATAGATTGAAGAACCCTCTAAGTGTACTGAAGACATTGGTAAAAGTTTCAAGTTTCTATCTCTTATGGTTTCAGAGGAGAAGCGATAACAAGCTTTTCGTACAAAAGGGGCATTAACTCTGTAACTGTTTAAAAGAAGGAGCCAAGGGGATATATTTTGAAATGTCTTAAGATGTCCTACTACATCCATGAAAAAGTTTTTCTCTACCATCCTAAACAAAAGAGATACAAAAACTCATTAATTAAGAGATTTGCAGATGACCTTGACCTTTGACCTTTATGTCATTTTGTTCGGCCAAGGTAGACGCTTCCATCCCAAGTGGTCCGAAGTCTCTATAAAAAGTAATGAAAAAGTTGGAAGTGATTTTATGGAAATTCAAATACTTTCAGGGGCAATAACTGATAGAAGGGTGGCTCGGATCCTTTCGGTATTAGTAGATTGAAGAACCCTCTAAGTGTACTGAAGACATTGGTAAAAGTTCCAAGTCTCTATCTCTTATGGTTTCAGAGGAGTAGCGATAACAAGCTTTTCGTACACAAGGGCATTAACTTTGTAAGTTTTGGGAGTTATCAAGCAAAGGGTCATTTGGTACAATAACTTTTAATGGCCAATAACATAAAGAAAAAATTGTTTCAATATCTCTTGAAATAAAAAAGCTGTCCCTGGAAAAAAAGAGAAGAAAAAAAATAAAAAACATAAAGAAATCAAAAGGTCTTTCACCTGAAAGGTGGAAAGACCTAATAATAATAAAAAACATAAGAAAAACAAAAGGTCTTTCACCTGAAAGGTGGAAAGACCTAAAAAAAAAACATAAAGAAAACAAGAGGTCTTTCACCTGAAAGGTGGAAAGACCTAAAAAAATGAGGATCACTGAAATAATTCAAAATAACATATCAATGTGAACTTATAATTAAAATAATTTTTTGAGTTGGGTAATGTTTAATTAACCATAAGCACATGTACAATACAATGTAATAATAGCAACATATCTTAATTGATATTGAACCACTTTTTCACTGATCAAATATAAATATTAATGTTTCTAGTAGTGTTAATCTAAACATATTGTATTATGTTAATGGAATTGACTGAACCACACCCTGTATTCTCCTCTGTGTGGCAGTTTGTATTTTGTGCAATGGATGCTGTGTGATCAGTGACTGTTGGTATGAGTATAGAGCAGCCTGGAGGTTCCCTGTGATCTGTTGACAGATCCCCAGGATCTCCCAGGAGATGTCTCTGCAGTATTCAGATACATACAGTCCCTGATCACAGTGAACTAGGACCAGTAGCTCATCTAGAGCTGCTTGTGATAGTGTTGTATCAATGTGTCTGTGACACAGGAACTCTAGGAAGTGTAACATCACAAATATTGGGACATATAATATAGGCTCCCTGTTCTTTTCAGCAGACTGTTGTTCTGGTATTAGTTCACTGATATAACAGATTATTGTTCTAAGTTTGATATCCCATGCTACAGCCTGTCTCATCTTTACAGACCATGACTGTCCGCCTACAGCTTCAGTAAACATCTCTCTGTCTACATGTCCCCTATACATTAGATATGGCTGTGCTAACTTGACCTTTGTCACCTCTATAACAGATAAAGCTTCCCTGTATCTGAGTGTCTTGTAATAATACATGGCAATGTACAACATGTCAGATATACACCCAAACTTGGCTGCTAATTTCAGCATGCGACAGGACATTTTGTCAGCAGTATATACATCTTTGTTAACACCCGTGTTAGTGTATATGTTATGTATTATAATTGCAGTATTCTTAAAGAAGGCAGATGCAAGATTCCGTAACGAGACAGCTTGATACTGACTCAGAGGAGAATCTACCAATTGTTCTACTTGATGTATAGCTTGTACAAGGGGGACGAAGGTCTGAGATCAGATTATCAGTTGGACAACATTGTTTGACAAGTTCTAGATCACAATCAACTTCGGACATAACAATCTCATCTGTACAAAGAGAGAGTCTGGGATTGTACATGACATCAATGATGTAGGACCTGATAGAGGGACTCTTTAACAGACAGGCCAGACCTTTGTTGTACAATTCATGTAACGGGAGGAACAATTTGTTTTGTTCTGAGCCATGGATTTCTCTCTGGAACAAATTGTTTTGTGGGATGAAAAAGTTGGGACAAACTCCCTCATACACCCATTTAAGAAGGAGTTTAAAGCAGACCCAGAAACCGGCTAAAAGATTTTGTGGATTCCAATGAGGTAGTGTGTTTTGTTGAATGGTCCAAAGAATTGCTGTTTTTATGTGATAGGAACTCAACAATCCACAGGTATCTGCACGGAATGATTGCCCAAAAATAATTTCGTGATTGATAACTTCCTTTTTGAATATTTTAAGCAATCCATAAGTCAAAAACTGACTGTGATTCATTGAGGACACAGGTTTAAATTCTGCCTTGGAAAAAGAAATCTTCCACTCTTCATCCTCAAGGGGTCCTCTTGCGCCTATTGGTATATAGTGACATCCATTTCTGAAAATGTCATTGACAACTTCAGGATCAGGCCAGGAGTGACATCGGTCTAGCCATGAGCATGCAGACTGCAGCCAAAAGTCACAGACAAAACACCAGGCATGATCATATTCTACTCCCCTTCTAATACCAGTACTAACGGGTCCACATATTTGGGAATCAGAAAATACAATTGAACAAGTTAACCCTCTGTATATAGAACTAGATATATAGACTCTGTTGTTTATTCTAACACACGCTGATTGGACTTCATTGTATCTTGATGGTGTCAATAACTGAAGTAAAGTGAATCCTGGTGGACTCTCAGAACTGTCAGAGAGAATCAAGGTTGTATTGGCTGTGTTGTAGTACTCAGATCCATGATCACTCGGTGGTTGTTTGGCCAGAACATAGTGTCCATATCTGATCCCTTCAGCCTGAAACCTTCTTTCCTACTTCCACTATCCATCTGAATGATCCCATCATTAGGTGTAATTCGTCTGATCACCATTTCCCTGATGACTGTTCCCTCCCTCCTGCCGGCCACCTGTTGTGAGGTCCCCATTATCTCACACAGTCCCACAAACACTGACTCTGACATGTTTTTCATTCCCTCACTCCTGTCAATATCAATACCAATATAAAATTATATACATTGGAATCTACAATCTTTCTTCTCTTACAATTTTCTTTTTAACAGCACAGCTTAATTTACTCATTGTGTCTACATTTAGATTAAAAAGTATCATCAGAAGTAGAGTGGTCCCTATATGTGTTTGGTCGTAATCCCCTTGTATTATATGTAAAATAAAAATAGCAGAGAGTTGCGACCAAGGTACACATGTACAACCGGAGGTCTGAAAAAGATGGACTCATAATTGCCGTTTGTTTAAATGGTGTAATTATAGGACACACTTATATACATTTATCCTGTAAAC